>NC_084463.1:97489132-97846132 GCF_027409185.1 Cynocephalus volans
AGTATTTTGATCATCACATATTATACACAAGTATTGATAGTCAACTCTGTACCCCACAAATGTGTATTATCAATAGAAAAATAAAATAATGTGAGTTTCTTATAGACAGCATATAGTTGGCTCATGATTCCTTGACTGCATCTTATACCAGGGAAGCCATGCAAAAATCAGACCATATGTCCTGATTTTTATTTATTTACATTTATATCCTGCCTTTTTCCACAATGGATTTGAGAAAATCTGCAATGAGAACATTTACAATGAAAAAATAATAAATAAATAGAGGTAGAAAATCAGGACCAAGGAAAGGATGAGCACAAATATATTGATCACAGGGGCTAAAGTATTGCTATACTTGAGCTTAAATCTGGAACTGAACTTTCTGGAAGTTAAAGCAACAGGGTAATTTATATTATTTGCATTATTAGGAAGGAAAGCATCCAGTTACTTGTGACTCTAGACCAGCACTGTTCAATAAACTTTCTGCAGTAATGGATTCTATATCTGCACCGTCCACAATATGGTAGCCACTAACCACATGTGGCTGTTAAGCACTTGAATTGTGTCTAGTGACTGATGAATTTTAAATTTTATTTAATTTTTATTAATTTAAATTTAATTAGTCACATGTGGCTAGTAGCTACCTAACTGGACAGCAAAAGTCTAGAGGAAACAAAGAAGTATAGTGTAGTTTGAATCAAATGGGCTGTGTTTAAGTTCTGTCTCTGTCATAGTATGTGTGACCTTGGAGAATCTACTTAAGCTTTCTGAGCCTCAGTTAATATCTGTAAAATTAGTATAATAATAATAATCTACCTCCAGGATTCCGAGAAAATAAAATAGTGTATGTAAAGCATTTAATACAATCCCTGGCACATAGAAACGCAGTCCTGTTTATAATGCTTAAAATTACCTGGCTTGTCAGGACACTATATACCAACTCTGACTCTTTCACTGGCACTAAAATGGGGGTTCTATAAAATAATCAATAATTGAAAGTCTAAGTTGTGCTTAAGCACCTTAGCCAATAAGTGATTTCTAGCCATAGAATCAAAGGTCAATCGAACATTGATAAAAACTTGTATCCATTTGAGGCTATTTGAAAATAATTCTGTTTAAAAGCCTGTACCTCTTTTTTGTTCCTGTCAAGCTGCTAAGGGATTAAGCACCTAATATTAATATTCAGTGTCTCTTTCAGACTTGTAGTCTGATCTTTCTTCATTATGTGTATGTTAAAAGCAAAAGTATTAATTTCAATGGCCTTTCACAAAAAAGGAGATTCATTACTTTTAATAAAAGAGACACACATTAAATAAGAATACCATATGCATTTAGCAAAGATAATGTCCAAACTTTGGGCTGCTGCACAGTTGACTAGGGTCTGACATTAATGTGTCTCTTCTGCCAAGAAGAGACACCAGATGCTGGCACTTGAAGGTGAAGTGACATATGCATCCACATGTCCTGAGTTTATCCCTTTCTTCATGTTACTTTTATTATTTTGTAGATTTAGATAACTGCCACTTAACCTCTGACTATTCGTTCTTCAGTCTAAGCAATGAGTGATAGCTCTTATAATAATGAGAAAGCCACAAAGGGTTGGGATAGCTATTGCCTAGACTGCAGGCTGCAGGGAAAGTTAGTAATTGGCTGTGTTTTTTTAATATTATTATATGTTGCTGAGAAACCACTCCTATACACAAAGGCCTAGGTGAACATATGCCATCCTAGATGTTTAAATAGCAAATGGCTTGTGTATGTATGTATGTGAATACATATTTGCAAAATATCTGAAATAGACCTATGGACTGTCTTAGTCCATTTTACGTTGCTGTAACAGAATACCACAGACTGGGTAGTTTATGATAAACAGAAATTTATTTGGCTCATGGTTCTGATGTCTGGGAAGTCCAAGAGCATGGTGCTGACATCTGGTGAGCTCCTTCATGCTGTGTCATCAATGGTGGAAGGTGGAAGGGCAAAAGAATGTGTGAGAGCAAGAGAGAAAGGGGTCTGAACTTATCCTTTTTATCAGGAACCCGCTCCCTCGATAATGGCATTAATCCATTCGTGAGGGCACAGCCCTCATGACCTAATCACCTCTTAAATGTCCCACTTCTCAATAGTGTTACAATGGCAATTAAATTTCAACACGAGTTTTGGAGAGGACAAATATTCAAATCACAGCATAAACTACAGGAAACTTTACATTCTTTTATGTTGTTTTTAGCAGAATTTTCAATAAGATGATAGTGTGAAAGTGATCACTAGGAAAAAGTTTATCTGCAATTGGTTTGTTCTTTATGAAAACTAATGAACGAAGAGACCCTACTTTACAGATGGAAGCTGGAATTTGCAGAAATAACTAGCAAACTTTCAGTTTGCAATTTTGAAAGAATTTAAAAAAACAAAACAAAACTGAGCTCTTCCAATACTATCTTATTTAAGTTCATCATACTTCTTGTCTAGGATTAGATGGGACCACCAACCAGACTTTGAACAATATTTGTTGCAAAAGGACAGTTTAATTAGATTGTCTAAAGGTGGAACAAAGGCAGAATGCCTACAAAACTGAGATGGTATCTTAAGACTGAAAAATGAAGCAACCACTTCCATGCAGTAAGGCAAAGAATTTTAATTAAGATGGTAATTTACTTACAGGATAATGGATCAGGTGAGCGATGACCCAGGAGCCTAAATCAAGTTTCTCTGCATCACCTCCTGGTACAGCCCAAGTTTATATAGGCAGTTCATACAGTGAAGCCAAGATGCAATTACCAACTAAGGAACAAGCTAATGTCACTATTTATGACAATGATCATTATCCTCGGTGGTCTTGTGATGCAGGTAGCCAGACTGGCTGTTGCAATACCAATGCTTAATCATCATGTCCCTTCTTTATAGTCAGCAAGCTGTTTCTACCTATTGTTCTAACTACCTTACCTCTAGTTACTGTATAACTTCAATGGGAAAAATTTGCACAGAAGACATAGCAAGTGGTAAGGGCTTTCAAGATAGAGTAATTTATGTTCACAGTCTTACATAGATGAACAATGACTGTATAAAATTGAGTCAGTTCTGTTGGGACCATAAAGCTGGTGAAAAAAATCTCTCCCAGGTATCAATGGAAACCTGTGGATTTAAGAAACCCCATCGGTTCCCCATAGTCTACTTTCATTACTGATTTTTAACAGCCACGTTTGAAGAATCCAACAGAGATTTATTGAATACTTACATTCTTTGAAATAAGAATGTTACAATTAGACTTATTTGATAAGCTCTCTGGGACCCCCCTTTTATATTGTTTTGCATGCTTTAGTGTTATTTGTCCTGCTTCTTGATGGACCTTCAAAACCAGGAGTAATAATATAAGGCCTGTATTTGCTCAAACCTGGGACCTACCACAAGAGTTTGTTTCATTCTGTTGATAAGAGATGAAGGAAAAAACTCTCAAGAAGCAGTTTCAGAAATCTTCATATCACAAAAGATGGCTTAATCCCTTGAATGCTACCTAATTTCAGTTGGTGCCAACAGTTTAGCACTGCTATGTCAAGGCTTAAACTAGGGTCCCAGAAAAGAAGTTAGGAGGGAGAGAGTAAATATCTCAAGACTCAATCTACTTTTCTTCCTCTGTACTACCCCATCTAAGCTACCATTCTCTCTTTCTGGATAGTATCATATCCTCCCAACTGGTCACTGGGAAGCACACTCTAGGGAATTTAGCTGGGTCAGAAAAGATACTGCCTAACTGCCTTACTTAGTTTAAGGGTTGACGTTTCTGTAGCTTCTGGGTATTTACTTACCAACCAATCAACTGGCACGTGTCAAGCATTGTAATAGGCATTAGGAATAAACAGATTAATTAGATATGCAAGCAGATTACAATTAGAGGGGGAAAGCAGAAATTAAAACCTCAGCAAAACAAAATAGGTACTTATAATCAATGTGGCTAAGAGGTTTATTTAGAGGGAGATATAGGACACATAGGAAGAGGTACTTAACTGAGGTTGGAGGTGAGGAACAGGGATGGGGATGATCAAAGAAGGCTTCCTGAGCTGAGACTCACACTAAGAAAAGGAGTAAGCCAGGTAGAAGTTGGGAGTGGGAAGCGGGTAAACCTGGCAGCAGGGACGGCATGAATAAAGATACAGTACATAATGGTGTAGAGGAGCACTACCCCAGTTTTGGTTTGCTGGACTTTCAATATAAGAGGGGGAGGAGGAGACTAGGAGGAAGATGAGGCTGGAGAGAAAGGCAGGATCCAATTTAAGGAGTTTAAACTTTAACCTTAGGAATGAATTTTAAGCATAGTCAAATTTGCATTTTTAAAAGATCATCAGCTGCTCTTTGGAAGATAGATTTTGGGAGAGGTAAACTGGTGGTAGTGAGATTCTTTGGAGTCTACTACAGTAACTACCTTAACAGCAGTGCTAAGCTGGTTGGTACCCACTGAGATGATTGGGGGCCAAGTGGGCATTGAAATGCATCAAGAGAATGACTAGGAGAAATGGATAAAAATGGATAGTAACTATTATAATAAGCAGAATTTGGTCACGTGTATGAGAGAGAGAGAGAGAGAGGGTGCAAAGGAGCAAAGGAAAGGGAGGAGTCAAGAATGAGACACTTGTTTCAGATTTTGTCATTTAGTGATTTAGAGCCATAGGAGATGGAGCAGATTTGAAGGGAAAGGTAATGAATTAGAGCTAGGTTTACTGAAATTGAAGTGTCTGCAGCAGGACCCAGATGAAGATCACTAGCCGCAGTTGGATATACGTGTCTAGAGCTCATGAATGAGATTAAAGTTAGAGAAATAGCCAGAAGAATCAAAGATTAAAGAAACAAACGAAAGCTAACGCAGGCCCACTGTAGCCACTCCAAAAAAAAAAAGGCAGGAAAAATTTTTTAAAAATGAGGCACTATGAATAACAGGACTACAAAGAATAGTTAATGCCTGACCTAAATAACTGAACAGAACTAAGCTTACACTTATTTTTATAAGAACCAAACCAAATAAAAACAGAGCATACGTCAAATGACATACTTAAAGCGTGGAGCTCTGAGCCAAGCTCGGCGATCCGACCTTCAGTCCTCTCTATCTCGCTCTCGGCCGAAGCATCCGCGGCCACGCCCCCGGCCACGCCCACCGCCCCGCCCCCTCCGGCCGCCTGCTCCAGCCGGGCTCCATTTTGACAGACGCTGGGTTTGTCAAGCAGGAGACCCAGCGCGGGGTTTGGGACTGTGAGGTCACCGTAAGTACTTTGTCCAGCTCCGTGCTTGCTCGCTGAACATCGCCAGAAGCAGCAAGTTACGTTAGTGTGATCAGCTGGCCGCCAAGCCCGAGGCGTTGTGACGCGGCCCGCTCCTGCGCTTGTTTCCCTCTCCCCACCGTCACAGTCCTACGCCGCGTTTGGTTACTGCCTGACAATAGACGCTTCTTGTATTTTATCCTGTTTTCTAGTTGTTTCTGGAGTGAGGGATAAGTCTAGTTCTACTTTCTCCATCCTGGCCGGCGCCTCCTGGTTTTTGACTTAATCAACGGGGTAAGTGGCGGTGTCCTGTACTGAGATGGGACAGATTTGGGGAGGAATAGGTTTTGGAGGGAAAACCAAGGGTTCACTTTTAGACGTATTAATTTTGAGATAGCTGTGGAGGTTTCAGTAGGCTCTTGGCTGTGTAAGTGTGAAAATCAGAGAAGTGTGGAAGGGAAACAATGTTTATTGATCTCCCCCTAAATATTGGTGAATTTTCTTGTGAACTTGGCTACCATGGCTGGTGCGTAGATGCAAAGTAAAAGATCAGTAGATATGTGGGAAATGGTGGTGGTAGTTATTCTGGTTAAAAAGCCGCCTTTTATTCAGTATCCAAGCAGTTCACCATTTTCCCAGAGCTTTTGTTCACAACATCTGCCCTTGGATACCACAATATTTGCAAGTAGTCACACCAAGTTCTGTACACATGTTGTAGTTTCCCCATCAAGCAATTTAAACTTTATTCTCATTTCCATTACAATTATTTTTCTCTGACCCATAGGTTTTTATAAATTTCCGAATGTGGAATTTCTAGTTATCTTTTTCTTATAGATTTCTCGTTAAATTGCACTGTGGTCAGAAAATATACTCTTAAGATGTCAGTTCTTTAAAGTTTATTAAAACCAGTTGTGTGGGTCGGTATTGGATCACTTTCCATAAATGTTGCATGTACATTTGAAAAGAATGTACATTCTGCAGTTGTGGAGTACAGTGTCCTATAAATGTTAATTAAGATTGGTTTGTTAATCAAGTTGTTACAGTCTTCCATATCTTTAGACTTTTGTGTGTGCTTGTTCTGTCCTTTATTGAGCACCTAGTAAATGCTTGGTAAATATTGGTTGATTGAATAAATGACTGAATTAATACACTTAGGGGAACTGTTGATATTGTCATACACTGACAAAGGATATGAATTACTTGTACATGCTTTAGTAGCAGGGAGCAAGCTGGCCCGTGAACTCAGTTGATTAGAGTGTGGTGCTGATAACATTGAGGTCCAGGATTTGGTTCCTGTACTGGCCAGCTCTGCTCCCACCCCAACTCCCAAATGTATATAGTAGCAGGGAGCAAGCACTGGGGGGATAGGACACAGTACAGGTAAGTTTTTGTGAAGATGAGGAAGGAGGGAGATTTGGGGCTTTCAGTGTTTCAATGAGGAGGAAGTGATATGAAGGGGAAGTTAAAAAAGAAATGTGTGGGAGATCATAGAAAATGCTGCCATCTATGTTACTTTCATAGGTGCATCCTACTGGCAGGTGCCTTGCTATGGAAAGCTAAAGTGGCATTTTGGCCAGGTGATAGCTGCAAGAGGATCACAATGGTAGTTATTGTGGTGTAGTGAACAGAATTTAAGTTTTGGAGTTAGCAGACCAGAGTTCATAATTGGGCTGTGTTGTCAAATCTGTGACTTCAGGCTTTTTGGAGCATCAGTTTTGCCACTTTTTCCATAGGAAAAAAATTATGCCTAGATTACGGCAGAGTTACGTGGATTAAGTGATATTCTGTGTTTAAAACACGTTGGACAGTCTCTGTTCCATAGTATGGGCCCAGAAAATGCTGTTTTTCTGTTTTGCTATCCCTTTTTTCTTTTCTTTTCTTTTTCCTTGTTTTCCTATCTCTTTAATCTTCCATTGCCATTTTCTTGTTTTTTCCCCTTCTCTCCTTTTCTTCACTTTTCCTCTCTCCTTTCCCTTTTAATTTTCTTGCCCTTCTAGCCCTTCTCTGTCCCTCTCTTATTTTTGCTTTTCTCTTGGCAGGACTGGCAGAGGTTATACACTTCTCTGGTTTTCCTTCTCTTGTTTTTTTCTTCTTTCTTCTCTCCTACTTTTTCTCTTTCCTCCTCCTCTTCTTTTGCCTCCTTTTTTTTCTCTCTCCTACTTTTTTCCTCTTAACCTTCTGTCTTCCTAGCTAGGGACAGAATATACCATCAGTAGCAAGGTCCTTCCTTGTTCCTTGAATCCTGTCTCTCTTTTCTACGCTAAGACACCTCTTCTTACCTAGCCTCGCCAGTCCTCTTGGTTGCTCATACTCTCCATAGCTGTGCTAGGTCTTCCAGTAATCCTGAAAGCTCCCTTTCCTCCCCTTCTTTTTCCTTTTTCTTTTTGTTCTCCCTTCCTTCCATCCTTTTTAATTGTAGATTTTAAAAAAATTTTAAACAAAAGTAAATATTGGTAATAAAAGAATTTTATGTTACTTTATAGAAATTGTGGTAAAATTCATATAACATAAAATTCACTATCTGAACCATTTCAGTGGCATTTCATACATTCACAAGCATGTGCAACCATCGCCACTTCGTAGATTCAGAACATTTTTATCACTGCAACTACCAGTCTGCTTTCTGTTTCTAACGATTTATTTATTATAGATATCTCATGTAAATGTGGCCTTTTGTGTCTGGCTTCTTTCACTTAGCATAATGTTTTTAAGGTTTGTCATTGTAGCATGTATCAGTACTTCATTCTTTCTTCTATCCATTCCATTGTGTGGATACACCATATTTTTTTTCTTTAATTTTTAAAAATTGAAACATAATTAATTGTACATAACAGTGGAATACAGAGTTGAATGTCAATACCTGTGTGCAATATGTGAAGCTCAAATCAGGATAATGTATATTCAGCATTATACAATGTAATCATTTTTTGTGGCCCTTTACCAATTTCTCATTAAATTCCCCTCCCCCTCCCTCTTTCCCACTTCTGGTAACCTCAGTTCTATTCTCTCCCTTTTAAAGTTCAAGATATTATTGTTATTGTTGTATCTTTCCTATTTATTTATTTATTTGCCTCCCACTTATGAGTTAGGACATGCATTATTTCTCTTTATGTGCTTGGCTTATTTCACTTAACATAATTTTCTCTTAAGTTCATCCATGTTGCTGCAAATGGCAGAATTTCATTCTTTTTTATGGCATGGTAGTATTCCACTGAGTATATACACTACATTTTTCCTTATCCAGTCATCTGCTGATGAACATTTAAGTTGGTTCTAATTCTTGGCTATTGTAATAAAGCTGTGATAAACATGGGAGTGCAGGTATCCCTTCAGCATGATGATTTCAATTCCTTTGGGGATACATTGAGCAGTTGGATTGGTGGATTGTATGGCAGTTCTATCTGTAGTTGTTTGAGGAATCTCCATACTGTTTTCCCTAATGGCCGCACAAATTTACAGTCCCACCAGCAGTGTAGGAGGGTTCCCCTGGGTACACCACATTTTGTTTATCCATTTGTCACTTATGGGTGTTTGAGTTGTTTCCACCTTTTGGCTATAAGTGAATAGTGCTGCTATGAAAATGTGTGTCCAAGTTTTTATTTGAGTACTAGTTTTTAGTTCTTTTGAGCATATACCTAGGAGTGGAATTGCTTGGTTATGTGATAATTCTGTGTTTAACTTTTTGAGGAACTGCCAGAGTTTTCCACAGTGGCTGAACCATTTTAGTTCTCCACCAGCAATATGTGAAGTTTCCAATTTCTTCACATCCTCACCAGAACTTGCTATTTCCTTTTTTTCTTAATAAAAAATTATAGCTATCTTAATGGGTATGAAGTGGTATCTCATCATGGTTTCAGTTGCATTTCCCTAATGACTAATGATGTTGAACATCTTTTCATATGCTTGTTGGCCATTTATATATCTTTATTGGAGAAATATCTATTCAAGTTCTTTCCCCATTTTTTAACTGGGTTGCTTGTCTTTTTGTTATTGAATTGTAAGAATTTCTTTGTATATTCTGAATATTACACCCTTACCAAATGTATGATTTGCAAGTATTTTCTCTCATACTGTGGGTTGTCTTTTCACTTTCCCAATGATGTCCTTTGAAACACAAAGTTTTGAATTTTGATGAATTCCAATTTACCTTTTTTTTTTTCTTTTGTTCTTTGTACTTTTGGTGTCATATCTAAGAAACCATTGCCAAATTCAAGGTCATGAACACTTACTGTTATATTTTCTTCTAAGAGTTTTGTAGCTTCAGCTCTTACATTTAGGTCTGTGATCCATTTTGAGTTAGTTTTTGTATATGGTGTGAAGTAACAGTCCAACTTTACTCTTTTACATGAGGATATCCAGCTGTCCCAGCACCATTTATTGAAGAGAGTATTCTTTTTCTGTTGAACAGTCTTGGCATCTTTGTCAAAAATCAACTAGCTATAGACATTTGGGTTTATTTCTGGGCTCTCAGTTCTATTCTGTTGATCTGTATGTCTGTCTTTATGCCAGTTTCACACTGGTTTTATTGTAGCTTTGTACCAAGTTTTGAAATCAGGAAGTGTGAGTCCTCCAACTTTGTTCTCCTTTTTCAAGGCCATTTGGCTATTTGAGGTCCCTTACAATGAAGTTTAGGATCAACTTTTCCATTTCTGGAGATTCTAATAGGGCTTGCATTGTAATGTGTAGATTTCTTTGGGTGGTATTGGTATCTTAACAATAATATTAAGTCTTCCAATCCATGAGCACAGGATGTCTTTCCATGTATTTAGGTCTTCTTTAATGTCTTTCAGCATTGCTTTGTAGTTTTTAGTGTACAAGTCTTTTATCTCCTTGATTAAATTTATTCCTAAATACTTTATTATTTATGTTAATGTTATTGTAAGTGGAATTGTTTTCTTAATGCTCTTTTTGAGTTACTCATTGTTAGTATATTTCAGCATACAGTTCCTGATTTTTGTGTGTTGATCTTGTTTTCTACAACTTCCCTGAATTTTTTAATTAGCTTTATTAGTCTCTGTGTGTATTCTTTAGGATTTTCTATGTATAAGATTGTGTTTTCTGTAAGTACAGATAGTTTACTGTGAAATATACTAAAAGCATATATGTACTTCACAGGGCCTGGTTTTCCAAAGCCTTGCAGTTTCAAATATTGACCTTGTGGAGGACTGGAAATTTCCCTCAGGCTATAAGTCTCTGTTGCAAGATAAGAATTGTGGCACAGCAGGTTGCTGGCTCAAAGACAGACTAGTTACTGATTGTTATGTGAATATACTGAGAAATTGCTTTTAAGAAGGAATGTTTGCTAAGATCAAGCTATTGTTAATTGCCTTACTGAAATGTCATCTGGCTTGTTTCACTGAAAGTTACCAGCATATACTGTTAAACTATAACCCCACTTTTGTTCTCTTCCTGTAACTTCCTGGTCTGGAAAATAAATGCAGGAAGAGAACCCCAATTCAACGTTAATTTCCCAAAAGGAAGGGATGGTTCTCGCTTGAGCATCCCAAAGGGAGATTAACCACTTCGGGGCCTCTCACTGCTCAGAAGAGATGGGCTTTGAGTAATCCTTTCATCTCTGTCACCCAGGGGAAGTGGGGTGACAAATCCGTGGGGTGTGAAGCAACGCAGAGCAGCAGTTTACGTCTTCCTTTTTAATCTGAATGCCTTTTATTTCTTCTTCTTGCCTAATTGCTCTGGCTAGAACCTAAAATGCAAAGTTGGATCAAAGTGGTGAGTGTAGATATCCTTGTCTTTTTCCTAATCTTAGGGAGAAAGCCATTGGTATTACAATAATTGATTTTTGGATGTTAAACTAACCTTGCATTCCTGGGATAAATCCTACTTGGTAATGATGTAAAATCCTTTTTAAAAAATGTTTCTGGATTTGATTTGCTAGTGTTTTATTGAGAATTTTTATGTCCATATTCATAAGAGATATTGGTCTTTAGTTCTATTTCTTGTGATGTCTTTGTCTGGTATGGTATCAGGGTAATACTAGTCTCAGGATGAGGCTATTCTAATTTTTGGAAGAGTTTGTGAAGAATTGCTATTAATTCTTCTTTAAATGTTTGGTAAATTTCTCCACTGAAGCCCTCTGGGCTTGATTTTATTTTGGGGGAAGTTTTAATTACTAATCAATCTCTTATTATAGGTCTATTCAGATTTTCTATTTCTTCTTGATTCAGTTTTGCTAGTTTTTGTCTTTTAGGATTTTAAAATTTTTATCTGATTTATCTAATTTCTTGTCATATAGTTGTTCATCATATTCTTTTATAATCCTTTTATTTTTGTAGGGTTGCTGATGATGTTCCCTTTTTCATTCCTTCTAGTTATTTGAGTGTTCTCTCTCTCTCTCTTTCTCTCTTGTAAGTTTAGCTAGGTCTGTACATTTTGTTTTTTTGTTCTAGCTTTTGGTTTTATTGATTTTTTTGTACTGGTTTTTTATTCTCTATTTCATTAATTTCTTCTCTAATATTTTTTATTTCCTTTATTTTGCTTGCTTCAGGTTTATCATTTACTTCTATTCTGGAAATTAAGAAGCAACTAATCCATTGATGGTCCCCACTTTATCCCTTTCTTCCAGTTGTAGCTCTCTACTGTCACAGGGGATTTGTGGGGAAAATGGAAGGCAAATGCATGTGCTCAGTTCTTGCTTTAAAAAAAAAAAAAAAACTTAGTAGGTAGCCTTTATTTTCTCTGTCTCTTTCAGCTCCCTCCTGCACTCCCTAAATGCCATCTTTTATGCTCTGAAGTTGAGTTCATCACTGTTCTCCATACCCCTTAGTACTTTGTAAAGATATTTATTTTAGGATTTATGACATTATATTGTATTCAATTGTTAATATACATCTCTCACACTATATTTACATCTTACAAAAAATAGGAGCTTTGCCTTATTCATCATTTTGCTCTTGATGCATAAGCTAAGGCCTGGTACATAGTAATGCTCAGTGAAGGTTGTGCTGAATGAATAATGATAATAATCATATTGAAAGTCAACATTTAGTTTACTATGTTTCCAGAACTAAGCTCATCACCTGTATTGATTCACTTATTAATCCACATGAACTGTATTGGTGTGCACCATTATCATTCACATTTAAAGATGAGAAAACTGAGGTATACATGATTACATAACTTGCCTAAAGTCACATGACTAATAAATGGCAAAGCTGGGATATGAAACCTAGGCAAGTGGGCTCTAAAGCATCCTCTTTTAATTATGAACAATTTAAAATGTACTGGCAAATATAATAAACCCCATATATCTATAACTGTTAACATTTTCCAGTATTTGCTTAATCTTCTTTTTGATAACATATTTGAAAGTGAATTGCAAACACCATAACATTTTACCTCTAAATACTTTGTATGCAGTTCTGAAAAAGATATTTTCTTACACAACCGTATTATCATTTTCACACCTAAAATTAATAATAGTTTACTAAATCAACTAATACTCTGTTTATATTCAAAATTTCACCAATTTCCTCCAAAACGTTTTCACAGGTTCCAATCAAGATTAACACATGAAATAATTTAGTTTTAAGAAATTTCTTTTAATTAGGGTAGGATTTACATACACTAACCCTTTTTAGTGTACAGTTCTGCAAGTTTTAAAAAATGCATACAGTTGTGTGACCACATCCCAATAAAGATACAGAACAGTTTCATTACTCCAAAATATGTACTCCCCCATGCTTTTTTAGTCAGCCCTTCCCTCCCCCATTCCCAGCCCCTGGAAACCACTGACTTGTGTTTTGCCTTTCCCAGAAAATGCCATGTAAATATAGCAATACACTGTATCCTTTTGAGTGTGGCTTCTTTCATTTGGCATGATGTATTTGAAGGATTCATTCATGTTGTATATTCAAGTCATTTATTTTTTGGCTGAGTAGTATTCCATTGTATGGATACACTACTATTTGTTTATCCATTCACCTGCAGAAGGACATTTGGGTTGTGTCCAGTTATTGGTAATTACAAATAAAGCTTCTATAAACATTGAAGACAAAAATCTGAAATACTGATTTTTGTGTGAACCTGAGCTTTCATTTTGCTTGAGTCAGTATCAAGGAATGGGGTTGCTGGGTTGTTACTGTGTGTATTTAACTTTATAAGAAACTGTTTTCCCAAACTATTTTCTAAAGTGTCTGTATTCTAATTGGTGGGTAGTGGTAACTCACTGCAGTGTTAATTAGCAGTTTCTTAATGATTAATGTTCTTGAGCACCATTTCATGTGTTTATTTGACATCCATAAATGTTCTGTGGTGAAGCATCCCTTCAGATCTTTCTGCCTGTTTTTTATATTGGGTTGTTTGTTTTCTTATTATTGAGTTTTGAGAGTTCTTTATGTATTTTGGATACAAGTCCTTTTTCAGATACGTTTTTGCAAATATTTTCTTACAGTCTGTGGCTTGACTTTTCATTTCTTAAGACTTTCTTTTGAAGAGCAGGTATTATTAATATTAATGAGGTCCAGTTTATCAGTTTTTATTTTATGGATCATACTTTTGGTGTTATGCCTACCAAATCTTTGCCTAAACCAGGGACACAGATTTCTCCTGTGTTTTCTTTTATAATTTTTACAGCTTTAGGTAATACATTAAGGTATATGATCCATTTAAGTTAATTTTTGTAAAGAGTGCAAAGTTATGGATTAAGTTTCATTTGTTTGCAAGTGAATATCCAATGTTCCCGAACCATTTATTGAAATAACAAAACAAAACTATTCTTTCTCCATTGAATTACCTTCACACTTTTATCAAAAATCAAATGACTAGGGGCTGGCCGATTAGCTCAGTTGGTTAGAGCATGGTGTTATAACACTGAAGTCAGGCTATAATACCAAAGTCAAGCAATTGGATCCCCATACTGGACAGCCGGAAAAAAAATCAATTGACCATATATGTATGGGCCTTTTTCTGGAACTCATATTCTGTTTTGTTGATCTCTGTGTCATTTTGCCAATTCCACACTGTCTGGATTACTGTAGCTTTATGTTAGGTCTTGGACTCAGGTAGTTTTAGTTCTCCAAATATGTCGCTTTTTGGAATTGTTTTGGCTATTCTGTTTCCTTTGCTTTTCTATATAAATCTTAGAATCAGCTTATTGATTTATCCATAAAAGTCCACAGAGATTTTGATTAGAGTTGTGTTGATCCTGTAGATTTGTTTGGGAAAAATTGAGATCTTAACAATATTATGTTTTCTAATCCAAGAACATGGTATAGCTCTCATCTACTTGAGTCTTCTTTGATTTTTTTCATTGGTGTTTTATAATTTTCAGCATACAGATCCTGCACATGTTTTGTTGTATTTATACCTAAGTATGTGTTTGTTGCTATTGTGAATCGTGATTTTAATTTAATTTTTTAAATAAACATTTTATCTTGGAACAATTTTAGATTTGCAGAAAATTTACAAAGATAGTACTGAGAGCTCTTGTATACTTCTTAACCAGTTTCGGTTTTCCCTAATGTTATCACTTTACATAACTGTGATTCATTTGTCAAAACTAAGAAATCAACTTTAGTATGTTACAGTTAACTAACATCCCTTATTTTTTCTCTCTTCTTTTTCAGGGACTCCAATCACATTTCTATATTGAAATGCTTGTAGTTGGTCTGCAACCTACAATTGCTCTCCATTTAAAAAAAAATTCTCAAGTTCTCTAATCTTTTCTTCTGCAGTGTTTAATTTGCGTCATTTAAGTTTTTGAAAATATCTTTCATGTCTCTTCTTAACATGCTCATTTTCCTCTACTTTCTTAAACACATGGAATATAGTTATAATAATGTTTTAACATCCTTGTCTACCACTTCTGTCATCTGAGACATTTATGGGTTGTTGTTGCTTATATTTTATCCCCCTCCATATAGGTTGTGTTTTCTTGCTTTTTTGTGTGCCTGGTGATTTTTGATTGGATGCTAGGCATTGTGAATTTTACTTTGTTGACTGTTTCTTGTATTTAAAAAATATGTTCTTGAAATTTGTTCCAGAACACAGTCAAGCTACTTGAAAACATTTTGATTCTTTTGGAGCTCAACTTTAAACTTTATTTTATATCAGACCATAGCAGTCTTTAATGTAGGCATAATTCCACTACTGAGGCAATACCCTTTTGTGTATGCTACCTAATGCCGCATGCATTATAAAGTTTTTTTCGTCTTGGTTGGTGGAAACACTAACTATTCCTAGCCTTATCTGAGCCTTGGAGATTGCTCCATCACCTTCTTTTGAGTGGTTCTTTCCCTAGCCTTGGAAAGTTTCACATGCATGTAGTGATAGATATTCAACTGGAGACTTGTGGAGATGAAGGGAGAACTTGGCTTTCCCAAATCTCATTTCTTTTTGCTCAATTCAGGGAGACTGCCAGCTCTACCTTCGTTTTTCCTCCTGGTACTTCGTACTGAAAATTCTATCCAAGTTGGAAATGGAGCATAAGTAACACTCACTTTCTTTGTTTTTCCTCCTTCAGGATTGCTAACATGCATTGCCTGTTGTCCAATGTCTGAAAACTGTTGTTTTATATTTTTCCCAGTTTTTTAGTCACTTAAGGTAGAAGGGTAACTTTAATTCTTGTTACTCCACTTTGGTAAAAGTGGAAGTTTAGACCATGCACTCTTAAATATGACAATAGAGAGCCTTTTACAAAAATAAAGTGGAACATGACAAAGTTTTCAGGAGCAGAGACTATTGCCTGGGATCAGGTCCTTTAAGACTATTCTTGGTTGTTTGTTTTTAATAATTTGTTCTTTTTTTCCCCCTGAATTCACACATTATCTGGAAGTCCCTTTGGTATGGGAACAATTTTCTTCAGTTACAGTGGAGTGAGAAAATGCAATAGTGATTGCTAGATGTCCCTCAATATCTGTTTTTCCTTTTTTTTTTTACCAGTGAGAAAATCCCTGTTAGTGAAATGTCATCTTCAACTTCTGTAAATATCCTTAAAATAAAGGGGAGTAACTTTGTTCTCCGTCCTTCCTGCTAGCAGTGATTAGAGGTGATGTTATAATTTGAGCAGTCATTTTGGACCCTGAGAAGGAATCCCTGTGCCGGGAATGGTGGGACGGTGAGATGAAAGATTACTGGGCACTTAATGCCATTGTGAAGCCATGTACTACATATACTACAAAATACTACATATTTTGTTCTTCCTCTGAAATTTTTTTTGCTGGCGAAAGTAAAAATAAACTTGTCTTATTTCAGTTGTTGCTGGTTTGAATGTTCCACCATTCATAATTGAAGCTAACCCTAACTGATTCCATATGGAAGAGAAGAGAAAGGGAAGGGGCAGGCAGCTGTGTGCCTGAGTCACTTATTAGACAAGGATTGTATTTTACATATAGCTCACCCATGCCTCTAATGTCTCAAGTTATTTCAAGAGCATGTTATTGTTAAAAAGCACATTCATATGTATTATGTAATTTGATGCTTTCGGCATCTATCATTATCAGGACAGGGAACACGGTCCTATTATAGAGGTGAGAAAACTAAACCTAGAATGGTTCAGTGACTGCTGTAAATACTCAACAGGTTAATGGGAAAGGTAGGATGAAGCTCTATTCTTCTGCCCCAGATCTTGCATATTATCCTTGATTGTTAATGGTTTCTTATTCATCTATATTTGATAGAATTTTCTATAGAATGGTGGGGTAGAGTACATTAAGGGGAGCTACACTAGATCCTGATTGTTTTATTTTGTCATTTCCAGCAAAAGGGTGTATTATATCAAATATGGTCAACAGGATAGAGCCCACGAGGAAGGGGACAGAAAAACCAGAAAGCTTTAATCCATGGATTTCTCAGTTCTTCAGCCACCAATGCTATATCACCTTTCTTACTGGCTGCTACAGTTGCCACTGGAAATATGGACAATGGGAGACAACTAAACTTGGATCCTGTTGCTGCACTCAGGTACAGAGAGATGGGAAGGAGCTGGGACCACACTTTCTCAGATTGGGGAGCGTGAGCTGGCCCTGGGCCCAGTGAGACTCCTGGGCTAATTAGAGACTCCAGGACTGGGAATGCTAAGGCTCTAGTTCTTTCATGAAAATACTGTACCAATTCTGGAGCCAAAGTTAAATTCATGAAAACATGTACTTGCTTTCTTCATTTGCTTTCACTTTTATTCTTTTCTTTTCTTTTCTACCTGTCTTATGTCATTTACTCATTCATTCACTTTTACATTTTTTTCATTCAGTGAACCTTCAAGAACAAATGAGGTTTGGGTGCAATTAGATATTTTTGGCTAGGGATTACAGGAATTCCTGAATCTTTGATAATTCTCTCTTTTCTGTGAGTTTCTCAATGGAGAAACTTGTGAGGAAAAATCAGCAAGTGGGAAACAAGGTGCTTCTTCATTATTTGTCAAGCCAGTGCCTGATTTTCCCTAATGAAGAGCTGTAGTAAGGTTGAGTTGGGGCATGTGGCCTAGCTTCATTGAAGATGTCTTTCTTTCTCTAAGCCATGTGTTGGGACCCTATGATGGGCTGCATAGTTTAAAAGATTATATGATGAGCACACTGAAGTGAGTAGAAGAGGGCCAAATCATGTACCTTCACTTACTTATAAACATGTTCCAGCTATGTCCAAGAATCTGACAAGTTGGGTCACTGATATCTTATGCCTGAGCTAGGGAACACAAGAAAAGGGGTAGGAAATGGGAGGCTTCCCTGGAGTAGGCAGGAATGTTCTTCTGTTTCCTATCTCTTTCCTGCCCAGATATTTGGCTTCTGTGTTAGTCACTGGGTATAACCAAAGAGCTTCAGGCACGGTTCCTGCTGTCAAGGAATTCACAGTCTTCTGGGGAGAAAGACAAGTGCACATACAATCTCAATATAATGAGAGATGTTCTACGATTGTGTGTATGTGCCAGCCCATTTTAGATGGAACAGAGGATATGAATGGAGAAGTGATGGGGAATGAAGCTAGAGAGAGAGATGGGTCAGATGTTGTGTGGTTTTAAGAATTGGACCTCTGCTATATAGGAAATAAAGAGTCCATAAAGATTTTAAGCTGGTGATGTAGTCTGAGCTATGTTTTGGAATGATGATTTGATTATGTGGAGGATGTATTGGAAAGAACAAAACTAATGCAGGGAGACCTTTTGCTTTCAAAGAGAATGCAACATCAGTATTCCAAATAGGAGATATTGGTGGCCTGGATTAGAGTAATGGTGGTAAAGATGGACAAGAGTGAATAGATTCAACAGATATTTATTACTTAGGGATGAGGTAGAAAGTCCCATGAGAGCTATAAAGAAGAACATAGAGGAAAAAATAAAGGGAGGCTTCATGGAAAAGGTGACATTTGAGGCAGTGTGGTGTAATGGAAAAATCTCTGGACCAGAGCCGGAAGTGTGTATGGGTCCTAATTCCAACTCTGCCCTTGGGCTGGTTATGTGATATCTTTGAGCCTCTTTATAACTAGGGAGTTGAGCTAGATAATTCTCAAGGCCCTTTTCTGCTTAGAGGAAGGAGTATAGCATAAGCACTAAGATCTTGTGTTCTGGGGAAAGACTGCCCAGATTCAAATTATGCCTTCACTGCTATCTCCAAATTTGAATTACCCCCTTGTGGGAGCTTAGGCAAGTTACTTGACATCCCAGTGCGTCAGTACCCACCAGCAGGGTTAGTTGTAAGGGCAGAAGAAGTGATATGTGGAAAACACTTTGAATTGGCCTTGGCACACAATTAGCACTCAATAAATGTTAGCTATTATTGTCACTGTTCTTGGAATCACTGACTTATGGAAGTGACATAGAGAAGTGATAGTACAGGGGATTCTTGGTGGAGGGAATAAGATGAATGTCCAGAAATGGAGAAGCACAGGGGTGTTTAGGGAAAAATGAATTTCCACAGTAGAATTTAGGGGCATGTAAGGGAATAAACAGTAAGAAGCAGTGTTGGAAAGGAATATTTTGATCAAATTATAGAGCATCTTTATGTCAGGCAGAAATATTTGAACTTTATCCTGTAAACAGTGGGGAGCTTTTGAAAATTTTTTGATCCATGGTGGCAACAATGAGAATCAAAAAAAGGAAATGGGTTTATTCAACAAAAAATTTATTGAACACTTCATACGAGCCACTGTGACTGAGATAAGCTAAGGCCTTAGGTCTTCCTGCAGTATACATTCTAGTGGGATGAATTAGGTAATAAACAGTAAATGAAGAAAGATGATTTCAGATAGTGATAAGATCTGTGAAGATAATAAAATAGGAAAATGTGTTAGAAACTGGGATGAGAGAGTGGTTAGAGAAGACCTTTTTGAAAATGTGTTGTTTGATCTCTCTTAAATGAGGAGATAGAGCCAGTTGTGTACATCCTGGGCTCCTGAGGTGGGAACAGATTTGGTTATGTTCTAGAAACAGAAAGAAGGCCAGTGTAGCCGGCGTCTGGAAATGAAGTCAGAGTGTAGAATGGGATGAGGTCAAGGATGGGTAGGTGTTGATCATGTAAGACCTTGTGGGCCACGGTAGGCAGTTTGGATGATATTCTAGTACAGTAGGAAGCTCTGAGAGGGTTTCGAGCAGGGGAGTGACATTATCTGGTATATGTTTTATTTATTTAAAAAAATTTTTTTTGGCAGCTGGCCAGTACAGGGATCTAAACCATGACCTTGGTGTTATAACATGACACTCTAACCAATGATAAATGTTTTAAAAGTCCTCACAAGTTTCGTGAAGAGAATGTGTTTAAGACCTTAGTCAGATCCCATGCTCTTCATTCTCCTGTGCCCGGACGGTAGTAGTTTACTGCACTGAAACCTGTATGTCTCTCCTTAGCTTTTTGGAATGCCCTTTTTATGTTTTCCATTTTATATTTTTATTCTTACTCCTCACAATAACGTCAGAATTTAGAGAGGGTAGGGATTATTGTTTCCATTTTTTAACAGATTAAAAACTGTGTCCCAAAGATATGGAATTTCTTATTCATGTGATACAGAAGCTTTAAAAATTGTAAGTCAGAGAGCAACTCAAATCTAATCCTCCTGGGAAAGGTTTGGCATTCTGTGGCATGGCTTGTTTGTGATATGATTTTCAGTGTGGGGAGTTGCCTTCAAGTCTCATTTTAAATACTTCCTCCATAAAGATATCCTCCGGGCTTTGAGCTCACACAGGTCTGTGTTCCAGTCCTGCTCCTGCACACTTCTTGACTATGTGATCTTGAGCCAATCACTTTACCTTTCTGAGCTTTTTCCTGCAAAATGAGGTTAATCATACCTAACTCATATGGCTCTTATGAGAAACTAAAGTAGCTTGTGAAGTCCCCAGCACGAAATAGCTACTCAAAAAATGTTTATTCTCTAACTCTGATTCCACCTTCCTACCCAGAGTGAGTAGATAAATGAATGGATAAATGATGAATGAATGAATACACAATGAATGAATCACTGAGCAAACATTTGCTAGATGGAGAGGTGGATGAACTCTACAGGTGATTGTTGAAAATTGGCTAAACTGAGAAAACTATGTTAGATATTGGCAGTACAGGAATATTTAAGAGAAATTTCTTCTCAAAGAAGAAACAGTGTAGCATCAGAAATAAACGCACAATTACAGTTAAATGTAATAAGTGTTATAAATAGGTATATGCAACATTCAATATGGGTAAAAAGAAGGAGTGATCACTTCAGCTTGGGGAAGGTAATCCATGGCACTACAGCTGTACTAACTTTTGACAAGTGTATACAGAAATTGCTGAGCTAACACGGATAAATGGAGCTAAGTGAGACTTCTTCTTTCTCTTCCCAGAGTGAGCAATTATTTTGCCCATTTCTGATAATGTCATTTGTCTTATCTGTGATTTTACTGTTCCTGTGGATAGAGACCTCAAATGAATACTTTGGCATTGACTGGTAAGTTTCACTTTTTGTACTTTCATTTGTGTAAGGGCTGATAGCCACCTGGATTGTACCTCAGGTTGAACAGATATGGTGGCATAGTATGGAGGGTAAACAAAACTGGGCTTCCCATAGCTTGTGGGTGAGAGGCCTGACTCTGGGACAGGGGTGGGATGCCTAGCACCCTAACCTGTATTTCTCTTTTACCTGTGCTCAGCCTCACTCTTAGACCAAATCTGGCTCAGTGGGAAGCTTTCTCTATGCTTCCATTGTCCCCAGTCCTTCTCCTCAGATAACGATTCCCTGATATCTTGTATTCCTTGATATCTTGCTCCTCAGTCTCTCTGTCTGGGTTACTGATGCCTACACTAATTGGTCTTTCATGATCTCTGTCTCTGAACCCTGCCTCTCTGATAACCTCTGCCTCCTCCTTCTGTCCTTAGGGAGCTTCTAGGACTCTGAACACAGGGACAGACATCCCTTTTTAGCACCCTTTCATGGCCGAAGTCGCACTCTGGGATTGCTCTCAGCCCTTCTAGTTTTTCTGGCCTGTTGCCTTCTAACCTTGCTGTAAATCTTATGCATTATTTGGTATTTAGAGGACAAGTGTATATTTGGTTGTGAAGCTTTTTTTTTTTTGTCTTTTTCGTGACCGGCACTCAGCCAGTGAGTGCACCGGCCATTCCTATATAGGATCCGAACCCGCGGCGGGAGCGTCGCCGCGCTCCCAGCGCCGCACTCTCCCGAGTGCGCCACGGGCTCGGCCCGGTTGTGAAGCTTTTAAAAAATGGAATACAGTTTATTTTTCCCTTTAAAGGAGTAAAATATGTTTTGTTATTTTAAGTGTAAAAAAATGTAGAAAACAAGGAAATATAATATCTGCTAAGTCACATTCTTGAGTGACAGTCACTTAATACTTATTTCCCAGCCTTTCTTTCTATGCTTATTTTTATATTACTCTGCTCATACTGTTTATATAATTTTATTTTCCCTTTTTACTTAAAATAATTATAAACATTTTATGAAGGTATTAAAACTCCTAATAAACATCATTTAAAATGGTTTCAAAATGTTTCATGACATGAAGATGCTATGATACAATTAGCCATTTTTTATAGTTAGGCATTATGAGTGATTCTAATTTTCTTGTTTTTATAAAATAATAGTACAGAGAAATCTTTGTATTCTGATTAATGTTCTTAGAATAGATTCCCACAAAAGTGAGGTTATTGAGTCAAGAAGAATAAGCACTGTTAAAATTCATTATGCCTATCGCCAAGTACTTTCCCAAAATTTTATAGCAATTTCCATTTACAACAGAGGTATATGATAGCTTCTATTTTAATCTGCTGCTGGTAGCATTAAATATTCTAATTTTGAATAATTTTTATTAATTTTCTGATGGAGTTATTTTTTGTTTTGTTTTTATTAGAATCATTGAGTTTCAAAGCTAATTTATTTTCTTTTTTCATTTTTCTTCTTTTGCCCATTTATCCTTTGGGAGTATTCAGTAAGTTTTACCATCAGTTCATACATAGTGTATTTATGGACCAGTTCTGAATTATTCATTTCTTTGTATATAAGTTTAAGAATATCTGGGTCTGAGAACTGTAGTTGCCAAGGACTGTGCAAAGTCTAATATCCAAATTTTTCTGGATCTCTCCCCATCCATTGAGTGGTATCAAAGTCCTAGCTAGGACTTAATACAATATAGCTGAAATAGTGTGGTGGCAGGAAAGGGAACCTCTGGTCATCAGTCCGTACTGGTCATGTTCATCATTATTACTTTCATCTCACAATGCCCCTAGTCAAGCACTAGTCCCTAGCTACTTTTTAGAACTGGTATTCCATGGCATGCTACAAAAATGTCCCTCACAACAGGATTTTGCATTAACCATAAGCATGGCTCAAGGAATCATCACCGTTGCTCCCCAGACTGAAATGCTTACTGGCCAACTTCCATAATCTCCCTTGAAGCCATCCCCTACTTGTGATCCTCTACCTCCAATATGCAGTGTACAAGTTGGACACAAGTCTGAGTACCAGTGAAGTGTTTGATGCTAGTGCAAAGTTACTCTTTATATTTTAAAAGTAGGCATAATCTTTTGTTTTCTTCATATGTTTTACCTTAAAAACTATATGATATTAATATAGCTATACTAGCTTTAGTTGTTTTATCTTTTCATCATTTTCTTTTTAACCTCTTTGTATCTTATGTTTGGAAAAGTCTCTAGTAAATAGCATATGTTTGGGTTTCTCAAATCCAGTATGGCAATATTTTTCATTGTATTCCAAATAAAAAGACATCTCTGTATTAACATAGTTACTGATATATTTCAGCTTACATCCATAATTTTCCTAATGCTCTTGTCCTGCCAGTTCTATATTCTTATTTTCTTTTTTCTTGGCTTATTTTATATTAAGGTTTTAAAAATTATTTTATTTTTTCCCCTCTATTATCTTGGAAGGTGTACTCACATTTTTCTATCCGACTCACTCTTGCTATCTTTTTTGTAGCTACTCTGGAAATTACAACATGTAATCTTGACTCATCAAAGTTTAATACTAATTAGTATTTTAACCCTTTTTTGGATAATACAAAGATCTTGAAATAATTTAACTTCATTTACCTTTTTATGACTTATAAGCTATGTCCTTATGTGTTTTAATTCTACATAAATTTTCAACCACTTGTGACATTATTATTGTTGTTTTGTATAGTAATATTCATTTAGATTTACCTACATATTTACCTTTTTTATTGCTCTTTATTTCATCATGAATCTCTGATCTTTCATTTAGGGTCTTTCTTCACCCTGCCCCTTGCCCCCCCGGATAAAAATACTTACTAGTATTTCCTTTAATAAGAATTTCTAGTGACAAATTCTTGCAGTTTTTATTTTTGTGAAAATGGCTTTATTTTATCTTCATCTTGAAGGATATCTTAGCTGGGTGTAAAATTTTAATTCAGCAGATTTTTTCTTTTAGCACTTTGAATTTTTATTCTTTTATCTTCTTGCTTTAATTATTTCTCTTGAGAAGTCTGCCATCAGTCTTATTTTTGTTCTTTTGAAAGTAATCTGTTTTTTTTCATCTGTCTGCTTTCAAGAGTTTCCTCTTTATATTTGGTTTTCAATAATTTTGCTATGATGTGTGTAGATATGGTTTTCTTTGCTTTTATTCTACTTGAGGTTCTTAGACCTTCTTAAATCTGTGATTTGATGTCTGTGGTGGCTTTCTGCTGTCAGTTTAGCTAAGCTGGAACTTCATTTCTCTTCCCTGTACAGTTTCAATTTCAAGAGAAATTGGCACAAGATGTGGAAAACACAAGTGAAGCAGCAGCCATTTTTTATGTTCTGAAGGTTGGTGAAGGGGAATAAGCATTGTGGCAGTATGCAGACATTGTCTCTGATCTACAGACTCACCTTGTTGGTGTGGGAAGCACTTGAATCTGCAACTCTTCTGACTTCCACCAGATCTCTTCCTTTAGTTTATCTCAGTCTCAAACCCAGTTTTTGTCCAACTTCATGGCAAAGAATGCTAGATCCTTCTGTAGGTTTCCCATGCTATAGAGGCTAATGGCAGTGAGAGTCATTTACAAAGTTGAATTTGTCATTGTGGGTTCCAGTTCATCCTTGGAAGTTTTAGTTTGCCCTTAACTTTCACCACTTCATATCTACCTTTTTTCCCTGATTGCCAGCCTGACTAAATATAGTGACTTAAGGCCTAATACCAAATGTAAAGGCAACAACTTCTTGTAGAGATTTCTCTGTAAGTTCCTATGTTGTGCAAACTCTAATCTCTTTAATAAATCTCTTATTTTATATCACTCATAGTGGTTCTGCTGCTCAAACCATTACAGATATAAAAATTGGTATCAGCATCAGTTCTAGAGGGACAGAACCTTAAGGATGGGTTCTCTAAGTGGGTTCTGGGTTCTCTAGAATTGGTTCTCTGAGTTGATTAAATTTAAAGATTTAAGAGCCCTGTTTCCAGTGGTAAAGGAGACAGTGATTGTTCATGGCATGCACTGGTAAAACATTTACTTAAATTATTACCTATAGACACCTTTAATCAAGTAGCTATGGAAGCTACAACTTTGGTTGACTAAGTAGTTGCTTTCACAGAATGTTTTAATGAAAATAAGGGGTATAATGTCTTTTCTGCAGGAGATATATTCCAAGACCCCCAGTGGATTCCTGATACCATGGATAGTGCAGAATCCTATGTATACTATGTTTTTTTCCTTTACATACATACCTATAATAAAGTTCAATTTGTAAAGTAGGCACAGTAAGAGATCAACAACAATAATAAAATATAACAGTTATAGCAATGTACTGTAATAAAAGTGTTGTGAATGTGGTCTCTTTCTCTCTCCTAAAATATCTTATTGTACTATACTCACCCTTCTTCTTGTGATCTGTCAATCTGGTGGCCAAGGTGGCTACTAAGTGATTAACAGGCGGGTAGCATATACAGCATGGATATGTTGGAAAAAGGGGTGATTCACGTTCCAGGTGGGATGGGGCAGAATGGTATGAGATTTCATCACACTACTCAATAGTGCACAATTTAAAACTTATGAATTGCTTTTTTCTGGAATCTTCCACTTAATAGTTTTGAACTGTGGTTGACTGTAGGTAATTGAAACTGCAGAAAGTGAAATGGAAAGTGGGGGGACTTCTGTATAATGAGCTATGGTGCCTGTTTTCAGTAGTAAAGGGATGATAGTAAGAGCTGCTGCCATCAAACCAGTCCTTTTTTTTTTTTTTTTTTTTCTCATTTTTCTTTTTTTGTGGCTGGCCATAGGGATCAAACTCTGGACTACTCTCTAGCCAATTGACCTAACTGACCAGCCAGCTGCTGCCATCAAACCAGACACTCTGAATTCATTGGGAATTATGAGATCTCTTGGTTGCAGGCACCAAGTTATGGCACTTAATTGCCAAAGCCAAGATGAGTATAGTTACCATAATGGGCAGCAGAGTTGACACATTAATAAAAGTGGTCTGACCTGAGAAGATATTTGGTTTTGGCTAGTTGATTATAGCATCCCTAAAACTGAAATAGATAGGCAGCCTACTAAAATCTTTCTTAGGTTATTTCTGTATTAATGCTCTAGTTCTCATGAAGAGAACCACACCATGAAATGAATCTCATGAAATGAATCACCACCACAGAGAGTGTGGCTCCTTAACAAATTCCTTCAAAAATAGACTTGGCCAGTTCACAGACTCAGAGGCCCCTAAATGAAGGGAAGTCCTTGAGTAAGGACCCTCCTACACAGCCAAAAGTATATACTGTCAATCTTCTTACTAGTTTTCCCCAAGGAACCTCTGGCAATTTACCAGGGTGGCTGTGAATTTGGAAAGAAGAAATACTTTTTAGGAAGTTGCTGGACACTACTCTGAACTGAAATGAATTCCTGGAGATCTGAAACACCACTGTGAGACTTCTGGGAAGATGGCAGACTAGAGTTGCCCAGGGCATGTTCCTCCCACAGAGGAAGATGGAAACGGGCCCACTGCCACTGCTGCTGCAGTTGCCAGAGCAATTGTCTGGTCCCAGAACCATTGCCCATCACAGTGCAGCTCCCTGCAGAGCAGATTCCTGCAGTCCTGTGGGTTACCTATCAGTGCAGCCAAGAATATTATACCCAGCAAAGCTATCCTTCAGAAATGAGGGAGAAATAGTGTATTTCCCAGACTAACAAAAACTGAGAGTTCACCACCACATGACCAGCCCTACAAGAAACCTTCAAAGGAGTCCTGCATCTGGAATCCAAAAAAAGATAATCACTATTGTGAATACACAAGAAAGAACAAAACCCACTGGTAGAACTAAAATGCAAATGGGAAAGAGAAAGAAACTGTATCTTACCACCTCCAAAACCCAACAAAAACTGAAGACAAACAATAAGAAAGAAACAAAAGATACTTAAAACATTCAAATGAAAATTGGTAAAATGTCAGAAGTAAGGCAATACCTTTCAGTAACAACCCTAAATGTAAATTGATTAAATTAGCCACTCAAAAGTCACAGGCTGGCTGATTAGATTAAAAAGGTAGACCCAACTACATGCTGTCTACAAGAAACACACCTCACCAGTAAAGACACACACAGACTAAGAGTGAGGTGATAGAAAAAGATATATCACACAAATGGAAATCAAAACTAAGTAGGAGTTGCTAGTCTTATATCAGATAAAATAGACTTTAAACCAAAGCTATAGAAAGAGACAAGGCCATTGTATAATGATAAAGGGATCTATCCAGTAAGAAGACATAACAATCATAAATATATATCCACCCAACATTGGAGCCAAGATATATAAAGCAAACACTATTAGGTCTAAGGAAATAAATAGACCCAAATACAATAATAGTGGGGGATCTGAACACCCCTCTCCCAACATTGGACATATTATCAGCACCACACCCCCCCCTTTTAAAGATAACCAGTAAGGGCCGGCCCCATGGTGCACTCAGGAGAGTGCGGCACTTGGGAGTGCAGTGGCGCTCCTGCCGCAGGTTTGGATCCTTTATAGGAATGGCTAGTGTGCTCACTGGCTGAGCGCGGCGCAGGTGACACCAAGCCAAGGGTTGCGATCCCCTTACTGGTCACAAAAAGACAAAAAAAAAAAAAAAAAGATAACCAGTAAGGGGATCTTAACCCTTGACTTGGTGTTGTCAGCATCATGCTCTCCCATGTGAGTGAACCAGCTATCCCTATGTAGGGATCCAAACCTGTGGCCTTGGTGTTATCAGCACCACACTCTCCCAAGTGAGCCACGGGCCAGCCCTCCAACATTGGACATATTATCAAGGCAACAAATCAATAGAGAAATACAGGATTTAAACCACATATTAGACCAATTGGACTTTGCAGATATCTACAGAACATTTCACCAACAACCACAGAATATGCATTCTTCTCATCAGCACATGGAGCATTCTCCAGGATAGAACACATGTTAGGTCACAAATCAAGTCTAAACAAATTTAGAAAAATTGAAATCATTCCAAGTATTTTCTCAGACCACAGCAAATTAAAACTAGAAATCAATAACAAGCAAAACTCTGAGAACTATACAAACACATGGAAATTAAGCAATGTGCTCCTGAACAGCATATAGGTACAAGGAGAAATTAGACAAGGAATAAAAAAATTTCAAGAAACTAATGAAAATAAAGACATGTCATACTAAAACCTGTGGGATGCTGCAAAAGTGGTACTAAGAGGGAAGTTTATTGCAGTAAACACTTACACCAAAAGAATAGGAAGATTTCAAATAAACAGCCTAAAGCTACATCTCAAAGAACTAGAAAAACAAGAACAATCCAATCCCTAATCAGTAGACAGAAAGAAAGAATTAAGATCAGAGCAGAACTAAATGAAATAGAAACCCTAAAAATGAAAAAAGATCGATGAAACAAAAAGTTGGTTTTTCAAGAAGATAAATAAAATAGACAAACCATTAGCTAGGCTAACTCAAAAAAGAGGAGGGAAGACCCAAATAACAAAAGTTAGAAATGAAAAAGGAGACATTACAACTGATACCACAGAAATACAAAGAATCATTAGAAACTATCATAAACAACTATACACCAACAAATTTGAAAACCTGGAGGAAATGGATAAATTTCTGGACACATACAAACTACCAACAATGAACAAAGAAGAAACAGAAAACCTGAACAGACCAATAACAAGCAATGATTTTGAAGCAGTAATCAGCAGTCTCCCAACAAAGAAAAGCCTTGGACCAGAAGGCTTTACTGCTGAATTCTACCAAACCTTAAAAGAGGAATTAATACCAATTCTTTTCCAACTATTCCAAAAAATTGAAACAAAGGCCATTCTACCAACCTCATTCTATGAGGCCTCCATCACCCTGATACCAAAATCAGACAAAGACACAACAGCAAAAAGCTACAGGTCAATATCTTTGATGAACATAGACACAAAAATCCTCAACAAAATATTAGCAATTACAATAGAACAACACATCAAAAAAACTATACCCCATGATCAAGTGGGATTTATCCTAGGGATGCAAGGATAGTTCAACATACACAAGTCAATAAATGTGATACACCACATCAACAAAATCAAGGAAAAACCCATATGGTTATCTCAACAGGTGCAGAAAAAGCATTTGACAAAATTCAACATCCCTTAATGATAAAGACTCAGAAAATTAGGTCTAGAAGGAAAGTATCTCAACACAATAAAAGCCATATATGACACATCCACCACCAATATCATTCTGAATGGGGAAAAGCTGAAAGATTTCCCCTTAAGAATGGGAACAGGACAAGAATATCCACTCTCACCACTCCTGTTTAACATAGTATTGGAAGTACTAGCCAGAGCAGTCAGGCAAGAGAAAGAAATAAAGGGCATCCAGATTGGAGAAGATGAAGTCAAATTGTCCCTATTTGCAGATGACATGATCCTATCTATAGAAAAGCCTAAAGACTCTACCAAAAAATTCTTAGAGTTGATCAACAATTTCAGTAACATTGCAGGATACAAAATCAACACGTGAAAATCAGTCATGCTTTTATACTCCAACAACAAACTAGCCAAAAAAGAAATCAAGAAAGCTAGCCCATTTACAAAAGTCACCAAATAAATAAAATACCTAGGTATCAATTTTACCAAGGGGATGAAAGATCTGTACAACAAGAACTACAAATCACTGTTGAAAGAAATTAAAGAGGATACAAAAAGATGGCAAGACATTTCATGCTCTTGGATGGGAAGAATTAACATTATGAAAATGTCCATACTACCCAAAGCAATCTACAGATTGAATGCAATCCCCATCAAAATGCCAATGACATTCTTCACAGAAACAGAAAAAACAATCCTAACATTCATGTGGAACAAGAAAAGACCCCTGAGTAACCAAAGCAGTCCTGAGCAAATAAATAAATAAAGCCAGAGGCATAACACTGCATGACTTCAAATTATGCTACAAAGCTATAGTAACCAAAATAGCTTGGTACTGGCATAAAAACAGACACTGGAGACACAGTCAGCCTACATAATTACAGCCAATTGATCTTTGACAGAGGCACCAAGAACATATAGTGGGTAAAAGATTGCCTCTTCAATAAGTGGTACAGGGAAAATTGGACATCCATATGTAGAAGAATGAAACTAGACACATAATTCTCACCATATACCGAAATCAACTTGAAATTGATTAGAGACTTAAATATAAGGCCTGAAACTATAAAACTCCTAGAAGAAAACAGGAGAAACACTTCAGGAAGTAGGACTGGGCAAAAACTTTGTGGATATGACCCCCAAAGCACAGGCAACAAAAGGAAAAATAAACAAATGAAATTATATCAAACTGAAAAGCTTTCACACAACAAAAGAAATAATTAACATAGTGAAAAGACAGCCTACAGAGTGGGAGAAAATATTTGCAAACAATACATATAATGAAGGATTAATATCCAGAATATACAAGGAACTCAAACAACTTAACAGTAAAAAAACAAGGAACGTGATTAAAAAATGGGCAAAGGAGCTGAATAGGCATTTCTCAAAGGAAGTTATACAAACGGCCAGCAGACACATGAAAAAATGTTCAACATCACTCAGCATCAGGGAAATGCAAGTCAAAAGCACATTGAGATATCATCTTGTGCCAGTTAGACTGGCTCTTATGAAAAAGTGAATAACAAATGCTGGCAAAGATGTGAAGAAAGGGAAACGTTTCTACACTGTTGGTGGGACTGTAAATTGGTACAGCCATTATGGAAAACATTATGGAGGTTTCTCAGACAACTACAGATAGAACTGCCATATGATCCAGCAATCCCACTGCTGGGTATATACCCAGAGGAATGGAAATCTTCATGTCAAAGAGATACCTGCACCCACATTTTTATTGCAGTTCTATTTACAATAGCCAAGAGTTGGAAACAACCTAAATGGCCATCATCAGATGACCAGATAAGGAAAATGTGGTGTATTTACACAGCAGAATACTTCTCTGCCATAAAAAAGAATGATATTCCACCATTTGCAGCAACAGGGATGAACTTAGAGAAAATTACTTTAAGTAAAATAAGCCAGGCACAGAAAGGAAAACCACATGTCCTCACTCATAAGTGTGAGCTAAAAAAATAAATAAATAAAAGAAAAAAGATAAAACAATTACAATAATACATTGAACTTTCAAAAGGAGAGAACAGAACTGAGGTTACCAGAAGTGAGGGAGGAGAAGGGGGAGGGGGGTAAGGGAGAAATTGATAAAGGGCCATGAAAAAACGATTGCATTGTATAATGTTGAATATACTAATTATCGTGATTTGAGCATCACATGTTGCATGCAGGTAATGATATTCGACTCTCTACTCCATGGGTATGTACAATAAACTGTTACAATAAACAAACAAAAAACCACCACTGTGATTCACCAAAGTAGGGACTTTTTGATGTTAGGTAATAAATGGGGTTTTGGCTTAGGCCCATCTCCTCAGTGGGTATAGTGGTCCCCAAAGTCATTTTGTCATTATTTCTCTAGTTCTGGAATGCATAGTTGGAAGAAACATACATATTCAGCAGTAGGCAGTAGCCCCACAGCAACACTCCATCATTAAATAGAAGTTGTATATATAAGAGTGAGCTTCTGCAGGTCCTAAAGCCACAAGTAAGTTCCATTGGTGCCATAGCAAATTACCACAAATTTAGCAGCTTAAAACAATACCCATGTATTATCTTACAGTTCTGTCGGTCAGAAGTCTGGCATACTCAGTGGGTGCTCTGCTTAGGATCTCATAAGGATGAAATCAAGTTGCCATCTGGTCTGACCTTTTACCTAGGGGCTCTGAGTGAGAATCCACTTGCAAGTTCATTCAAGTTGTTGGCAGAATCCAGTTCCTTGTTGTTGTAGGAGTGTAGGGAGTACCTGTTTCCTTGGTGGTTGTCTGCTGGGAGTTGATTTTAGGCTTCTAGAAGCCAGTGCATTCCTTAATTTAAGGCCTACATATTCAAGGCTGGCAGTGTTGTGTAAAGTCCTTCTCACACTTTGGATTTCTCTTACTTCTCTTTCTAACACATTTATCTGCCTTCCTCTTCTGATTTGTAGGAGCTTGTGATTACATTGGATTCACCGAGATAATCCAGGATAATCTCCCTGTTTTAAAGTCATCTGATTAGTAACCTTAATTACATCTGCAAAGTCCGTCTTGCTATCTCATGTAACATTATTGCTCATGTGACGCCAGCAGATAAAGGTTATGGGGGCCAGAATTCTGTGTGTGTGCGTGCGTGCGTGTGTGTTGTGTGTGTGTGTGTGTATGTATGTAATATATAAATTTTTATATTCTCCCATTTCTTTAGCATTAAACAACACATGTGTTATGTGACCATAACTACTATTGTGGTTAATATTATATATCAGTACATAAATTAGAGGAATGAATATCACCCAATGGTGATAAAGGAACTTTGTATCTTCTCTTGGGGAGAGCGTTGGTGTGCTTTTGGTTGTATGAGAGATAATTGTATTATGTTAGACAATAGGCAAGGATGGTTAATAGAGGTGTGTTTGGATACCAAGTTGACAATCAGTGGACTTTGGTGGTGTACTGACTGGGTTGATTAGCTAAAGAGAAACTACATTTCTTCAGAGTTCCATTCCCAGTATAGGATGGATCACAAGAGAAATTTGCATAAAATTTGGTAGGGGAATGTAAATCAGTAGCCTTTTTTAAAAAAATATTCTATAGAAGGTGAGCTTGCAACCAGGAATCAGAGAACATGTAAGGAATGTCAGCAAATAAACCCAATGAAGCCAACAAATAGAAGAACTTGCACCCAAGAAAACATAATTAATAGAACATTCAGAGAAGATCCACAAAACTTTATATCTTTATAAATCTCCTGAGAAGTAAAGGAAGAACTCACATTCGTGAAACAAGAATAGGATGTTTTAACACAAGCTCAAGTGTTATCAAAACAATCAAACAGAGATCTTGAAAGAATTTTTTTGAAATGAAAAACGTTAAATATGGCCTTAATAGCAGTCTAGATACAGCCAGAGAATCAAACAGTTTAAACAAATAGTGATACTGACTTTGCTTTCCAAGTAACAAAGAAAACTTAAGCTTTGACATTTAATGGTACCTTTATTTTTCTAATCATTTCTAAACATTAGATATTTATTTTACTTCCTTTCAACCTAAAAGGTCTTTTTTTCTGGATATTCAGTCACATGTAAAATTATCATCATTGAGTTTGGTTCAGCCCAAAACCTTTTCACCAAACTTGGGTGAAGTTCCCACCCACATGTGTGGACCACAGGCAAAGGAAAAACTGTGTTTATTCTCCCTCTCATTCTACTGCTTCCTGTCATGGTCATCTGTACTCATTCTTGGTGGTAGTGGTGACAAAGAGGAGTGAGAAGAGTGAAAAGGAGTTTGCTTATGTGACTTCCTGTACATCAGTGGGAATTGAAAAAAGGAAGTCTCCATTCTTGGCCATCACTTCTTTGAACTGAGAATATACAATACTGATGACTATGCAGTAGGCTCACTCTACAGGGATGTGTCTATTGTGTTATATCCTGTTAGCAGCATAATCACAACCCACCTTTTGGATGTAGGTTTTCTCACTCAACCAAGACAGCTTTCTTGGAGCAGCCTAGTCAGTGCAACCTGCTCATCTACAATCCACATTTTCTGCACTGTTTAAAGAAACTTTCTATGACATCTTCCCAGCTTTCCCTGCAAGATGCAGTTTTGTTGCATCTTTTGCCAGTACATACCACAATGCTTTATATCAACATCACCAATTGTCAGTAAACAGTAATTTCGGATGTAGAAAAAAAGACACATTGTAGTGAGGCATTGGGACAGTTCACATAGCAAGGAATGGGGAAACAAGTCTAACTCTAAAACATACACACGGGGAAAAAGGAAGTGACAGTTAACCTATCAAAAGTTCTGCTCTCTGTAGTTAAGGGGAATAATTAGAAAAGCTGGATAAATGATTTTAAAAATCTAAATGATCAGACATCTACCAGGCAGTGAAGAACTATGTAGCCAAGATTCAAATAAAGAAGGAAATCCAGAGATATAGTTGGTATTTGAGGTGATTTTTACAGGAAGCTCTTGTAAGACTTGAGGGGCTAAGAGAACAAAAAGGAGAGAAGGTAATCTGGTAAAAACCATACACTTTGATTTAGGACCTTCCAGGGCTACATCCAAGGAGAATTTTTTTTCTTATTTTTAATGTGGTTATATGTTCACTAACCTAAATTTATATGCTTAAAATATAATTTCTCCAGGTTTTATATGGAGAGGAGGTAATTTCTGTTATCTTGTAATGAAAAATCTAAATTCTTTGACATACAAGTGTACTTCAGAAAGTTCAAGGAAACATTCGCATTGTTTTAATTCTGTTTTTCCATGAACTTTGAAGTTCCCTTGTATAATACCTAGACCAAGTATAACATTGTTTCTCTTACCAAATCATTAGCAATCATTTCGCAAAGTTAGCTATCAAATCATTTAGCAACTACTAAAGGGCCCAAATCTCTCACACAGAATAGAGCAATTAATATGGTGGCTATGATTGCAGTTGTGCAAGAAAATATACATGTACACGGACAAGGAACCTGCCAAAACGGAAAGTATTAGTTTTGTGGTGAATTTATGATATGACATTTTCTCTTTTGGAATTCCAGAGGATATAATTTTTGAATATATATTCTAAATTACTTAAAAAATTCCTACCACTTACACAGACCCAATTAATGTATCCAATTGCCTACAGGACAAAGTTAAAACTCCTCAAGTAAATATCCCCAAAGCTCTTGCAGATGTGTTCACAAACTGCTTCTCTACTTATCTCCCTCCATATTCTTAGGCCTCATCTAGTCTGGTCTTGTCCCTATCCTTGGTGCAGGTGTTTCTGATTTCTTCTGTATTTTAAGAATTGAAACACATTTTTCCAGGGTCGCTTTTCTAGGAACAGGATACTGGTTCTTCTGGTCCATTTTTTTGTTGAGTTTATGTGGGATCCTGGCTGCCTACACTTCATTGCTGCTGGTGAGTAATCCTTCCCATTTCTCCCACTCCCTTCCTGAGTAGCCTCATGAGGCACTCCTGCCTGTGGTATAGTATCCAATCAGTGTCAGTAGCCCTCAGTACCTAAGGTAATAACTTGTCTCAGTAGAGTTGGGGTTTATATCAGCTACTTTAATTTTAGGTACGGTACAAGGGATGGAGGCGGGGTAAGGCTTGCGCTATTAAAGGATGTGTCTTACCAGTTTGGCCCTTTGAAAGGGTGGCAGAACATCTTTTTTCTATTCCCCTGTTTTATAGCCTATCCTGTGGTTCACTCAGTATCAGCAGCTTCATATCAGCAGTACCTTTACTCATTTCATACCCCACTTCTGATAGACCTGTTCTAATGTGCAAATGCTAGTCCAGATGCAAAGTAAATTTTAGCAACAGTCTTTTGCAGTAGTGTGATCATGCCTCTGTTGCCTGACAGAGCAGAGTTGTGTGGTGTGAGAAATTTATGCCAAGCAAGAGAAAAATCTTGGGAAATGGAAAGCTTATTGGAAGATAACTTTAGGCAGTTAGAATTTTTCAGTGCACATTAATACACAGGGCAGATATTTTTCTCTGATTTCACTATTTCCTGTCCCCACCGATTTCCTGTCTGATACAGAAAAACCCAACTCCCAAATCTATTGCCATTTGCATTAATTTTCTTTCAACAAAACTTACTAACATTATAAGAGCAGAAAATTGTGGTAAGTGCTGAGTATACTGAGATCAAGAAAACATATGCAGTTTCTGTTTTTATCATTTCTATAGAGAAAGGCATGAGATATGAAGTTACAACTGTTCCTTAATTCAATATTTAGAATCTAGTAGGGGAATTAAATCATAGACAAAAATAAGTTACACAGGTGTAGCATTATAATTGTCATTATAGAGGCCTAAATAACATTCTGTGGGGATTCTGAGAAGGAAGAGGTGACTTCTAGCCAAGAGGATTAAATAAGGCTTCTTAGAGGAGGTGGTACTAGAGTGGGATCTTGAAGGGATGTTGGATTTGGACATATGGATATGGGAATGGCGAAGAACATTCTGGGCTGAGGAAACATCATGACAAAGCCAGTAAGACAGAAAAGTATAGGATATCTTGTTAAGAGGAAAAGGGCAAGTTCTGTTAGTGTGTAAGGCATAATGAAGAATAATAGGGAAACATAGCTGAAAAAATAGTCTTGTGACATTTTGGAAGGTCTGGAAAATAAGGCTAAGACATTTGGTATAAATCAGGTTTCTATTTTAGGAAAATCATTCTGGAAGTTATGGTGTGGAGAGCGGCTAGAGGCAAAAAAGACCAATTAGAAACTTTTCTTTTTAATGGGGAAACTGCAGGTGAAGTATGAGCTCTACGCCAAACCCTGGCCACTGAATTGTACCACTTTCATACAAAATAAACATGAAGTGTATAGTTGTCTTCTAAGGTGGGAATGAATTCTAGTGTCCAGTAAAGCAATGTATTTTAACGAACTTTCTTCTCTATTCTCCCTCTTTTTGGATACATGCAATGACAACAGCAATGAAAAAGGAGACCTGAGTTCTATTTCCAGCTCTATCTTTAGGTTACTTTGAACCTTGGTCAAGTCATATAACTCTTCTAAGCCTCAGTTTCCTTTTTTTCAAATGAGAATGAAGATAATATTTAATAAAATGGTATTTTATAGGGATGAGTAAAGAACAAATGAAATCATATATATGAAATTATTTTGATAAAAAGGTAAGTGCCTTGTACATCTAAACTATCATTAATATCCTAGGTATCTGAGGACTCCAGGTTTCATTTTCTGTCTCCACACTGACCTGATGACTAGCTAGATTTAGATTCAAATCTAAGATTTATTGAGCATATACCAGAGATAACAACAGATTTGACAGTTAACAACACACTGGTTCCCCAAGAAAAAGCTTTTAAGTGACCCTTGGAAGGGCTGGTCCCTGACCTCTATTCTCTTACAAGTGACTCGAAGTAACACCAGGAATAAGGTTCATCATAGGGAAAAGAAATGGGCAGGAACTCAGGAAGGGTATCAGTGTGGTAATTGTTATGAAACCCCAGAGGATATAATAATGAATTCTTCCTAGGGGCACTGGAAGTTGCAAAGAGGAAGTGACATTTGAACTGGCTTAGAAGGGTCAGTGGTATGGGGGGAAAAGCTTTGTGAGCAGAGGAACAGCATGGCAAACTCCCAGAGGCTGAAAAGTACAAGTATGGCAAGAAGTGAATGTAGTGCCAAACTGTGAAAGGAATTTTGAACTACAAAACAGCACTTTGGGCGGCAACTTGGTGATTTCAAAGTAACTCCATTTTTCTTCTTTGCTTTTGCAGTTACTTGGAATTTTGTTGATTTGGGAACGGATAAAACTATACCTGCACTGGTGTCATAAGGTAGGACATCTGAATCCTCATCAGAGACCTTAGACCAGGACTGAATGTGTTTCTCCATACTCAGTGTTAGGTACAGAGTTGCCATTTCTCTCATTGTTCCCCTAGAGAGAAGAAATCTACTTATCCAATTTTAACTGAGACAATTAAATTTCTATCAGTTGTAACTTATTTAGTGAAGGAGATGAACCCAAGGTGAACCCAAACTTTATTCTTTCTCATTACTTCATGTTAAACTCATTCTGTGACCCTATTCTTCCCGTCCCAATAAAATTTTAGGCAAATCCAATTACTTTCCCAGTCCGTTTTATTCACAAGAACATTCTCATTTCAGTCATTAGAAATTTCAGTTCATTATAATAACCCAAACTTCAACTTTATTAATCTTAAAACTTTTCTCCTCCCCTATTTGGGCCTGATCCAAGAATGGAATACTGCAGTGGTGGTGAGGGCATAATGTTGTTTTTTTTTTTAACCTCTCCTCCATTCAAATGGCCCCAGGATTTTTGCCAATATGAGTTACAAAAATATTGCCATTCTTTTCTAAGCCTTTGTCCACTGAGGTATTCTGGGATCAAATTCTAGTTATGAGCTTTTAGGCAGTGAGAAGTGATGGAGGGGGATTATAAGAAGAGTTGACATTCCCTTGGAAGGTTACTACCTTGGTTTGGCCTTCACACCAGGAAGGACCAGGCTTATCAGACTTGAGAGGAGGGACTTCTTCTATTGGAAAGGGAGATTCTGTGGGACTTGGAGTTTCAGTTTTGTTGTACTCAGAACAAACCCAGAAAGGGAAGCGTTGACATCAGGTTGTACCCTTCCCTTCTGCCTAGGGATGCCCAGAGAGAAATAAATGTCCTCTACCAAAATTCCTTGTAAATATGCTAATATCTTGACCTCCCAGTAAATACACTAAAGTTATTTATTAGCCAAAAGATACTGGAGAGTTCTTATCTGCAAAAATTTCTAGCAGGATATAGATGATATATCTAGGTTGCTTTTGTGGTAAACCTGGAATGTATAGATTTGTATGGTGGGAGACATGGCTGGCTGGAGTTTCAAAATTAATGGAATATAAGGTGAGGATGCTCCATAACCGAAATGGCTCCTTCTGCAAAACAACGTTTCTCCGTACTTTGCTGAATATACACCTCACATGTTGTCTGAAAATACAATGTATCCTAATACAAGAGATGAAAGATGTGTTATGAGTAGTTCTATCTAACATGATCAGATTTCTCCAAGGGAAAATGTTTTATCTATATTGCATGATTGTCTGTATCCTTTACACCATTAGTAAAGTTGGGTGTTGGTGAGATTTGTGATTCATATGAGTCTGATTTGATAATTCAGTCTCCATATTGTGATGCATTTAGTTTGCTAGTAGGTTACTTAAGATTTTTGCATCTGTGTACATAAGACAGATTGGCCTATACTTTTCTGTTCTTGTAATGTCCTTATAGAATTTGAGGATTAATGTTTTGTTGTTTTCATAGGTTAGAAAGTGTTCCCTCTTTTTCTATTCTCTGGAAGAGTTTGTTAAAGATTGAAAATATTTCTTCCTTAAATGTTTAGTAGAATTTAACATTGAAGCCAGCAAGGAGTTATTTTGTGAGAGGGTTAATTATGGATTCAATTACTTTAGATATAGAGATTATAGAAGGGAGGGAATGAGTCACTGTAAAAAACTATATCAAGGGGAGGAAGTCCAGAAAGATATGTCTTCTTGGTCTCAATGTTCTTTCTCTGTAAAATAAATAGTGTTCTGGCAAGTAGATTTTTTTTTTTATCTGTTCAACAAATATTTCTTGGATGCTCACTATGTGCCAGACATTCTGCAAGTCTCTGCATAATCAATACAGATATCCTTGACTCGTGAAGCTTACAATCTGTTGAGGAAAACACACACTGAAAAGGATACAAAATATTATTCACTTGTAATTATATTGAGTATATAATTGAGGTATAAACAAGTGGTGAAGATTTGTAATGGCCATTGTTGAAACTGAGACATGCGAAGCAATGTTGACAGCCCAGCTGAGACTGGAGATGATAAATTAGTAATGGCATCAGACTATATAGCTGTGTAATTTTTTCTAGCTATGCTGTACAGCAAAGACTTGGGAGCAAAGAAGGTGAATAATTGGATCTATCCAAGATTGGGGATTTGCGAGGTGGTTAGTTTAGAAGGATGAGATGAGGTCCCTGACATTGTGAGAATACACATACAATTCTTAAGGAAAGTTTTGATCCAAGTCTAGTGCCTGGAAGTCAGGAGGGCCTTTGTGTTTCCGCAGGCTCTGATTCTGCTAGTGATGGGGCTATGCATCTTTTTTACCTACGTTGTATGCAAATACTGGAATGACAGGTGGCTGGTAGCTGGGCTGTCACTGCAGGTAAGCATCATCCTGTAGCTCTAGCATTGTCTGTATAGATGTGTCCAGCCTAACTTTTGGCTTTCTCCCAGATCTTTGCTCCCTACATGCACCTGAGCAGCATAAGTATGATGGTTATCCTTTGCTGGCCTGTGGCCTTCTGCGTGGCCCGTTTGGAAAGAGAAGGTATGTCATGTGGGGTGAACCCTTGCTTAATTCCTTCAGCTGTGGCTTTAGCTTATATAATTCACTCAGAAAAATAGAAGCTTGATAACTAGCCACCCCATGCCTCTTTGAAATTCATTTAGCTTGTTACTCAGACACGCTCCTTGTGCTCTCACTTACCACCCCACATGGTGTGTCAGTATTTCCATGACCAAATAGGCCTTCTTCTAAAGAGGGATTCTTCTTCTAGAAAAATAAGATTTTTCTTTATGTTATTACACATTGACTGACTTGGGGTAGATAGGGGCAGTAGAGGCCATTTCAATTTTACTTGACCAGAGTGCTGGTACAAGTCACAGATCTTTCAGTTTGTATTGAAATATTGCTAGTTTCAACTAATGCTAGTCCAGAGATTCCTGGTTACATCCAAGTAACTCAAAGCAGTCCCCTGTGAGTCCCTGCTGTACCTGGGGACTTACAGCAGCAGAAGAAATGTCTATCTCTGCCACTGGTTTCCTCTTCATTCTTTGTCCTGATATAATGGAAACAAGAGAATTGGATCTGCACACTAAATTGTTTTGAGAATGGAGTTACCACTCTTAATGAGAAACAAATAAGATCTTCTCTCTAGGTCTTCCTTTTTACTATCGGTTAAATAAAGGCTGTTTGCTTCCTGATTTGTGGAGGGAGGCAGCAAAGAGAAAGACTGGATTGATAATGGTGCCATTGTGTGTTTGTATATGTGTGTTTACATGTGTGGAGGGTAAATTTTAGAAACTATTTCTGGGGTAAGAGCTTAAAGGGGTCAATAATGAACTCTTTTTCACTTTCTACATTTTAGTTAGAATGAGAAGACATGAGATGACAAGTGACGAGAAAGAAAGACTCAAGAAATGTAATATACTCACAAGATTAAGAGGTTAGAGCTGGAGAACTAGATTTGAAAGTCACTGAAGCATAGGTGGTAACTTAAAAATGTATAAATGGGTAAAATCCTCAGAGGTCTGAAATTAAGTGTTGGGGAATGGCCGGTAATTACAAGGATTGTGGACAGGCCCTATATGTAAATGTGTATGTGTGTTTGCATGAGAAAGAGAGAGAAAGAGAAGCGAATAACTAGTATTTATCGATGAGTCAACACTGTCATAACAACTCTGTGAGGTTAATGTTAGCAGCAAGACAGTCCCATTTTTCAGGAAGTGGCAGATCCTGGCTTTGAACCCAGGTTTCTGTTAGTGCTCCTTCCACTATACTGCACTGCCTTAAATATAGGGACGTTTTAGGATGATCTTTACAGACTTTGGGCTTTCTCAGAATCATCAAGCTACTTTTCCTGCTCAGAAGCTGCTCCTTAACATTCCCTCTTCCTTCCCTTTCCACCCCCTGCACAATTCATTCCTCTGTCAATTTCCAGTTCCAATAATGTTGCCTTAATAATAATGTCTTATATTTGGACAGTCCTGTACTTTTATATCCAAATCCCCGAAAGTAAGTAGGGATGTGACAGGAATAGTAAATGAGCCCGTCCACGGAGTCAGTGAAACCCATGGACTGGGGATTTACTCCAGACTGCTGCTCTGGGACAGTTCATTGCTTAGGATGATTCTCCATCCTTCTCTTCCTTTTTTTTTCCACTTCCCTCTCCTTTCAATTTTTTCAGCTCTACAAGTGGCTGTTGGAGTGCCCTTTATTCTTATCCTCTTATTTCTCTATTCAATGCCACTGGGCATTTATTCTCCCTGCATTCAGGAGAAGGAGAATTTGGGGCCCAAGCCAACCTTCATTGCACATAGAGGTGCACCCATGGTAGGTCTGAGCATGATGAACATGGGTGAGTACAGGTATGTATGGGGTATGTGAATGAGAGACAGGAACCTCAGAACCATAGAAGCCCCTGGGAAGCAAAAGGGATTGTCTTGAAATGACAAGAATACAAGGATACTTCAAAAAGTTTGTGGAAAAATAGAATTAAAAGATAATATGAATCTTTCCATAAACTTTTTGAAGTACCCTCAAAAATCGAGTTAATTGTAAAGGTTGGACTTGAACTCAGGTATTCTCAGGTAGTACATGGAATTATAAAGTTTTATTGGAACACAGCTACCCCTATTCTTTTACATATTGTTTATGGCTGCTTATACAACAGCAAAACTGAGTATGTGCAGCAAAAAACAAACACATGGCAAGTCCTGAAATATTATCATCTGGCCCTTTACAGAAAAAGTTTGCCAACACAGTTTTCTAGTGACTGAATGCCCAGCAGATCTGGGCAAGGATTCATTAGAGGAATAATTGCGCAGTGGGTTGGAGGGGAGGGGAGGAGAGGCGATGTTAAAAAGACTTACCAGACATAATCCATATAAACTCCCAGTCTCTTTACCACGCATATTGACATTGCCTCAGATCAGCAGAGTCCTAGAATCAGATTGGACAGAGGGAAATATAGGCAGGCTCTTGGAAAAGAAAGCTGAAGGAGCCAAACTCTGCTTCCCAAAGGCTTTTATTATGGGGTTTCATTTCTACCATAAAGGGGATGTTGGGAGGAGAGACTCTGAGGCACAGGGCCTGATGTTCTTTTCTTCCACAGGCAGGGCCTGAGAATACCATAATGGCCTTTGAGAAAGCTGTTGAAGAAGGAGCCTATGCACTGGAGACTGACATATACTTAAGGTAGGAAAGCAGGGACTGGGGTGGAGGCAGGAAGGGGTAAGTCCAATGCCACAGAAGAGGACTAGCCTGCCCCAACGTGTAGACAGAGCAAGCTCTGGGGAGTTCCTCCTGTGTTTGTGTGGTGCATATGCACAAAGCACACATATGAACCACATCTTCCTTACAAACCATACCGCTGTACTTCCACATTCTCAACCACAGTCTCACGAATCAGATACACTCGATATAGTCTCTGTACACAATTCAAAGTTGTCACCATTGCAAACCATTCTGACAACTTAACCCTATGTACTACCTTAGCAATTTTTTTTAACATTCTCTGGACATCTACTATATTCTAGGCTGTCTTCTGAGTGCTGGGGAGATGCAAATGAGTAAGATATAGTCATACCTAAGAGATGTTCCCAGCTAGTGAAGGAGACATGGCATGTTTAGAGATAACCACAGAATAAGGCTATTTGTGGTGACAGCCTTCAGAGATGAATAAGTCAAGTGCAGTGAAACCTCAGTGGAGGAAAAGGCCACCTCCTATTGTGTAAAAAACAAAACAAAACAAAAAACCTCTATGCTCAAAGTTGTGTTCCTATTGAGCCTTGAAGGAAAAAACAATTCTTTTTTTTTTTTTTTTTTTTTAGCAGAGAGAATTCCAGGCAGAGGCATCAGCTTATTCAAAGGCATCTAAATGAGAAATAACAAGTTTATAGATAACTCAGCTAACCTACATGGATGCCAAAAGTGATATGCTTTTGGGAACAGGAGAGGGCTATGTGAGGAAAAGGCATGGCTGTAAGGGTGACTGAGGCTAGATCGTGGAGATCCCTAAATGTGTAATAGGCAGCCACTGTAGATATTAGAGAACAGATTATCTTATTGTTTTAGAAAGACTGATATGGCATTCTGTGAGGAATAATTATCAGGGAGATGGTAGCAGACTATAGCTATGGTCCAAGAGAAAATTTGGATCAGATCAGGGGCAGGGACAAAAAGACATGGTTTGCTGTGGATTCTATGCACATGGGCAGCTGAGGAAGTAGCACGACATCCTCTCTAGCATGAGTATATTCATTCCGTGAAGCAAACAGAAAAGAAATGAACATTCTGTTTCACAGAAAAGGAAACTATGGTTTGAACCTGGGATCCAAGAAGGGAAATATATTGTATGGATCATAAGACTAGAATATACATGATAAAGGCAGTACTAGAACCAGATTTCCTGACCTTAGACTGAGATTCTTGACATTACCCAACACTGACAACCATTCCACTTGGAATATTTTGAATTGGGATTGAAACTGGTTGTTCTGGTAGAGCTCCTAGGGTCACTCGTGGAAGAGCTTGATGGTCAGGGGTGTAATGTGGTAAAGGTGTTGAGCCAATGAGCCTCTGGCTTGTTATCTTTCTTATACTTCTGTGACTTCAACTTTGGTGTAGATGATCCTTTCAACACCTTAATTTCTGTGCTTGTTGACATCTTCATTTCTAGTGATGATCTTCTCCACGTACCTCCACCACACTCATGGTCATACCTAAAACTTCATTATTACCTAAAACTGCATATCAGTCAGGGTCTGGGCAGGACATGAAAACTACACCAGTAATTTGAACAGGAAAAATGTAATATCAAGAACTGTTAAGTAGTAAAAATGTGGTTAGCTACTACAAGAAGTAAAACAGGACCCTAAAGAGTATAAGAGTGGACAGTGGACTGGAAGTGGAAGTCGACTGGAACTTCCAGTTCCAGACATGACAAAGTAAGCACATTCTACCCTATTCTCTCCAAGAATTAAAAAAAAAAAAAAGAAGACAAAATTCATAAAGCAACTGACAGAAGACTGAAAGGTAGAGGAGAAAAGAAGGTAGACTGGTTAGGGTTCACAAGGCTTAAGGAACAATGCAGTAAGGAGTTCCCTGTCTTGTTTTGTTTTTTTCCCCCTCCTACATGTCCTGACCTGGGCTCTGGATAGGTTGAAACCCAAAACCACAAGTGCAGAAAAAAAAAAAAAAAAAAGTGGGAAAGTCTGCTTATTTTAGCCAAAAGACTGGGAAATGGTAACCCAGCAGGAAATAAACATTTTGACCAGAACAGCCCTACTCAGCTGAACACCACAAAAATGCTACTCCCCTCCCTCCTACCACCTGAGGCTGTGGCCTGGACACTATGGGTAGAACCCTGTCTTCCATTTCTGCCCTGAAATAAGAAGTGGTACCCCTCTTTCCCTCCCCAAACTGGATAGTGAGGGGAGGATTACTGAGAGAGTTTTCCTCCAGAAAGTTTTTTTTTAATTGTGATAAAATATAATTAACATAAAATTTACCATTTTAACCATTTTAGGTTAAATTTCCATGGCATTAAGTACATTCACATTATTTGTACTGGTATCCATCTCCAGAACATTTTCTTCATGAACTGAAACTATGTGTATTCTATGTGTATTCTATTTTCTGTCTCTGAATTTGACTTGTTACCTCGTGTAAGTGGAATCATACAGTCTTTGTCCTCTTGTATCTGGCTCATTTCACTAAGCATCATGTCTTCAAGGTTCATCCACATTGTAGCACTTGTCAAAATTTCCTCCCTTTTTAAAAAATTTTTAAAAACACACTATATAAAATTTATCATCTTAAACATTTTTAAGTGTACAGTTGTGTATAAGTCCGTTTCTTATACCTGGAACTTGGTGATTTATAAGAAATTTATTGCTTATAGCTCCAGAGCCTGGGAAGTCCAAAGTCACCCTCTGGTGAGGATCTTGGTGGTGGCAACAGTGACCCCGGCGGGTCTCACGTTGCAGAAAATGGTGGAGCAGAGAGAGACAAACCCCTCATGTGCTCTTCGTTTAAAGCCATCAGAACCATACCCCTGACCACCATTTTTAATGCATGCATCTAATCACTTCTTCAATGCCCCACCTTTCAATTACCATAATAGGATTTCCCACCCTCAACAGTTACAGTGGGGATTAAATTTTGGGGGGACATTCAACCCAAGGCAGGTTGTGTTAAGTATATTCACATTTTTGTGCAACAGATCTCTAGAACTGTCATATTACAAATCTGAAATTCCGTAACCATTAAATAACAACTCCCCTCCCTCTCAACCTCTTGTAACCACCATTTTACTTTCAGTTTATATGAAATTGCTTACTGTAGATACCTTATATAAGTGGAATCATAGAGCATTTATTTTTTTGTCTTTTTTTTTTCTGACTGGCTTATTTCATCCAGCATAATGTCCTCAAAGTTCATCCATGTTGTAGCACATGATGGGATTTTCTTCTTTCAGGCTGAATAATATTCCATTGTATATGTATAGCACATTTTGTTTATTCATTCATCCATCAATGGGCATTTGCATTGCTTTCCACCTCTTCTGTGCTGTTTTGAATAGTGCTGCTATCTCCTTGAGACTCTGCTATAATTCTTTTGGATGTATACCCAGATGTGAAAATACAGGATGATATGGTAATTCTATTTTTAATTTTTGAAAGAAACTCCATACAGTTTTCCATAGTGGTTGCACCATTTTACAATCCTGCCAATAGTGCACAGAGTTCCAATTTCTTCATACCCTCGCCAATACTTGTTATTTTCTGCTTTTTGGTAGTAGCCAAACTAATAGGTGTACAGTGGTATCTCACTGTCTGTGGCTTTGAGTTATTTTCCTGATGATTAGTGATGTTGAACATCTTTTTATATGCTTGTTGGACATTTGTATGTCTACGTTTGAGAAATGTCTATTCAAGTCCTTTGCCTATTTTAAAAATCAGGTTATTTGATTTTTTTGTTGTTGAGTAGTTCTTTATGTATTCTGGATATAACTTTTATCAGATACTTGATTTGCAATATTTTCTCCCATTTCACAAGTTGTCTTTTCATTCTGTTGATTGTATCCTTTGATTCACAAAAGTTTTTAAGTGTGATGTAGTCTCATTTATCTATTTCTGCTTGTGTTGCCTGTGCCTTTTGGTGTCATATCCAAGAATTTGTCAAGTCCAATGTCATGAAGTTTTTCCCCTGTGTTTTCTTCTAGGAGTTTTATAGTTTCAACTCTTACATTTAGGTTTTTAATCCATTTGGAGTTAATTTTTGTGTATGCTGTTTCCAACTTTATTCTTTTGCATGTGAATATCCAGTTTTCCCAGCACTGTGTGCTGAAGAGACTTTCCTCATTGAGTCATCTTGGCACCCTTGTCGAAGATCATTTGACCATTTACAGGAAGGTTTATTTCTGAGCTCTCTGTTCTATTCCATTGATCTATTTGTTGCCCTTATACCAGTACCACATTGTTATGATTAAAGTAGCATTGTAATATGTTTCAAAATCAGTAAGTGTGAGACCTCCAAGTTGGTTCTGTTTTTAAAAATTATTTTGGCTAGTTGGGTCCCTTGAGATTCCATATAAATTTTAGGATGAATTTTTCTATTTATGCCAAAAATGCTGTAGTTGTTTTGATAGGGATTGTAATAAATCTTTGGGTACTATGGACATCTTAACAATATTAAGTCTTCCAATCCATGAATACTAGATGTTGTTCCACTTTATTTCTGTTGCCTTTAATTTCTTTCGACAATATTTTGTAGTTTTTAATGTACAGGTCTTTCACTTCCTTGGTTAGGCTTATTCCTAAGCATTTATTCTCTTTGATGCTATTGTAAATGAGATTGTTTTATTAATTTCTTTTCATATTGCTCATTGTTAGTGTATAGAAATGCAACTTATTTTTGTGTGTCAATTTTGTATCACACAACTTTGTTGAATATATTAGTTCTAACAGTTTATCTTCGGGGAATCTTTAGAGTTTTCTACATATAAGATTATGTCATCTGCAAAGAAAGACAGATTTTCTTCTTCTTTTCCAATTTGGATTTCTTTTATTTCTTTTACTTGATTAATTGCTCTGGCAAGGACTTCTAATACTGTGTTGAATAAAACTGGCAAGAGCAGGAATTCTTGCTTTGTTACTGATATTAGAGGAAAGGCTATCAGTCTTTCACCACTGGGTATGATGTTAGCTGTAGGATTTTCATGCTTTCTTTTTCAAGGCTGAATAATATTCCATAGTATGTATATACCACATTTTGTTTATCCAGTCATCCTGTTGATGGACATTTGGGTTGCTTCCACCTTTTGTCTGTTGTGATAATGCTGCTATGAACATGGTTGTACAAATATCTTTTTGAGCCCCTGCCTTCAGTTTTTTGGATATATACCTAGAAGTGGAATTACTGGATCATGTGGTGATTCTCTGTCTAATTTTCTGAAGAACTGCCATGGTGGAGAAGAGATTTTTAAAACCTGTATATAAAATCCTGGGCAGACCTTTGAATAACCCATGCATAAAACCAACCAGAAACAGCACAGCAGAAGATATGATAACTGAACATTGCCTTGGAACATCATCCAGATTGTGTATTGATCTCTGGGTAGCACACAAATGGAAAAAACCAGAAAAGCACTGCAAAGCCTTTGAAAACTAAATTGGCATTTGAACTACAGCCCATAAATGTGGGCCAAGACATGTGTTATGAACCTAAACTCATTGACTATCTGTTAAAACAGTTTTAAGTAGGAGTGAGAATCTCATAATACTCAAAATGCACAGGATACAATATAAAATTGTTCATCACACCAAAACCTATAAAAATCTCAACTTGAATGAGAAAAAATAATCAATAGATGTCAACACCAAGGGAAATAGATGTTGGAATTATGTGAGAAGAATTCTAAAGCAGCTGTCTTAAAATGGCTCCAACAAATAATTGTGAATCCTCATGAAACAAATAGAAAGTAGAAAATCTTAGCAAAGAAATAGGAAAAATAAACAAGAACTAAATGGAAATAAAAGTTCTTTAGACAAAAGAAAATGATTAACAAAGTAAACTTGGAACATCAGGAATAAAGAGAGAGCAATGGAGAGGGTAATATATAAGTAAATAAAATAGACAATTCTTTTCCTCCAGAGGTGCAAAAATTATAATATTGTTTGATGTAAGTCTCAATATATTTTGAGATAATATTTAAGATAATTGTATCACAAAGGAAGGTAGTAGGGTAAAGGGACCTAAAAAGTATTTAGATTTCCATATTCTACTTGAAGAGGTAGAATGTTTACACTAGTAGACTGTGATAAATTGATATATATATTGCAGTCTCCAGAGCAGCCACACCAAAAATTGTACGAAGAGATATACTAAAAAACACTATAGATAAAAAAAATGTCCAAATAACCAACAGGAAAGGCAGAAAGAGGAAACAGAGAAAATCAGACAGCACAACATAAAACTAATACATATATATTTTTTACCGCGATGGAACTTTTTATTTCTAGTGAATATCATGGTGAAATACTTTTCCTTTTTAATTTAATTCTATTTTAACATTTACCAGTACATATTTGTGGGGTATGGCATGTTGTTTCAATACATGCATATGCTGCACAATAATTCACTTAGGGTAGATAGCATAGTTTCGTACCTGTTAGTCCACCACTTCTCCTCCCCCCACCCCCTTCCTTCCCAACCTCTGGTATCCATTATTCCATTCTCCACTTCTGTGAGACCCACTTTTTAAAAAAAAATTCCACATGAGTGAGATTATACAGTATTTGTCTTTCTGTGCCTGACTTACTTCACTTATCATGATGGTTTCCAGTTTCATCCATGTTTCTGCAAGTGAGAGAGTATGATTTCTTTTTACAGCTGAATAGTATTCCATTGTGTATATATGCCACTGTTTTTTATCCATTAATCTGTTAATGGGCATTTAGGATGTTTCCATCTCTTTGCTGTTGTGAATTGCATTGCAATGAATATGGGAGTGTAAGTGTCTTTTTGATATATTGACTTCAGTTCCTTTGGGTATATACCCAGTAATGGGACAGCTGGATCATAAGGTAGATATGTTTTAGTTCTCTGAGGGAACTCCATATTGTTTTTCACAATGGCTATACCAATTTACATACCCGCCAACAATTCAGGAGGGTTCCCTTTTCTCTGCATCCTAGCCAGCATTTGTTATTTTCTGTCTTGTTGATAATAACCATTATAACTGGGACGAGATTATATCTCATGGTTTTAATTTGCTTTTCCCTGATGATTAGTGATTTTGAGCATTTTTTCATGTGCTTGTTGGCCATATTATGTCTTCTTTTGAGAAATGTCTATTCAGGTCCTTTGCCAATTTTTAAATTGGGTTGTTTGGTTTTTGGTGTTGAATTGTTTGAGTTCCATATGTATTCTGTATATTAGCTCCTTGTCTGATGTGCAGTTTGCAAACGCTTTGTCCCATTTTGTAGGTTGTCTGTTCACTTTGTTGATTGCATCCCTTGTTGTGCAGTAGCTTTTCAGTTTGATGTAGTCCCATTTGTGTATTTTTGCTTTAGTTGCCTGTGCCTTTGTAGTCTTGTTCAAACAAGTGATCTCCACTTCCATTTTGTGTAGTGTTTCTTTTGTGTTTCCTTCTATTAGTTTTAAGGTTTCAGGTCTTAAATTTAGATCTTTAATCCACTTTGAGTTTATTTTTGTGTATAGTGAGAGATAGGGGTCTAGTTTCCATCTTCTGCATGTGGATATCCAGTTTTCCCAGCATCATTTATTGAAGGGGCTGTCCTTTCCCTCTTGTGTGTTCTTGGCACCTTTGTTGAAAATTGGTTGTCTGTGAGTATGTGGGTTTGTTTCTGGGTTTGCTATTCTGTTCCATTGGTCAGTTTGTCTGTTTTTATTCTAGTACCATGCTGTTTTGGTTACTATAGCTTTATAGTATATTTTGAAGTCAGATTGTGTAACACCTCCAACTTTGTACTTTTTGATCAAGATTGTTTTAGTTATATGAGGTCTTTTGTGGTTCCATACAAATTTTTAGATCATTTTTTGTATTTCTTTGAAGAATGTCTTTGCTATTTTGATAAGGATTGCATTGAATGTGTAAATTGCTTTGGGTAACATGGGCATTTTGATGCCCTTAATTCTTCTAAAACCCATGAACATGGGATATCTTTACAATTATTTGTGTAAATCAATAAATTTCATTTTTTTTCAATCAATAATCTTCAATTTTTTTCACCAGTGTTTTATAGTTTTCATTTATAGTTTTCACAGTAGAGGTTTTTCACTTCCTTGGTTAAATTTACTCTTAGGTATTTCATTTTTTGGTAGCTAATGTGAATGGAATTACTTTCTTGATTTATTCTTCAGTTATTTCATTATTGGTGTATAGGAAGGTTATTGATTTTGTGTATGAATTTTGCATCCTGCCACTATACTAAATTCATTTATTCGTTCTAGTAATTTTGGGGTGGCGTCTTTAGGGTTTTCCATGTATATGATCATGTCATCTGCAAATAGGGATAGTTTGACATCCTCCTTTCCAATTTGGATGCCCTTTATTGCTTTCTCTGGCCTTATTGTGCTGGCTAGAACTTCCAGTACTATGTTGAGTAAGAGTGGGGAAAATAGGCATCTTTGTCTTGTTGCACATCTTTGAGGAAAGGCTGCCAAATTTCCCATTCTGTATATTAGCTGTGGGTTTGTTGCATATGGCCTTTGTTATTGTTGAGGTACATTCTTTCTATACCTAATTTCTTGAGTGTTTTTATCATGAAGGGTGTGGATTTTATCAAATACTTTTTCTGCATGCATTGAAATGATCATATTTTTTTCTTCATTCTGTTGATATGATGTATCACACTTTTTGATTTACATATGTTGAACTATCCTTGCATTCCTGGAATGAAATCCACTTGCTCATGGTGGATGATATTTTCAATGTGTTGTTGGATTCTGTTTGCTAGTATTTTATTGAGGATCTTTGCATGTGTTCATTAGGGATACTGGTCTATAGATTTATTTTTTTATTGTATCTTTTTCCAGTTTTGGTATAAGGTTAATGTTGGCCTTGTAGAATGAGTTTGGAAGTATTCCCTTTATCATTATATAATTACCTTTCCTATCTTTTTATACTTTTATTGGCTTGATGTCTATTTTATTCAATATAAGTATAGCTATTCCTGCTCTTTTTTGATTTCCATGTGCATGAAATGTCTTTTTCTATTCTTTCACTTTTAGTCAATGTGTATCTTTATAGGTGTAGTGAATTTCTTGTAGGCAGCATATTGATGGTTCTTGTTTTATATTCCACTGAGTTACTCTGTGTCTTTTAATTTGGGCATTTAGTCCATTTATATTTAGAGTTATTATCGGTATACAGGGACTTGTTACTGCCACTTTGTTACTGGTTGTTTTGTAGTTCCTTTTTTCTGTTTTTTCTGGTCTCACTTCTTCTGTAATTAAGTGGTTTTCTCTAGCAGTATATTTTGATTTCGCACTATTTACTTTTGGTATGTCTATTATAGGTGTTTGTGTTATGGTTACCATGAAGCTTACAAAAAACATGCTATGTTATAACAGATTATTTTCAATTAATAGCAACTTAACTTTGTTATCTAAAAAAAAAGAGCAATTCTATGCTTTGATGTCATTCCCCCCACCTTTTGACCTTTTATTGTTTCAAGTTACATCTTTCAATATTGCCTATCTCTTATGTGGTTGTTATATTTATTATTATCTTATTGGGTTTGTCCTTTAGTCTTCATAGTAAGGATGTAAGTGGTTTATTCATCACCCTTACAGCCTTGGAGTATTCTGAAGTTGTGTACTTACTTTACTGATGAGTTTTGTTCCTTCATATGTTTTCTTGTTACACTTTAGTATTGCCTTCTTTCAGACTGAAGAACTCCCTTTAGCATTTCTTATAAGGCATGTCTAGCATTGATGAATTCCCTTAGACTTTGTCTGTCTGGGAAAGACTTTATTTCTTCTTCATATTTGAAGGTTAGTTTTTCTGGGTACAGAATTCTTGGTTCACAGTCTTTTTCCTTCAGCACTTTGAATATGTAATCCTACTCTCTCCTGGCCTAGAGTGTTTCTACTGAGAAATCCACTAAGAGCCACATTGGGGCACCATTGACTGTTATGTTTCTTTTCTCTTTCTGCTTTCAGTATTCTTTCTTTATCTTTGGTTTTTGATAATTTGATTATGATGTCCCCTGGGGTGTTTGTCTTTGGATTGAATTTGATTGGTGACCTCTGAGCTTCCTTTACCTGTATGGTGTCATCTTTCTCCATACCTGGGAATTTTTCAGCCATTATTTCCTTAAATATGCTTTCTAGGTCTCTTCCTTTTTTGACTCCTTTGGGTATGACAGTTATGCAGAGGTTATTTTGCTTGAAGGAGTCCCATAATTGCTACAATTCTGTTTCATTTCCTTTTATTCCTTTTTTCTTCCCCTCTCTGATTGGATAATTATGTGTGTTCTGTCTTCGAGGTCACTCATTCTTTCCTCTGTTTGATCAAGTCTGCTGTTGGAGCTTTACATCAAGTTTTTCAGTTCAGATAACATATTCTTTATTTCTGGAATTTCTATTTGTTTTTTAAAAATTGATTCTGTTCCTTTGTCTAGTTTTTTCTTCTGTTTCTGGATTGTTTTCCAAATATTTAATTTTCTATGTGTATTTTCTTGTGACTTCCTGACCATCTTTAAGAGAATTATTCTGAATTCTGTCAGACATTTCATAATCTGTTATTCTGGGTCCTTTACTGATGCTTTGTTGGTTTCCTTTGATGGTGTCATATTTCTCTGTTCTTTCTCAATCTTCATGTCTCTACGATAATGCTTGCACATTTAAGGAGATGGCTACCTCTTCCAGGTTTTATAGGTGTTCTTTGGTAGTTAGACCTTTACTGTTCAATATCAAAACTTTATCTCTTGTCTGTTTTTTTGTTTTTGCTTTCCATTCTATGGTAAATTAGTAGCATCCAGCACAACCACTTAAACACTGCACTGGAACAAATTTGTTGTCCTGTGGTCAATTCCTGGATTGGGGGAAGCTTCCTGCAGGGACTGGAATTTGAACTCTGTGCCTGAGCTAAATTGCTACTTTACTGTTGTTTCTCAGGCTGCAGAAAACTTTTTGTGCAGACTGGATTTTAATTGTCAGCCTTTTAGTCACTTGTGGCTCGTGTGGTTTCTCCATAAATGCAACTAGGCTGTGTGGAATTTCTGGCCTGGAACTACATCTTTCCCATGAACTGTGGCCCCTGCAGTTCTCTGTCACTAATTGGTCTACACTGTTTGGCACCTGTGCCAATCATAAGGCAGGTCAGATGCCATTGCTGCTCCCTGATTCACTCCTAACCCCAGCACTGCAAACATTTCCCATGGAGCAGGCTTCACAAGAGTCCCTGCAAAGAGTCACTAACCTCTGGATGATTCCTTCCTTCTGTTGGCTGTGGCCTCTTTCTCCTATGTGGTCTCAGGGGAAGCTTGCAAATAGCTTTGCTGACCTGGGAAATGGGATGGGATGGTGTACTCTAAAGATATATACACATATTCATATATTTATATATTTATACTTATATTTTCATATGTGTATATGTGTATATACAGTATGTGTGAATGTGCGTGCATGTGTGTGTATGTATGTGTATCTTTTTTTGCCAGAGGCCATGGCATTCTCCTCCCCTGCAGACTCCAACTCACTTAACACAAAGATCATTGCAACAGCTCTCCTGTCTCCAGGTAGCTGTTCTATGTTCTGGTAGCTTCTCCTTGAACTGTGCCAGTGGTCTGGGGGACTGGCTGGGCCTGATGAGAATGGCTCCTCCTCCTGCTTGCTGTGCCCTTCTTCACCTTCACAGACTTAGTGGGTCTCTCCTTTTTTTCTGACTTCCAGTTATTTCAGGATGTACCCCAGACCAGTGTGACATTTAATTTATTTACACTCAGGGTTATTATTGATTTGTGAAGTCTTACTCCTGTCATTTCATTGGTTGTTTCCTGATTGTTTTGACTATGCTTTGTTTCATTCTTCCTCTCTTATTTATCTTTGTGGTTTAGTGGTTTTCTGTATTGATAAGGGTTGATTCCTTTATTTTGTGTATTTTTCTCTATCGTAAGTTTTATATTTTCATGATGCTTATTATTGTTATTTCTCTTCTAGATGAAGGAGTCCCCTAAGCATTTCTTGTCTGGTCTGGTGGTGATGAATTCTTTTAATTTTTCATCATCTGAGAAAGACTTTATTTTTCCTTCATTTCTAAAGGATAGTTTTGCTGGGTATAACATACTTGACTGGTAGATTTTTCGGTCAGCATTTTGAATATATCATCTCATTCTCTCCTGGCCTGTAGGGTTTCTGCTGAGTAGTCTGCTGTGAGTCTAATGGGGATTCCCTTAGTTGTGACTTGACACTTTTCTCTTGCTCTTTTTAGAATTCTTTCATTGTCTTTAAGTTTTGACAGTTTGACTACAATGTGCCTTGGAGAGGTCTTTTTTGGGTTGAATCTATTTGGGGACCATTATATTTCCTGGATTTGGATCTTCATATATCTCCCAAGACTTGGGAAATTTTCAGCTCAGCTATTATTAAATAAGTTTTTGAGACCTTTTTTTTGTTTTCTTCTCCTTCTGGAATGCCCATAATTTGAATATATGTTTACTGGTGGTATGGCATAAATCTTACAGGCAGGCTTCATTGATTCTTCTTCTTCTCTTTCTTCTTCTTCTCCTCTTTCTTCTTCTCCTCCTCCTCCTCCTTCTTCTTTCTTCTTCTTTTTTTTTTTATCTCCCTGAGTTATTTAAAAAGAAGTTTTCAAGGTCATAAATTATTTTTTCTGCTGGTCTAGTCTGCTGTTGAGACTCTCAGATGTATATTTTATTTCATTTAATGAATTATTTAGTTCCAAGATTTCTGTTTGATTTTTTTTTTTGATGATACCTACCTCTCTGTTAAATCTCTCATTCAGATCATGAATGTTTTTCTGATTTTGTCGAATTATTTGTCTGTATTATTATGCATTTCAGTGAGTTAAGATTATTAATTTGAGTTCCTTTTCTGGCAAGGAAAAGAACCAGAACAATTTCTGGTTCTTTGGGATTAGTGGAGAACTATTGTGTTTCTTTGGTAGTATCATGTTTCCTTGTTTTTTCATGTTTCTTGTTTACCTGTGTTGATGTTTGTGCATCTGGTGGAACATTCACTTCTTTGAGTTTTATGGAGTGATTTGTGTGGGGAAAGACTTCTACCTGCAAATGTGTCCTTGAGAGTCAGTTGGGTAGGGTACATTGGCTTTATTCTTGGTGGATGCAGTAATTTAGACTCTGTGCGGTTTCTTCAGCTGTAATACACATTTGCTATGTTGGCAAGTCCCTCAGTGGCCTAGGGTTGTGAGTTTGTAGCAGCAGTGGCATAGCTTTGCTGGGAGGTAGGCTCACTGGGTTGGTTCTCATGGTGGGTGTGTATGTACCCTGTGGGTCAGTTGCTTCAGTGGCTGGCTCACTGGGAATGGGGTGGTTGAGCTAATTCTCAGGCTAAGGGTGTGGGCGTATGGTGTGTCAGGATCTGTGGGACTGGTATGCCAATGACAGGGTCACTGTGCTGATTCTCTGGGAGTGGGCCCACCAAGGGCACATCAGCTGGACTGTTTCTCACTTGGATGTGTGGGCGTGTGATGTTTCAAAACTCAGGGTTGGGTCTGCCAGTGGTGTGACATCTGACTGTTTCTCTGAGCTGGGAGCATGGGCACACTTTGGCTTAGCTACCTGAGTATGGGTCTGCTGTGACCCTTCCACTGTACCACTTCCTGGGTCATGCTTCTCTTGGCAGTTCAGGAATGAGTCTGCCAAGGACAGGACCACCCAGCCACTTCTTGGGCTGGAGGTGAGGTCATGGGGCAGTCTTGCCAAGAGGAGAGCTGGCCAGCGTGTTTCAAGCTGTGGGCAAGGTCACAAGGTGGGGCTGTCGAGGGAAAAACTGCCCAGCCACTTCTCTGGTCAGAGGTCATGGACATGCTTTAGCTTCCACCAGCTGGGGGAGCATATTCATTATGGTAGGACCTCTGAGCTGTTTTTCTGGGTTGGGACATGAGTGTACAGAACTCATTTGGCTGGCAGTGGTGGTGGGGAGCTTGTCTGCCAGAGGTGGGTTTACCTGTCTGATCTTTTGCCAGGGGCATTGGCATGCAGCAGTTTGGCTGGCCTGGGGTTGGCTTCCCAGACATGCAGGACCAGATTTACAGCTGCTGATGGGCTCAGGTTCTAAACTTCTGGGATTATAGCATTGTAGCCACTTGTGTGAGTGCATTGGGATGATGGCAGAGTCTTAAGGCTGGGAAGTGCCATGGCTACTGGCCTCTAGGGCAAGGCATGCTCTTGTAGTGACTCTGGTTTCAAGATGGCCCCAAGATGGATCTCATGGGAATTATGTTGAATGAATAAAGTCAGTATCAAAAGGTTATGTACTATATGATCCCATTTATTTATCATTTTCAAAGTTAAAAGATTAGAGTGATGGAGAAAAATCCATGGTTGCCAGAAGTTGAGAAGTAGGGGGAGGTGGCTGTGGCTATAAAAGGTGGCACAAAACTCTTGTATCATTACCATTCTGTATCTTGACTGTGGTGGTGGTCATTTGTCTGCACATGTGATAAAATTATTAGAGAACTAAACACATACACAAATAAGTATATGTAAAACTAATAAAATCTGAATAAGGTTAGTGATTTTATCAATGTCAGTTTCCTTGTGATATTATATTATAGTTGTGCAAGGTGTTACTGTGGGGGGAAACAGGGTTAAGGATATGTGGGATCTCTCTGTATTATTTCTTACAAATCCATGTGAATCTATAATCATCTCAAAATAGAAATTTTGAAAGAAGAAATTCCATCAGTGTTTTTTAAAAAAGAGACTGATTCTAAAATCATATCCATGATGAACAAAATGTCAAAAATTTCAATGAAGTTGTGCCATGCTAAGTCATATTAGAGTCTGAAGCACAAATAAAAGTCAGCAATACTAATCATATCTGTATTTATAATTTAATTTTTATCATGGACTTTTACATTAATTTTTATTTTAAAAAAATATTGTATTAAAATAGTGTTTACCTTATTTATTGACTGTTTTGGTTCCTTGTTAAATTTTAGACATGAGGCAAGTGAAGGACCATCTTCTTTGTTTTCATTTTTTCTGCCTCCTTTTGGACTAACGAAGTATTTTTTTAGGACTTTATTTCCATTTTTGGCTTATTAGCTATACCTCTTTTTTTTAGTGGTTGTGCTAGAGTTTACAATACAGTCTTTAACATGTCATCTTTTCATTTAAATATTATACATTTTTTTGTAAAATATGAGTCTGTTAATGATACACTAACATTTCACTTTTCCCATCATTAGACTTGGTGTTGTCATGAACCTCATGATACATTGTTATTCAATTTTCCATTAAAAAGTCAATTCTGTTTTTAAAAAATTTAGAAGTGAGGAGGAAGTTTTTAATATTCTTTTATATATTTATAATTTCTGGCACTCCTCATTCTTTTGGATAGATTTAAGTTTCCAATTGCATTATTTTTCTTTTTCATAATAACTTATTTTAATTTTTCTTACAGTTAAGGTATACTGTAAATGAATTATATCCTTCCTTTTGTTTGTATGAAAATATTTTCATTTCCCCTTCATTTTTGAAAAATATTTTTGCTGGATATAGAATTATAAGTTGATGATTGTTTTCTTTCAGTGTTTAGAATATGTTGTTTCACACCGGAACACCCAGAAATATAAAGCAAGTATTATAGATATAAAGGGAGAGATAGACTCCAATAGTTGGGGACTTCAACACACCACTCTCAGCATTAAACAAATCATCTAGATGGAAAATCAATGAAGAAACGTTGGATTTGAATGTAGACCAAATGGACCTTTCAGACATTTACAGAACACTTTGTGTTATGGCTGCAGAATACACATTTTTATAAGCACATCAAACATTCTCCAGGATTGACCATATTTTAGGCCACAAAACAAATCTCAACAAATTTAAAATAACTGAAATCATATCAAGTTTCTTTTCTGACCACAATGGAATAAAACTAGAAATCAATAGCTAGTGGAACTTTCAAAATTTTACAAATACATGGAGATTAGAAATGTCTAACATGTTTATATGAAACTTTCATTTGAACCTGATATTTTTAATAAACATTTGGAAAGCTCCTAAACATCCAATATGTCAAAGAAGAAATTAAGAAGGAAAATTTTTAAATGTTTTGAAACAAATGAAAACAAACACAACATATTAAAACCTGTGGGATACAGCCAAATGAATACTAAGAGGGAAGTATATAGCAATAACACCTACATAAAGAAAAGTAGAAAGATTTCAAATAAATGATCTAACAGTGCATCCCAAAGAAATAGAAAAGCAAGAACAAACCAAACTCAAAATTAGTGGAAGGAGAGAAATAACAAAGATCAAAGCAAAAGTAAATTCATAAGAGATTTTAAAAATTATACAAAAAAATTGATGAAGCAAATCTGATGTACCTTTAGCTAGACTAATGAAGAAAAAAGAAAAAGACTCAAGTTAATTAAATCAGAAGTGAAAAAGGAGATGTTACAACTGATAACACAGAAATACAAAGTATCTTAAGAGACTATTATGAATAACTATATGCTAACAAACTGGAAAATGTAGAAGATATGGATAAATTCCTGGACACATACAACTTAGTAAGGTTAAATCATAAAGAATCAGGAAACCTAAACAGACTAATAATGTGTAATGAGATTAAAGCAATAATAAAAATTTTCCCACAAAGAAAACCCCAGGACCATATGGTTTCACTGCTGAATTCTGCCAAACATTTAAAGAAGAATTAATACCAATTCATCTCAAACTCTTCTGAAAAATTGAAGAGGAGGGAATACTTCCAAACTAATTATATGAGGCCAGCATTAACCTCATGCCGAAACTGGAAAAAGACACAACAAAAAAAGAAAGCTACACGCCAGTATCCCTAATAAACACGGATGTGAAAATTCTCAACAAAATACTAGCAAATCAGCCACAATGTATATCGACAAAATAAAATTTAAAAAATAAAAAAATAAAAAATAAAGACAACAAATCAAAATACTAAAATAAATAAATAAATAAATAAATAAAAGGCCTGCCTATGGAAAAAAAAAAAAAAAAAAAACCCAAAATACTAGCAAACTGAATCCATTATTAAGACCATTCACCACAATCAAGTGGGATTCATCCCAGGGGGTTGAGGATGATTGAACATACACAATAAGCATCACATCAATAGATTAAGGGGGAAAACTGATCATTTCAATAGATGCAGAAAAAGCATGTGATAAAATACAGCATTCATTCATGATAAAAGCCCTCAACGAATTGGTATAGAAGGAACATACCTCAACACAAAAAGCCCATATATAACAGACCCACCACTAATATCATATTAAATGGGGAAAAGATGAAAGCTTTTCTTCTAAGAGCTGGAACAGACAAGAATGCCCACTCTCTCCAGTCTTATTCAATATAGTACTGGAAGTCCAAGCCAGACCAATTAGGCAAGAGAAAGTAATAAAGGGCATCCAAATTGGAAAAGAGGAGGTCAAATTATCTCTGTTTGCAGATGGCATCTTATATATAGAAAACCCTAAAAGCTCCACCAAAAAAACTCTTTAAACTGATAAATGAATTCAGTAAAGTTGCATTATACAAAATCAACATACAACAATTAGTAATGTTTCTATACACCAATAATGAGCCAGCTGAAAAAGAAATCAAGAAAGCAATTTCATTTACAATAGCTACAAAAAACAAACAAACAAAAACACAACCTAAAATACTTAGGAGTTAATTTAACCAAGGAGGTGAAAGATCTCTACAAGGAATATTATAAGACACTGGTGAAAGAAATTGAAGAGAACACAAAGAAATAGAAAGACATCCCATGTTCATGCATTGGAAGAATTAAAATTGTAAAAATGACCATACTACCAAGAGCCATCTACAGATTTAATACTTTTCAAAATACAATGGCATTCTTCACTGAAATAGAAAAAAATAAATTATAAAATTTGTATGTAACCAGAAAAGACCCCAGATAGCCAAAGCAATTGAGAAAGAAACAAACAAATATACTACAAAGCTATAATAACCAAAACACCATGGCATTTGCACAAAAACAGACACACAGACCAATGGTACAGAATAGAGAACCCAGAAATCAAGCCGTATATTTACAACCAACTGGTTTTTCAGCAAAGGCACCAATCATATTCATTGGGGAAAGGATAGTCTGTTCAGTAAATGGTACTGGGAAAACTGTATATTCATATGTAGGAGAATGAAACTAGACACCTGTCTCTCACCATATACAAAACTCAAAATGGACTGAAGCCTTAGTAAGACCCCAAACTATGAAACTACTAGAAGAAAACAGGGAAAATGCTTTAGGACATTGGGCTGGGCAAAGACTTTATGAAGAGGACCTCAAAAGCATAGGCAACCGAAGCAAAAATAGAGAAATGGCATTATATCAAACTAAAAAGCTTCTGCACAGCAAAAGAAGCAATCAACAGAATGAAGAGACAACCTAGAGAATTGGAGAAAGCATTTGCCAATCTGGCAAAGGATTGATATCCAGAATATATAAGGAACTCAAACAACTCAAAAGCAAACAAATAAAAAACCAAATAATCCAATGAAAAAATGGGTGAGTGAGCTGAATAGACATTTCTCAAAAGAAGATGTAGAGATAGCCAACAAGTATATTCTCTGCCCCTGATTCATACTCCCAACCAATATGTATATGAAAAAATGCCTAGCATCACTAATTATCAGGGAAGAGCAAATCAAAACCACAATGAGATATTATATTCATTTCTGTTGCTTATAACAAAATACCTGAAACTGGGTAATTTGTAAGGAAATGAAATTTATTTATTATGGTTTGGAGGCTGGGAAGTCCAAGGTCCAGGGAACACATCTGGTGAGGGCCTTCTCCTTGGTGCACAGTCCTGTGGAGACACAGGGTTTCACATGGCAAGAATTGGCTGACACCAGAGGTGGGAAAGGAGAGAGAAGAAGGGGGTTAGTGAGAAATTGGTAAAGGGCCACAAAAAATGATTACATTGTGTAATGTTGAATATACTAATTATCCTGATTTGCACATCACATATTGCAGATAGTATTGATATTCAACACTGTGCCCCACAGATATGCACACTCAATCATGTTTCAATAAATAAATAGAAAGAATGGGATGATCAAGAGAGAAATAATCTTCTCAATTGCCTTCCTTATAAATCCATCAGAACTACACCCATTACTCCATGAATGGATCAATCCATTCACCAGGGCATAGTCCTCATATTATAATCACCTCTTAAAGGCCCCATGTTTCAAATACCATAATTGGATTTCCCACCCTCTGAACACCATTACAATGGAGATCAAGTTTCCAATACATGAGCTTTTGGGGGACACATTTGCCCCATAGCAGATATCATCTCACTCCAGTTAGAATTGCTATTATCAAAAAGACAGAAAATAACGAATGTTGGCGAGGATGCAAAGAAAGGGGAACTCTTATACACTGTTGGTGGGAATTTAAATTAGTACAGTCATTATGGAAAATGGGAGTTCCTCAAAAAACTAAATATAGAACTACCATATGGTCCAGCAATCTCACTACTGGGTATATATCCAAAGGAAGGAAATCAGTATATTGAAGAGATATTTGCACTCCCATGTTTGTTGCAGAACTAGTCACAATAGGCAAGATATGAAACCAACCCATGTCCATCAACAGATAAATAGATAAAGAAAATGTGTATATACACAATGAAATACTATGCTCCATAAAAAGTAATGAATTCTTGTCATTCATGGCAATGTGGATGAGCTTGGAGGACATTATATTAAATGAAGTAAGCCAGGAGCAGAAAGAGAAATACTGTGTGTTCTCACTCATATATGGAAGCTAAGAAAGTTGAAACTTAGAAGTAGAGAGTATTATGGTGATGACCAGAGGCTGGAAAGGGTATGGGGGAGGGGAGATAGTGAGAAGTTGGTTAACAGGTACAAAAATACAGAGAGATAGAAGGAATGATAAGAATATCTAGGGTTTTATAGCACTGCAGGGTGACTATAATTAAACAACAATTTATTGTATACTTTCAATTAGCTAGAAGAGAGGATTTTGAATGTTACCAACACAAAGAAATGGTAAATGTTTGAGGTAAAGGGGAAACTGTACATGCTGTTTTTGTGATGTCAGAAAGCCCCTAGGTAGAGAAGCTACTCTTTTACCATCACTAATATGATTACATGTCATAAAAGATTGATCCTTAGGGCAGAAAAATACATCAAAGTGTAAATGGCTGGTATTTAGTCCTTTACTGAGATTTGAGAGGGAATAAGAAGCCCTAGTAAGATTCATAACCTTGAAGGGCTTTCTGGGGATCCTGTCTGCCAAGGTGGTTAAGTTCATCCTATCCAACCCTGCCCCTCTTTTCCACCTCTGCCTGCAGTTATGATGAGGTGCCCTTTCTCATGCATGACTATGACCTGAGAAGAACAACTAATATCAGGGAGGTCCTGCCAGAAGCTGCCTTAAATTATACTGCCTCCTTCCGCTGGGATTTTCTGTCGACACTGAATGCAGGCAAATGGTTTCTACAAACAGGGGTAAGACACATTTCCTAGTTCCACAGACCTGCATTGAATCTCTCTCCTGAAGAGGGTCATGTGCTGCTCCTGGAAAGAAAGGCCATACGTATTAGTCCATTTTCTGTTTCTTATAGCAGGATACCTACTAAGCTGGGGAATGTATAAAGAAAAGAAGTTTATTTCTTATAATTCCAAAGGCCCAGAAGTCCAGTGTTGAGGGGGTGCATCCAGTGAAGGCCTTATTCTTGCTGAGGACTCTACAGAGTCCTGTCGTGATGCAGGGTATCACATAGCAAGGGCTGAGCAAGACTGTTAATGTGTTCACTTGCTCTCTTTATAAAGGCACTAGTCCATACCCATGATAAGCCATTAATCTGTCAACCCACTAATATGTCAACTCCATTTATGAGGGCAGGGCCCTCACGATCCAATCACCTCCTAAAGGTTCCAACTTTCTATACTGCCGCAGTGGGGATTAAACTCTCACAGAAGCTTTGGAGGGGATAAACATTCAGAGCATAGCACCATAAGGTGAAGATAGACAAATGTACACACAATTTCATCCTAGTTTTGGTAGCAGGACTATAGAATTGGCAGGAGGGCTTTTCTGGAAATTCAATGAATCTAATTGATGCTTCCTACAGTCACTAAAAAGTCTGAAGACAAAGTCATAAACTTACTGTTGTCATGTAATTTCTTTTTACCCAGGCATTTCATAAACTTTTACAGTGTGCCTGCTATGTGCATATTATTTTCCTGGATGTTTTGAGTAGCTCACTGTCTTATAGTGAGGCAGACTAGGAAGAATATTCTCATTTCTCTCTTTTTGTCACCACAAGAAATATTTATTGAGCATCTAGTGGATATGAGGCACATGGAATATTATGGTGAATAAGCATAAATCCAATCCTAATGGAGTTCACAGGCTACTGTGAGAAATAGACAATTATGATACATTGTGATAAGTGCTAAACTAGAGTTAATTTCAGGTTGCTTCAGGAGCACACAAGAACAACTTCTAAATGTCTGAGGGATGGGGATGGGGAATTCTGGAAGGAGATGTATAGGATAATAATGGACATGGTAAAGTACAAAGCATGTGCTATGCAATGCAATTTTGAGGCAAGAATGAATGGTTTCTCTTGAGGAAGTTGGAGAGTACTTCATACAGAGGTACCATTTGAGCTGAGGGAAGATCATTACTAAGGGGAATTGTGGACAGTGATGGTGATGTGTATTTGAAGATTACAATCTATTGGAGCTGGAGGAGGTGTGGGGTATGTGTATGAAAGAGGGAGAGGGAAGAAACAATTGAGGGAAGAAACAATCGAGGGAAGGAGAGAAGGAAAGAAAGGAGGGGTAGTGAGTAATTAGGAGAATAATCTAGAAAACATGTTGAAGGGAGATTATAGCAATGCTTAACAAGTTAGAGAGTTTAGAATTATCCTTGAATATTTTAAAGTGGGTAAAAGGTCAGATTTCCTTTTGATAAAGTTCAAGCCTGCCTTTTCAGGGTAGATTAAATGAAACAAAACAATTTATATTTTCCAGCTTATCTTATGGCTAGGAGAAATCCATGTGACCTAGGTTATGCTACATCAAATATACTCATTTGAGACTTTGATTTTGAAAATAAACATCTCAAGAGAATAGACAGCATGCATCCATATTGTTAGCAGGTGGCAGCAGAGAAAGTATGGTGTGGAGATCAGCTGTGATAATAGTTCCTTTATCAGGCAATAGTGTAATTAAGAAAATTAATATTAAGGGATTTTTTTTGTTGTGTACTAAGGGTGGAATGGAATTTTATTTATATTTGGTGTTAATCCTGAGGGCTATTTGATCATGTTTCATGTAAAAATACTGAAGAGTGAAGAATTATGTAAGGATGGACTTATCTACTGAGACTCCACTTCAGATTCATTCTATTAACTAGTGTTAGATATAAGAGATAGCTGAAAGTGCATTTGCTATTACTGTAGTTCCTCAGAATATTTGGCTTCATAGGAGTATGTAGCCTATAAGTGCTGTTTCCTTAGGTGAAAACAATGGAATTACTCTGATATTCCAGGTTTCTGTGTATATTTAGGTTCTGTAATATGTCTCATCATGCATTAATAAATATGCACATAAAAACTAGAGATGCTCCATTAGCATGTATATGTATGGAATTAGTTATAGTTAATGTTTTAGCAAAAGTATGTTTTACAATTACAGATAGATCTATGACCCAGTAATAGATCATATTGAGGAACTTGTACTTTACCTGGCTGTGTCTTGCCCAGCCGTGGCTATTGGGCACTCATGTTTGCCCAGCTGTGCCCCACTATGCTGTAACCAAGACCCTCACCCAGATGTCATACAGACCCAGCTGCAGCTGCAGCTCCACCTTGTTTCACATTGCGGTTACCACACACTGCTGTAACAGAATTTTCTATTCTGCTTCTCTTGCTGTAATTTTCCACCTGAGACAGAGTCATAACCACATAAGATCATAAGATCACTTCTCTTGCCTTGTTACAAAAACCTGGAAATGCTATGATATAAAAATAACAGCCCCGCTGTGATTGGGGCTCAGCCTTTGGACAGGAGTCTGCTGGGTCAATGCTGGCATATCAATAAATTCTGTTTCCTGTTTTAAGTCTCGGTGTTTCCTGCCTCTCCCTGTGAGTTCACAGTAGCCCGCTGCAACAATATGACCCAGCTATTCCACTGCTGGATATATACCCAGAGGAATGGAAACCATCATGTCAAAGGGATACCTGTACTTCCATGTTTATTGCAGTGCTATTTACAATAGCCAAGAGTTGGAACCAGTCTAAATGCCCATTGTTGGATGAGTGGATAAGGAAAATATGGTATATGTCCACAATGGAATACTACTATGCTATATATAAAAAAATGAAATACTACCATTTGCAGCAACATGGATGGACCTAGAGAAAATTATATTAAATGAAATAAGCCAGACACAGAAAGAGAAATACTGCATGTTCTCACTTATTTGTGGGAACTAATAAAAATAAATAAATAAATATACAAGCAAATAACTGGGGGTGGGGGAAGAAGACACAACAATCACAATAATTCCTTGAACTTGTTAAGACAAATGAACAGATATGATGTTGATGGTGGTGGAGGTGGGAAAAGGAGGAACTGATAAAGGGACGGAAATCAACCATATTGTGTATTGATACATTAAAACTTTTAAAAAGGTATGTTTTAGATGAAAAGGCTGTAATTGTATTGTATCTTATGTGTAATATATGGCTTATAAAATTCTTACTAGGATTTGTAGAATTAAACTTGCTCCTAAAATTGAGCCAAAGTTTCATCAGGCTGAGATGTTTGATGGAGCAGTAGGGTTGATGAGTGAGTGGCTGATAATTTTAATTAACTGATGGTTTTTCTTGGTGGTTTTGTTGGGACTTAGTGGTCCTTATTGTTGCAAGACAACAATAAACATTTTTTTATGTCTGTTGTCATGGCTAGATACCATGTGGGAACCATGACAATTAATATTTAATATTTTTATTAAATATCCTCCTTGGTTTTGATTTTCAAAACACTTCTTCAAAATCATCTCCTGACAAGAGAAACCCTGTACTGCTGGTACAAGGTAGGAGTGGGGGGGGGGGTGTTTTAGCATCTCCTATGGCAGATGCCTGCAGATTACACTGCAAAGTAACTGTGCAGCCCTTGCAGACAGTGAGCCTAGCATGTACAGTGGCTAAGAGCCCACATGACTGTATTTTTCCAGAGGGGAACTACATGCAGAGTCACTCCTGCCACCCTCAGTCCCTGACAGCTGCTGGATGTTGCCATTTTGGGAAAGGAGCTGGGGGGACTCAGAGTCCTACCAACACAGCAGGCTCCACACACCCCAGTGGAGAGCAGGCAGGGGAAGAGAGGAGCACATTGGCTGCCTAGATGCACACCTTCCTTCCCCTCAGGATCTCATAGCTCCCATCTGACTCATTGCCCCCCCCCCCAGCAGACAGTGAGTAGGGACTGCGCCAGTCCCTGTGATTGTTACCTGGACCCATGCCCTCCATCCCCTGGGAGCTCAGAGTCTTGCCTGACATAAGGGTACTACTTGCGCCATTGGAGAGTGGGGGGAGCATACCTGCTACTTGTATCCATACAGTCCTTGCCCCAAAAGATCAGCCCCACCCAACTCAGAGACCTCTCTTGCCCCCCACCCCAGCAGGCAGCAAGCAGAAACTGCACTGCTCCCCTGTACTAGTTGCCTGGATATACACCCTCCTTCCATGGGAGCGCAGAGCTCTGCCTGATGCAGCAAGCCCAACAGGACCAATGGAGAGTGTGTGGTGGGTGTGCAAGCTGCCTAGATCCACACCACCTTCCCTGAGAGCCCAGAGTCCTGCTGAGACAGTGGCCCACCTGCACCAGCAGAGAAGCTGTGGGGAGCAAACTGGCACTTGCTATTGTGCTCACCTGGAAGGAAACTTAGAATATCCAACCCAACTATCAATATAGAACACTTCTACAGGTGAGTCTCTCCCTGCAAAAACCACTCCAAAAATGTAAAGAAACGACCACCCCACCAGATGCCCAGAAATCAGTGCAGAGATACAAGAAGCATGAAAAAACAGGGAAACATGACCCCCCCAGAGAAGACTTCAGTTCTCCAATACTAGAACTCTAGCAACAGGAAACTAGTGAATCACCTGAAGAGGAATCCCAAATGGCAATACTAAGGAAACAACACAATGCAAGAAAAAATAGAAATCACAATGATGTAAAACAAACAAACAATCTGGGCATGTATGAGAACTTCAACAAAGAGATAGAAACAATGAAAAAGAACCAAGCAGAAATCCTTGAACTGAAGAATTCATTCAATGAAATAAAAAATGCAACTGAGAGCATAAGCAGCAGGCTAGCACAAACAGAAAAAAAGAATTACTGAACTAAAAGAGTTTTTGAATTAACACAGTTGGACCAAAAACAAACAAAAAACCCCACAAACAAACAGCAACAACAAAAAAACAAACAAAAAAGAATTTTAAAAAATGAAGAAAACCTATGAGATCTTTCTGATGACCTTAAGCTTACAAACATCTGTATTATGGGTGTCCCAGAAGTGGAAAAGAAAGAAAAAGACATTGAAAGCCTGTCTAATGAAATAATAGTTGAAGTCTTCCCAAGTATTGGGAGACATACGGTCTTACAGATCCAAGAAGTTCAAAGATCCCCAAACATATTCAACCCAAAAAGGACCTCCCTGAGACACACTATAGTCAAATTGTCAAAAGTCAAAGACAAAGAAAGAATTCTAAGCACCAAGAGAAAAGCATCAATCATCTATAAGCAAGTCCCCATCATGCCAACAGCAATTTCTCAACAGAAACCCTACAGGCCAGGAGAGAATGGGATGACACATTCAAAGTGCTAAAAGCAAAAAACTGCCAACCAAGAATACAATACCCAGCAAAGCTTCCCTTCAGAAATGAAGGAGAAATAGTCTCTTTCCTAGACAAACAAAACCTGCAGGAATTCACCACCACAAGACCAGCCATTCAATAAATCCTTGAGGGAGTTCTACATCTGGAATCAAAAGAGCAATATATACAACCATAAATACACAAGAAAAAATAAAAACCACAAGTTGAACAGATATGCAAATAAGAAAGGGAAAGAAAATGTATCTTATCACTACAAAAAGACATAAAGCAGCAAAGACAAACAATAAAAGGGAAAGAAGGGAACTAAAGAAATATAAAACAACCATAAAAAAGTTTAATAAAATGGCAGGAACAAGGTAATACCTTTCAGTAACAACCCTGAATGTAAATGGATTAAATTCCCCACTTAAAAGATATAGACTGGCTGAATGGATTAAAAAACTGGACTCAACTATGTGCTTCCTGCAAGAAACTTACTTCACCAATAAAAGACACATAGACTAACAGTGAAGGGATGGAAAAAGAAAATCCACACAAATGGAAACCAAAAACAAGCAGGAGTTGCCATACTTATATCAGGTAAAATAGACTTCAAACCAAGAACTATAAAAAGAGGCAAAGAAGATAGAACAACCATAAATATATATGCACCCAACATTGGAGCACCCAGATATATAAAGCAATTGTTATTGGATCTAAAGAGAGAGATAGACCCCAGCATGCCTCTCATAGTACAGTTCATCTACACAAAGAATTAGCAGAGAAATATTGGATGTTAACAGCACTTAAGACCAATTGGACTTGAAAGACATTTACAGAACATTTCATCCAACAACTGTAGAATATACATCCTTCTCATCAGCACATGGATCATTCTCCAGGATAGACCACATGTTAGGTCACAAATCAAGTCTCAACAAATTTTAAAAGACTGAAATCATATCAAGTATATTTTTAGACCACCATGGAATAAAATTAGAAATTAACAACAAACAAAACTTAAACATTATATGAATACATGGAAATTAAGCAACCTCCTCCTGAACAACCAATGAGTCAAAGAAGAAATAAAGCAGGAAATAAAAAAGAAATAAAAATAAATCCTTGAAACAATGAAAATGCAAGCACTATTTACCAAAACCTATGGCATAGTACAAAAGCAGTACAAAGAGATCAGTTTATTACAATAAATGCTTACATTGGAAGAATGAAAAGACTTTAAACAACCTAATGTTACACCTTGGAGAACTAGGAAAAGCAAGAACAATCCAATCCCAAAATTAGTAGACAGAAAGAAATAATTAAGATTAGAGCAGAACTAAATGAAATAGAGACCAAAGAAATGATACAAAAGATCCACAAAACAAAAAGTTAGATTTTTGAGAAAATAAACAAAATAGACAAACTATTAGCTAGACTAAAAAAGAGAGAAGACCCAAATAACAAATTTTAGAAATTAAAAAGGAGACATTACAATTGATACAAAGGAAATACAGTGAATTATTAGAGACTATTGTGAACAGCTCTATGGCAACAAATTTGAAAATATGGAGGACATGGATAAATTACTGCACATATACAAACTGCCAAGATGGAATCAAGAAGAAATAGAAAACTTGAACAAGCCAATAATGAGCAATGAGATTGAAGCAGTAACAACAGTCTCCCAACAAAGAAAAGCACAGGACTGGATGGATTCACTGGTGAATTCTGCCAAGTCTTTAAAGAAAAAATAATACTAATCTCCTTCAAACTATTCCAAAAAAATGAAACAGAAACCATTCTCCCAAACTCATTCTATGAGGCCAGCATCACCCTGTTACCAAAATCAGACAACTATACAACAAAAAAGAAAAATACAGGCCAATATCCTTGATGAACATAGATGCATATCCTCAACAAAATATTAGCAAACAGAATACAACACCATATCAAAAAGATTATGCACCATGATCAAGTGGGATTCATCTCAGAGATGTAAGGATGGTTCAACATACTCAAATCAATAAATGTAATACACCACATTGACAAAATCACGCACAAAACCATATGATTATTTCAATAGGTGCAGAAAAAACATTTGACAAAATTCAACATTACTTCATGATAAAGACTCTCAACAAATTAGGTACAAAAGAAAAGTACTTCAACACAATTAAAACCGTATATGACAAACCCACCACCAACATCATCAAGAATGGAGAAAAGCTGAAAGCTTTTCCTTTAAGAACAGGAACAGGACAAGGATGCCCACTCTCACAACTCCTGTTTAAAATAGTATTGAAAGTAGTAGCCAGAGCAATCAGGCAAGAGAAAGAAAGTACACCCAGATTGGAAAGGATGAAGTCAAGTTGTCCCTGTTTGGAGATGACATGATCCTATGTATAGGAAAACCTAAAGACTCTACCAAAAAAATCCTAGAGCTAATAAACAAATTCAGTAAAGTTTCAGGATACCAAATCAATACATAAAAAATCAGCATTTTTGTACACCAGCAACGAACTAGCAGAAAAAGAAATCAAGAAAGCAAGCCCATTACAATAGCTACCAATAAAATAAAATACCTAGGAATAAATGTAACCAAGAAGGTGAAAGAGCACTACTATGAGAACTACAAATCATTGCTGAAAAATTAAAGGGGACACAAAAAGATGGAAAAGCATTCTACATTCATGGATTGGAAGAATTGACTTTGCAAAAATGTGGCTTAAAACCAGGAGAAAAACTACTCATTAAAAAAAAAAGATCCAGAAAAGACAGCAGATAGAATTATCACAAAGAAACTTTTCAGAAGCTATTACAAATATACCAAGGATTTAAAGGAAACCAGGAAAATAATGAGAGATATGTAAGATATAAAAAGAACCAAGTAGAATTTCTAGAACTGAAAAACTACAATATTTAAAGTTAAAAATTCACAGGATGTTTATGAAAGGTGTTGGTCTGTAGTTTTGTTTTTTCTCCCTCTGCCCTGATAATGTCATTATCTGGATTTGGTCTTAGGACAATTCTGGCCTTATAAAATGAGTTGGAAATGTTCTGTCGTCTTCTGTTTCCTGGAAGAGATTGTATAGAATTGATATTATTTTTTTTGTTATATGTTTGGCAGAATTCAACAGTGAACACACCTGGGCCTGGAGTTTACTTTGTTGGAAGGTTTTTACTTATAAATTCAATTTTATTAATAGATATAGGGCATTAAGCTTACCTCTTCTTGAGTGATGTTCATAGTTTGTCTTTTCAGGAATTGATCTATATGATCTAAGTTTTCAAATTTGTGGAGAGAGAGTTTTTTATAATATTTATTTATTATCCTCTTAATGACTGTGGGATCAATGATGTAGTTCCTTTCTTTATTACTGATTTTGGTAAATTTGTTTCTCTCTCTCTCTCCCTCTCTCTCTCTCTCGTCTCTCAAGCTGTCTAGAGATATATCCGTTGTATTGCTCTTGTCAAAGAAACTTATTTGTTTCCTTGTTTTACTACTTTTAATTTCATTGATCTGCTCAAATCTTTATTTCATTTTACTTGCTTTGGGTTTTATTTTATCTTCTTTTTATAGTTAGCTGAGGTGGAAGCTTAGGTTGTTAATTTTAGATTTTTTTCTTTCTATTATAAGCATTTAATGCTATGTTTACCTCCAAGCACTTCTCCAACTTCATCTTGCAGATTTTAATGTGTTACATTTTAATAATTATTTAATTATTAAACATTTTAATTTTATTAATTTTATTAATTATCAAACATTTAAAAATTTCACTTGAGCCTTCTTCCTTGGCCCACAGGTTATTGAGAAGTATTTCTTCAAATTTCCAAATATTTGTGTATTTTCCAGGAAGCTTCTTATTATTGATTTTTAGTTCAATTCTGTTCTTGTCTGAGTGTGTGCTTTATGATTTCTATTCTTCTGTATTTATTAAGGTTTGTTTTATGGTCCAGATTATGGACTTTTTTTATTGAAGCATGATTGATTATACATATTTCTGGGGTACAGCATTGTATACAACACGTGATGATGAAAGCAATATTATTAACATATTCATTATTAAAAATAATTATTATGCTTTGTGCCCCTTACCCAGGATCTTCTTAACTCCCCTCTCCCTCCCCCCTGCCCACCTCTAGTAAATACAGATTTGTTCTCTCCTTCTGAAAGTTCAACATATTATTGTGGTCCTTCCTTCCTTCCTTCCTTCCTTCCTTCAATCCTTCCTTCCTTCCTTCAATCTTTCCTTCCTTCCTTCCTTCCTTCCTCCCTCCCTCCCTCCCTCCCTCCTTCCCTTCCTTCCTTCCACAGGAGGGAGGACATGTGGTATTTCTCTTTCCATGCCTGGCTAATTTCACTTAACATAGTTTTCTCCAAGATCATCTATGTTGCTGTGAGTGGAAGAATTTCATTATTTTTTATGGTTTAGTATTCCATTGTGTATATATACCGCATCTTCCTTATCCAGTCATCTGTCAATGGATATTTAGGTTGGTTCCATAATTTGGCTATTGTAAATAGAGCCACAATGAACATGGGAGTGCAGGTATCCCTTCAACATGTTGATTTCTATTCATTTGTATATATACCCAGTAATGGGATTGCCAGATCATATGGTAGTTCTATCTGTAGTTGTCTAAGAAACCTCCATACTGGTTTCCATAATGGCTGTACTATTTTACAGTCCCACCAACAGTGTAAAAGAGTTTCCCTTTCTCCACATCCTCACCAGAATTTGTTATTCTCTTTTTAATAATGGCAGGTCTAACCAGGGTGAGATGATATCTCAGTAAGGTTTTGATTTGCATTTCCCTGATGATTAGTGATGCTGAGCATTTTTCTATGAATCTGTTGGCCATTTGTATGAAAAGTGTCTACTCACCTCCTTTGCCCATTTTTAAATTAAATAATAATTTTTTTTTTTTTTTACTGTGAAGTTGTTTGAGTTCCTTATATATTCTGGGTATTAATCCCTTGTCAGACATATAGTTTGCAAATATTTTCTCCCATTCTGTAGGTTTTCTGTCTGCTCTATTGATTTTTTCCTTTGCTGTTCAAAAGCTTTTTAGTTTGATATGATCCCATTTGCTTTACTTTTTCTTTTGTTGCTTGTGCTTTTGGGTTCTTATTCATAAAGCCTTTGCCCAGTCCTACTTCCTGAAGTGTTTCCCCTATACTTTCTTTTAGTATCTGTATGGTTTTGGTTCTTATACTTAAGTCTTTAATCCATTTTGGGTTGATTTGGGTATACTGGAGTAGTTTCATTCTTCTGCATATAGATGTTCAATTTATTTATTGAAGAGGCAGTCCTTTCCCCAGTGTATGTTCTTGGTGCCTTTGTCAAAGATCAGTTTGCTCTAAGTATGTGGGTAGATTTCTGGGTTCTCTATTCTGTTCCATTGGTCTATGTGTCTGTTTTTATGCCAGTGCCATGCTGTTTTGGTTACTATAGCTTTGTAATATAATATGAAGTCAAGTAGTTTTATGCCTCTGGTTTTATTTATTTAATTATTTTTTCTCAGTATTGCTTTGGCTTTTTGTCTTCTTTTGTTATTCCATATACTAGTTAGGATTGTTTTTTCTATTTCTGTGAATAATTTCATTGATATTTTGATGGGGATTGCATTGAATCTGTAGAACTCTTTCAGTAGTATGGACATTTTCACAATGTTAATTTTTCCAATTCAAGAGCATGGAATGTCCTTCCATCTTTTTGTGTCTTCTTTAATTTCTTTCAGTAGTGATTTGTAGTTCTTGTTGTAAAGATCTTTCATCTCCTTGGTTAAATTGATTCCTAGTATTTTATGTTTTTAGTGACTATTGTAATGGGTTTTCTTTCTTGATTTCTTTTTCTGCTAGTTTGTTACTGGAGTACAAAAGTGCTACTGGTATTTGCATGTTGATTTTCTATCCTGCAACATTACTAAAATTGTTAATCATCTCTAAGAGTTTTTTTATAGTGTCTTTAGGCTTTTCTATGTATAGAATTATGTTATCTGCAAACAGGGACAGTTTGAATTCATCCTTTCCAATCTGGATGTCCTTTATTTCTTTCTTCTGCCTAATTATTCTGGCTAGTACTTCCAATACTATGTTAATTAGGAGTGATTAGAGTGGGCATCCTTTTCTTGTTCTTGTTCTTAAGGGAACAGTATTCAGCCTTTCCCCATTCAGGGTGATATTGGCAATTGGTTTGTCATATATGGCTTTTATTGTGTTGAGATATTTTTCCTTCTATACCTAATTTGCTGAGAGCCTTTATCATCATAAAGGATGTTGAATTTTGTCAAATGCGTTTTCTGCATCTATTGAGATAATTGTATGGTTTTTCCCCTTGGTTTTGTTGATGTGGTGTATCACATTTATTGATTTGTGTATGTTGAACCATCCTTGCATCCCAGGAATGGATCCCACTTGATCATGCTATATAACTTTTTTGATGAGTTACTGCATTCTGATTGCTAATATTTTGTTGAGGATTTTTGCTTCTATGTTCATCAAGGTTATTAGCCTGTAGTTTTCTTTTTTTGTTGTGTATTTGTCTAATTTTGGTAACAGGGTGATGCTGGCCTCATAGAATGAGTTTGGGAGAATGGCCTCTGTTTCAGTTTTTTGGATTAGTTTGAGGAGTACTGGTATTAATTCCTCTTTAAAGGTTTGGTAGAATTCAGCTGTAAGCCATCCAATCCTGAACTTTTCTTTGTTGGGAAACTGCTGATTACTGCTTCACACTTGTTGCTTGTTATTGGTCTGTTTGAGTTTTCTATTTCTTCTTGATCTGTCTTGGTAGTTTGTATGTGTCCAGAAATTTATCCATTTCCCACAGGTTTTCAAATTTGTTGGCACAGAGTTATTTATAATAGTCTGTAATGATATTTTGTATTTTTGTGGAATCAGTTGTAATGTTTTCTTTTTTATTTTTGCTTTTCATTATTTGGATCTTCTCTCCTTTTTTGTTAACCTAGCTAGTGTTTTGTTTATTTTATTTATCTTTTCAAACAAAACAAAACAAAACTTTTTGTTTCATTTTTCTTTTGTATATTTTTTTTGGGGGGGTCTCTATTTCTTCTAGTTCTGCTCTGATCTTTATTTCTTTCCATCTACTAATTTTAGGATTAGATTGTTCATGTCTTTCTAGTTCTTTGAGGTGTAATGTTGGATTGTGTATTTGGAATTTTTCTATTCTTTTGAGGTAAGCATTTATTGCAATAAACTTTCCTCTTAGGATATTAAAGAGGACACAAGAAGATGGAAAGATATCCCATGCTCTTGGATTGAAAGAATCAACATTGTGAAAATGTCCATGCTACCCAAAGTGATATACAAATTCAATGCAATTCCCATCAAAATTCCAATGACATTTTTCTCAGAAATGGAAAAAACTATCCAGACATTTATATGGAATAACAAAAAACCATGCATAGCCAAAGCAATTTTGAGCAAAAAAAATAGAGCTGGAGGCATAACACTACCTGACTTTAAACTATACTACAAATCTATAATAATCAAAACAGCATGGTACTGGCATAAAAACAGACACACTGATCAATGGAATAGAATAGAGAATCCAGAAATCAACCCTCACACCTATAGCCATCTGATCTTTGACAAAGGCACCAAGCCTGTACACTGGAGAAGAGACTGCCTCTTTAGCAAATGGTGCTGGGATAACTGGATATCCATATGCAGGAGAATGAAACTAGCTCCATACCTCTCACCATATACTAAAATCAACTCAAAATGGATTAAAGAATTATACACCCTGAAACAATAAAACTTCTTAAAGAAAACATAGGAGAAACACTTCAGGAAATAGGACTCGGCACAGACTTCATGAATACAACCCCTAAAGCATGGGCAACCAAAGGAAAAATAAACAAATGGGATTATATCAAACTAAAAAGCTTCTGCACAGCAAAAGAAACAATTAGCAGAGTTAAAAGACAACCAACAGAGTGGGAGAAAATATTTGCAAAATATACATCTGACAAAGGATTAATATCCAGAATATACAAGGAACTGAGACAACTTTACAACAAAAAAAGTAACCCAATTAAAAAATGGGCAAAAGAGCTAAATAGGCATTTCTCAAACGAAGATATACTAATGACCCCCAGACACATGAAAAAATGCTCAATATCACTCAGCATTCAGGAAATGCAAATCAAAACTACACTGAGATACCATCTCACCCCAGTTAGGATGGCTAATATCCAAAAGACTGTGAATAATAAATGCTGGCGAGGTTGCGGAGAAAAAGGAACTCTCATACACTGTTGGTGGGACTGAAAAATGGTGCAGCCTCTATGGAAAATGGTATGGAGGTTCCTCAAACAATTGCAGATAGATCTGCCATATGACCCAGCTATCCCACTGCTGGGAATATACCCAAAGGAATGGAAATCATTAAGTTGAAGGTATACCTGTTCCCCAGTGTTCATCACAGCACTCTTTACAATAGCTAAGAGTTGGAACCAGCCCAAATGTCCATCATCAGATGAGTGGATATGGAAAACGTGGTATATTTACACAATGGAATACTACTCTGCTACAAAAAAGAATGAAATACTGCCATTTGCAACAACATGGATGGACCTTGAGAGAATTATATTAAGTGAAATGAGTCAGGCACAGAAAGAGTAATATCGCATGTTCTCAGTTATTTGTGGGAGCTAAAAATAAATAAATAAATAAATACACAAATAAACTGGGGTGGGAGGGAAGAAGACACAACAATTACAATTCCTTGAAGTTGATATGACAAGTGAACAGATGTGAGGTTGTTGGGGGGGGAGAGGGAAGCAAGAGGGAGGTTTCAGTCATGGGCCACAATAATCAACCACATTGTATATTGACAAAATAAAATAAAATTTAAAACAAACAAACAAACCCTTTCCTCTTAGTACCACTTTTGTAGTATCCCACAGGTTTTGATATGATGTGTCTTTATTTTGCTAGTTTCAAGAAATTTTTTTATTGCCTGTTTAATTTATTCTTTGACCCATAGGTTATTAAGGAGCCTATTGTTTAGTTTCCATGGTTTGTATAGTTTCCAGAATTTTGCTTATTATTGATTTCTAGTTTTAATCCGTTGTGGCCTGAGAAGATACTTGAAATGATTTTGATTTTTAAAAATTTTGCTGAGAATTGATTTGTGACCTAACATGTGGCCTATACAGGAGAATGTTCCATGTGCTGATGAGAAAAATGTACATTCTGTAGTTGTTGGGTGAAATGTTCTGTAGATGTCTGCCAGATCCAGTTGGTGTAAGGTGTAGTTTAAATCCTGTGTTCACTGTTGATTTCTTGCCTAGATGATCTGTTCAATGCTGAGAGGGATGTTCAGGTCCCCCACTATTATCATATTGAGATGTATCTCTTTCTTAAGGTCTTATAATGTTTGCTTTTTATATCTCAGTGCTCCAGTGTTGAGTGCATACTTATTTATGGCTATTATGTCTTCTTGCTGGGTAGATCCCTTTATCATTTTATAGTGGCCTTCTTTGTCTCTTTTTATGGTTTTTTGGTTTAAAGTCTATTTTATCAAATAGAAGAATAGCTGTTCCTGCTTGGTTTTGGTTTCCATTTGCATGGTATATCTCTTTCCATCCTTTCACTTTTAGTCTGTTCGTGACTTGCAAGTGAGGTGAGTCTCTTGAAGACAGCATACACTTGGCTTAGTTTTTTAATCTGGTCAGTTAGTCTGTGTCTTTTGAATGAGGGTTTAATCCATTTACATTCAGGGTTGTTATTGAGAGGTATTGTCTTACTGCTGGCATTTTGTTGCTTTTTGTTTAGATGTTTTAAAAATCTTTTGTTTGTTTTTTTCTATTTTTATTATTCATCTTCAGTGTATGATTTTTTTTTTTTGAAGTGGTAAAATTTAGTTTCTTTTTTCTTTCTCTTTTGAATTTTCATTTTACCAGTTGATTTTGTTCTTTCTTATGTATTTGTGGTAGTGATTATTGTTTTTCAGATTCCAGATGCAGGACCACCTTGGGAATTTCTTGCAGGGTTGTCATGTGGTGGTGAACTCTCAGTTTTTGTTTGGCTGGGAAATACACTATTTCTCCCTCATTTCTGAAGGATAGCCTTGCTGGGTATAGTATTCTTGGCTGGCAGTTTTTTTCTTCCAGTGTTTTGAATATGTCATCCCATTTTCTTCTGTCTTGTAGAGTTTCAGTTGAGAAGTCTGCTGTTAGTCTGATGGGGGCTCCCTTATAAGTGACTTCACATTTTCCTCTTGCTGCTTTAAGCTTTGTCTTTGAGCTTTGTCAGTTTGACTATAATTTGTCTCAGAGAGGATCTTTTTGAATTGAATATATTTGGGGATCTTTGCGTCCCCTGGATCTAAAGGTCCATGTCTCTCCCTATACTTGGGAAGTTTTCTGTTATTATTTCATTGAATAGATTTTAAATGCCTTTACCTTTCTCCTCCCCTTCTGGAATACCCATGATTTGAATGTTTGGGTGCTTAAGGTTGTCTGCTAGCTCTCCTTGGCTTTCTTCATTTTTTAAAAATTCTTATTTCCTTTTTTTTGTCCACCTGCATTATTTCATAAAAACCATTTTTGAGATCAGAAATTTTTTCTTCTGCTTGCTCTAATATGTTACTTAATCTCTCAGTTGTGTTTCTTATTTCATTGATGGAATTCTTTAGTTTCAGAAGTTATGCTACATTATTTTTTAAAGTATTAATCTGTTTGTAAATTTTCTCCTTCCTAGATTGATGTTTTTTCTTGTTTCATTGTGTTATTTGATGAGTCTTCTGTTATCTCATTGAGTTTCCTTAAGATTGTTAGTCAGAATTCCTTTTCAGTCATTTCAAGGGTTTCCTCGTCTGTAGGGTCTGGTGCTTGAGAATTACTATATTCCTTCAGTGATATCATATTTTCTTTTTCTTTCTTTTTTTCATATTCCTAGTATATCTATGTTCATTTCTTGTCATCTGGTAGATCAGTTGCTTCTTTTATTACTCTGGAATGGACTTTAATGAGAAAGACTTTCTTTTCTTTTTCCAGGCTCCTCTGTTGACTCTTCTTGTCTCAATACAGTCAAATATGCAGTAGGCCATCTGCACGGAGGTGGCAAGCTGTCCTTGTGGAGGTAGAAGCTGTAGTGGCTGCTATTGTGGACCACTCCCATGGAAGTGGTCCAGGGCCTCCCTGTCCCTACAGAGCTCCTCCTACCTCCTTTGTAGGTCGGGGGGTGGGACATGCCAGGGCTCTTCCTTGCCTTGGGCCTCCCTGTCTCAGCATCAGCACCTTCCTGCCTCCTGCAGAGCCAGAAGATGGTGGGTTGGGGCTGAACCAGGGTGCTTCCCTGCCTTGGGCTTCCCTGTTGTAGTGTTGGCAGTCTTCCTGCCTCCTGCCACAGTGTTGTTGGGTTTTTTGTTCTTTTTTTAATCTTTAGTATTTCTTTTTTAGGGTTTCCACTTCTCTGCATACATTGCCTGTCTGTTCTTGCATGCCATCTACTTTATCCATTAAAGCTCCTAGCATATTAATCATTGTTGTTTTAAATTCTCAGTCTGATAATTCCAACATCCTTGCCATACCTGGTTCTGCTTCTCTTTCTGTCTTTTGAAGTTGTATTTTTTGCTTTTTAGAATGCCTGGTAGAGCTTCTGGAGCTAAAATGCACAAAAGCCTTGGGGACCTCCTAAGCCTGGGTCCCACTGGAAGTTTTTTTTTTTTTTTTTTTTTTTTTTTAAAAGATGACCGGTAAGGGGATCTTAACCCTTAACTTGGTGTTGTCAGCACCACACTCAGCCAGTGAGCGAACCGGCCATCCGTATATGGGATCCGAACCCGGGGCCTTGGTGTTATCAGCACCGCACTCTCCCGAGTGAGCCACGGGCCGGCCCCCACTGGAAGTTTTAACTCTCAGACTTGTCCACACTGAGCCTCCAGGGATTCGTCAATTATGGTTCAGGTTCTCCTACCCCAGCACTGGTTCCCTTAGTGGCTTCCACTTAAAAGTTTCATTCTGGTAAATTGTGACTCCCTCTGTTCACCTGTCTGTCTCTCCAGTCTTGTGGGCAGCCATTTTCCCTGTGTCCTCACCTTTCATGGATCCATGAAGAGTTGCCAATTTTTCAGTATATTCAACTTTTTACTTGTTATTAGGATGTAGTATCTTCCAAGCTCCTTGTATGTAGAACTGGAAACCAGAAGTCTATTTGGTTATTTTTTGAATCAATATACTTATTTTTGTCCATATCAGGTATAATTTGATAATGTGCAGCTTCTAAAAATAATTTGTCTGCAGTACATTTCTTCTGGTGGTTCTTTTTACAAAGTAGATTCCTAACATTTAAATTTATATGGGAAATGCCATAGAGAATAAAAGGATGTTCTTCTGGCAGCGGTCTCAAAGTAACAGTTTTATGTTGGGATATGGAAAAGACTTAGGATTGTTAGAAATTCCCTCTACTTGAGTGATTTTAGTGCTCTGAGTGATCTGATTTCTTATGGTAGTGGGATTAATGGTTTATGTAGTGGCACTCATATCACAAGACAACTGTATTGTTCATCTATATTTGTATTACAATTTATCTATATTGTTCTCCTTAGAATTGTCTGTTGAGTGGTAACATTTCCCTTGATGTGAAATAATTGGACCAATTTTGAATAATTGTCCTTCTGTTTCTTAACCAATATAATGCATTTGCTCTTCTGATAGTTCTTCTGCTTGTAATATCTCTAAGCATAGGCATAAAGAACAGAGGACCTTACAGCCTTATTTTTATTTGAGGTGCCAGGTGTTTTATCTGCAGAACGAGAAGTTTGTTTTCAGTCCTAGCTTGTTACTTCCTAGGACTTTTTGAAAATATTCAGCCATGTGTTGGATGTAGTCTAAACAGGCATTGTCCCATTCCAGTTTATTTTTCTGATCAAGTTCCCTATTTTATATACAAAAAAAGAGGCTCAATTTACCTCAGCTGTTAGATCTACCTCATAAAGCTATTGAAAGCTTACTGGAGTCTAGTTTTAAATTTTCCTATTGATTAATCTTTATTGTTTTTGCTATTTTGAGTATTTGTTCCTGTCTTGGTCTTTTCCATCCTGTTCTTTTAACAATTTTCCTTACATGAAGGTCTAACAATTAAGTGAAAGAGTTGGTCTAGATCTGGTAGTATCTAACAAAATCTTGAATTCTGAAGCAAATTTCTATTTTCCTGAGAATTAAAACCCCTCTTAGTCATAGCTCTCAACTCAGGGCTGTTTTAATTCATCTTCTATAATCTGTCTTCTGGTCTAGCAATTTTATAGGGATATTGTGCAGTGTGATTGTTTCTTTCCTGAGAAAAATGTGAGAAAGGCAAACTTGTTTAGGAGGTCAAGGGAAGGAGAAGAAATAAAAAAAGATGTGAGTGAGAATTAAGATAAATTTGTGTAGACAAAAGGAGAAATTACTTGGGTTTAAGAAAATATGAGGTATCTACTACTTCCTTCTTTTGAGAGGTGGCCTTTTATCACTACCTTCACCTACAAATGATCTAAAATTGGCAAATGACAATAAAAGTAGCCATCTATCAAATTTAATATCACAAATACATGTATGGTCTGCTATATGTAAGGTTAAATGCTGTACATTGCAAAGAATATATGAACATTCTTGCCACGAGGCAATTACACTCCAGTAGAATCAGTAGAGAGTGAGGGAACTCGTGAATTGTGCACTTTTCTATGTACCAGACAGTTCTCAGACCCTATAAATATTTTATCATTCTTCAGAATAATCCTAAGAGATATATAGATTATCCCTTCTCCCCCATTTTATAGTTTGAGCAATGAAGACTTTGAGAATTTAAATGGTTTTACCAAGGATGTGCAACAAGAAGCATATTGAGCCAGGATTTGAACTTTGGTCTATCTAAGACATGTACAAATAACTACACAAGTATACTTCAAAAAGTTTGTGGAAAAACAGAATCAAAAAATAATATGAATCTTTCCATGAACTTTTTGAAGTACCTTCATAGAGGACAGAATGAAACATACAATTAAAGAGGCACAAAAACGGGCCACTGGTGTTTAAAGCCAACTTGTTTAGGAAGGTCAAGAGAAAGAGGAGAAGAAATATAAGATTAATTCTCTTTAGTTCAGGAATATTTAAGGACAGCTTTATGAAGGCCATTGCATTTGAACTAGGCTTTGCAGTTTGAGGGTAGGATTTTAACAGGTGGATATGGCAAGGAAGGCAAATGGATGGAGCTGGGACTGAATCCAGCCAAAACACATGTTCTTTCTATTACATAAAACTAGAACAGGGAGAGCACATGCAGGAAGCCAACATGACTGAAAGGGGATGTGTTACCTTGAGTTATGGAAAAAAAGGCTGGAAAAGAAGGTCAAGATAAGAACACAAAGAACGTTGAGTGCAAACACAACAGGTTTAGGTTATAGAATAATTCCAAACACCATAATTACCACTAGAAATTATATTTTATTCTCTCCTCTGGTAACTCTTATCTCAGTACTTGTATTTCAGAGGATCTGGTGGATTGAGTGATAGTGGAGCAACATGGAGGTAGAGCTGGGTGTGGGGCTACATAGCAGGAGAACTGGAAAATACTTTTGATGGGAACCAATGTATTCGTCAATGTGTTTATTTTTAGCGAAGACCATTTTTCAATATGAAACCTCTATCAGAGGCTGATAAGGAAAAAGCAAGAAATCAGTCAATTCCAAAACTAGGTGATTTATTGAAGATTGCAAAGAAGGAAAAGAAATTTGTGATATTTGATCTTAATGCTCCTCCACCAAAACATCCTGTCAGACACAAGTATATTCACCAAGTAGTAAGCGTGATCCTTGACTCTCAAATTGAGCAACATCTGGTATGTTTATTTCAGTATCTATGGTAGAGGTTGGGAGGTGGGTAGCATGTCCCAGGAGCTGAGTAGTTGAACTTGACCTACCTTGTAGATCTTCCCCAGGGTCCTAAAAGTAATTTTGCTTTCTGTGGAAATAGAGATTGTTGCTTATACAGCTATGTGTGGTAATCTAACCCAGTTAAATTTATTTCTGTGGGGAAAAGCATTGAGGCTGTTTGCTATTCCAAACCAAATGAAATATCAGCACCCTGTTAAAGAGGAATGTGTGTAATAATTATGTGATGTGACCTGCACCTTCACCGACATAGATCTGTTAGAAAGAGCCTGGGTAACACTAAGGCTTTGAGGACTTGGTTTAATGAATGATATAGAAAGGACAACTGGTTCTTATTTGAGCAGAGATTTTGCTCATCATTTTTTTCCAAAGCAACTGTGTATTTGGGCTGTCAGTCATTTCAAGTTGCCTAAATTATCAGAATTTGGGAGTGCCATGAGTGAAACAAATATATTTCTTTGCAAGTGGAACAGCTTCCACAAATGAGTCATAATATCATCCCTGTTGTCAGAAAATGTCTCCACTTAAAGATGATTTTTAGCATCATCAACCAAAGGAGATTTTTTGATTCTCAGCTTTTATCCACATCTACCAACTACTTGTTCACTTTGCTAGTATGAGGCTTTTTGTAACAGTAGCCCCTTGACCCTTTCTGTTAACTGATGAATGTAAAGGTCCTGAGAAAACACAGTCCAGAACAGCCCTGGTGAAAACCCCTTTATAAGAGTTCCTTAGACAATATTAGGCCAGGTTAACTCTTAAACCAAGGACTAGAATTTCACTCTGCTCCCTATAGGCTACTACCAGTGCTGGATTGGAATTCCATCCAGTCTCTATGGGGCTGTTTGTACCTAAACAATTGATTATCCACTGAAGGACTTCCTGCTTCTTCTTACAGATTTTATGGTTGCCAGGTCATGATAGGGAATATGTCAGGAAAGCGGCTCCTGGTTTTCAGCATGTGGGCCGTTTATGGTCCATTGAACGCCTTACAGAAGAAAATATCAGTAGAATAAATGTTGACTACAAGAGGTTGTTCCACAATGGGTTGAAGTAAGTGTTTCACCACACCTCTCTTGGCATGTATTGCCTTACTTACACAAAATATGCATTCCAACTAAGCTACTTAACTTCCCTTTTCCATCTCAGTATTTCTTTGTGTGGTTATCTTCTTGGAATCCCCTACTTTCTCATTCCTACCCATCCCTCCCTCCCCCTGTTCCCTCTTTTCTCTCTCTGCCAACAAACATTTATCAAGTATAGATTATGTCCTTGGAACATAGACTAAAGCCTTTTCTCCTTTGTGCTCCAGTCTTACATCTTTCAGTACCCTTTTTTGCATGCTTGACATTTCGGTTCTTAGAGTGGACATTGAAAAGTCAGAACTCAAAGATGTTGTTTATTTACTCCTGACATTACCAGATGGATTGCAATATCTCTGTGATCCAGGTAGCCATATTTCTTGTAGGCATAATTAAGAATATAACTAAACCACTGTTTAAAAACTTAAAATAGTCGAGCATGAGAGGAAACTCAAATTATCAACCATCACATTTACAAATACACAATTGGAGACAGATTTCAGAATTAAAAGCACCTGGGAACAAAATGGTAACATTTCAAACTTCACTAATCACTGCTTAATTTAATCCACATCTTTTTTTTCTTAGATTTAACAATAATTTTTTCAGATAATTCTAAATGCTTCAGAGACAAAGTCTACCTTGAAGATATGTACATCCAAAGTCTCCTTGAGCTCCATCTGCATCACAAGGCATTAACCCGGCTGTTGCAAACATCTCTGTTCCTGCTTTACCTGCCTTTCTGGGCATGGGGTAGTTGATCATATAATAATATCTTTTTTCTGTTAGCATTGTAAATTATATATGTTTTACTCCCTATTTTCCATTCAGATGGTTTCTCTTTACTCAACTACTCCTCTATTTTGAGCATATTTCTGCTTCCTTTTACTTTTTTTCATACAGAAAATGGCTCTAAGATGATTTCCTTCTCAATCTTAACTTAAATTGATCTAGTGGTTGAAAATAGTTATAATATTTAGAATATAATATTTGGTATGAGTTAATATTTATATTAAAGAATTTAATAATAAGAATTTTATAATTTTTTTTCTTGAAACATAATTATTGTACATATCTGTGGAATACAGAGTTTACTGTCAATACCTGTATGCAATATGTGATACTCAAATCAGGATAACTAGTATATTCAACATTACACAATGTAATCATTTTTCGTGGCCCTTTACCAATTCCTCGCTAATTCTCCCTCCCCTTTCCCACCTCTGGTAATCTCAGTTCTGTTCTCTCCTTTTGAAAGTTCAATGTATTATTTTGATTGTTCTTTCCTTCTCTCTTTCTTTCTTTTTTTCATTTATTTTTTTAGTTCCTATTAATGAGTGAGGGCATGCAGTATTCCTCTTTCTGTGTTTGGCTTATTTCACTTAATGCAATTTTCTCTAAGTTCATCCATGTTGCTTCTAATGGAAGAATTTCATTCATTTTTTTGGCACAAGAGTATTCCATAGTTTGAATATACCACATTTTCCTTATGCAGTCATCCGTCGATGGACATTTAGGTTGGTTCCAACTCTTAGCTGTTGTTAATAGAGCTGTGATAAACATGGAGTGCAGGAATCTCTTTGACATGATGATTTCCATTCCTTTGGGTATATACCCAGCAGTGGAACTGCTGGATCATATGGCAGTTCTGCCTGTAGTTGTTTGAGAAACCTCCATACTGTGTTCTGTAATGGCTGTACTAGCTTACAGTCCCACCAACAATGTAGGAGAGTTCCCCTTTCTCTCCATCCTTGTCAGCATTTGTTATTCTCTATCATTTTGATAATGGCCAGTCTAACTGGCATGAGATGCTGTCTCGGTGTGGTTTTGATTCACATTTCCCTGATGCTTAGTGATATTGAGCATATTCTCACGTGTCTGTTGGCCATTTGTATATCTTCCTTTGAGAAATGCCTGTTCAGCTCCTTTGCCCATTTTTTAAAATTGGCTTACTTGGTTTTTTGTTTTGTTTTGTTTTGTTTTTTTACTGTTGTTTGAGTTACTTATATACTCTGGATATTAATCCCTGGTCAGATGCATAATTTGAAAATATTTTCTCCCATTCCGCAGGTTGTATTTTTGCTCTGTTAATTGTTCCTTTTGCTGTGCAGAAGCTTTTTAGTTTGATATAATCCCATTTGTTTATTTTTCTTTTGTTGCCTGTGCTTTTGGGTTCATATCCATAAAGTCTTTGCCCATCCTACTTCCTGAAGTGTTTCCCCTATGTTTTTTTGTAGGAGTTTTCTAGTTTCAAGTCTTGTATTTAAGTCTTTAATCCATTTTGAGTTGATTTTGGTATATGGTGAGAGGTTTGGGTCTAGTTTTGTTCTTCTACGTATGGATGTCCAGTTTTCCCAGCACCATTTATTGAAGAGGCAGCCTTTTCCCCCAATGTATGTTCTTGATGCCTTTGTCAAAGATCAGTTGGCTGTAAGTATGTGGGTTGATTTCTGGGTTCTCTGTTCTGTTCAGTTGGTCTGAGTATCTGTTTTTATGCCAGTGCCATGCCATTTTGGTGTTACTATAGCTTCATAGTATACTTTGAAGTCAGGTAGTGTAGTGCTCTGGCTTTATTTTATTTTATTTTATTTGCTAACGATTGCTTTAGCTATTCATGGTCTTTTGTTGTTCCATGTGAATGTTAAGATTGTTTTTTCTATTTCTTTAAAGAATGTCATTGGTATTTTGATGGGGATTGTATTGAATCTGTAGATTGCTTTGGGTAGTAGGGACATTTTCACATGTTAATTCTTCCAATTCAAGAGCATGGAATGTCTTTCCATCTTTTCGTGTCCTCTTTAATTTCTTTCAGCAGTGATTTGTGGATCTTATTGAAGAGATATTTCACCTCCTTGGTTAAATTGATTCCTTGGTATTTTATTTTTTGGGTGACTATTGTGATAGGCTTTCTTTCTTTATTTCTTTATCTGCTAGTTTGTTGTTAGAGTATAAAAACACTACTGATTTTTGTGTGTTGATTTTCTGTCCTGCAGCTTTACTGAAACCATTTATCAGCTCTAGCAGTTTTTTAAATTCCATTTTTCGAGCCTATATTATGTGTGAAGTTATATGCTTAGTAGACCACAGGCTCTGTTTCAAATCTTGTCCTATCAATCAGATACATCTGTGATTTTGGACAAGTTTTTAATTTCCAGTTTTCTCCTTTGTAAATTAAGATAGCAATGATACCTGCTGCAATGCTTAAAAGATTAAATGAGATTATTCGTACTATGCACACAGCAAAATGCTGGGCAAATGTATGACAGTAAATGTTGGTTCCTGCTTTTGTCATCACCATCCTTTCATGCTGTGCAGTGGAATTATCATTTCCTATTCTCAGAGGTTAGGCAGTTCACCAAAGTGAATATTGTTGGTCAGTGGTGGACCCGGGATTTAGATAAGGTCTGACAGACTTGCGAGTTGAAATTCTTTCACCCATGTGCATTTATAGTTATTCCTTGGCCATAGTTGTGTGGGCATAGTTTCAACTGACATCAGATTTAAGAGGGATAATATCCTGAATCTTATTATAAATTCTTGCAATTTAGTGTAGCCTGGCAAATATTTACTGAATAGGAATATGTACAGTGCATCATGATGGTTTTATGTGAAGGATCAGCCTAAACAACACATCACCCTTCCCCTTAAAGTGGGCATATGCTTTAGTAAGGAGAATAAGGATGTTTTTCCATATAGCTATACTACAAAGCTGATTATGATAAATTCGTGAGCAGGACTTCATTCCAAATCATTCCCCTCAAGGACCTCTGAATTTTAGGAAAGTAGACAGTTATACCTTAAATATTTGTGTAATATTTATGATTGGAATATTTTTGGTGACCATCACATTTCCCGTACAATCTCTGTGATCAGTGTTAACTTCCTAATCCATCAGACCAGTCACAAGACATTGTGAACTTACCATTTTGACTGAGAATACTTTAAATATATTATTTTAATCAAAATTATATGAATTTAGAGATGATGGTTTTATTTTTGGTGGTGAGAAATTTTTTAGTGTTTTTAAGAAATTTTTAAAAAAATCTTATTTTTATTTATTTATTTATTTGTGGCTGGCCCATATGGGGATCTGAATCTTTGATCTTGGTGTTAGCAACACCACACTCTCCCAAGGGAGCTAACCAGCCAGCCCAAAATTATTATTATTATTATCATTATTATTTTGTGATTGGCCAGTAGGGGGATCCAGTCCCTTGACCTTGATGTCATCAGCACCATGCTCTAAGTGAACTAACCAGCCAGCCAATATTATTTTTAAATGGAAATAATAATTGTATACATTTATAGGGTACCAATGTGATGTTTCAATATATGTATATGGGGTGGGATAATGATTAATTACATCAATATAATTAACATGTTCATTTTTTTGTTTTTTGTGTTAAGACATTTGAAATTTACTCTAACTATTTTGAAATATGCAGTACATTATTAGTAACTGTAGTCACTCTGCTGTGCTACGATAGATCTCAAAAACTTATTCCTTCTCTCTAACTGAAACTTTGTACCCTTTAACCAACATCTCTCCTCTCTTACCTCCCAGTCTCTGGTAACCAGCATTCATTGAGTTCAACTTTTTTGGATTCCACATATAATTGAGATCATGTAGTATTTGTCTTTCTGTGACTGGCTTATTTCACTTAACGTAATGTCCTCCAGGTTCATCCTGTTGTCTCAGATGACAGAATTTCCTTTTTATGGCTGAATGTATTTCAATGTATGTATATACCACATTTTTTTAATCCATTTATCCATTAATGGACACTTAGGTTGATTCCGTATCTTGGCTATTGTAAATAATGCTAAAATAAACGTGGGAGTGCAGATATCTCTTCAACATACTGATTTCACTTCCTTTGGATATATACTCAGAAGTGGGATTGCTGGATCATATGTTAGTTCTATTTTTAGTTTTTTGAGGAAACTATCCTATTTTCCATAATGGTTGTGTTAATTTATATTCCCACCAACAGTATACAAAGGTTCGTTATCTTTCATCTTTTTGATAATAGCAGTTCTAAACAGGTGTGAAGTGATATCTCATTGTGGTTTTAATTTGTATTTCACTGATGATTAGTGATATTGAGCATTTTTTTCATATATCCATTGCCATTTATATGTCTTCTTTTGAGAAGGGTCTTTTGAGGTCCTTAGCACATTTTTTGATTGGGTTATTTGTTTTCTTTCTATTGAGTTGAGTTTCTTATATATTTTGAATATTAAGCCCTTTTTAGATGTTTGGTTTGCAAATATTTCAGGTCCTTAGCCCATTTTTAATTGGGTTAATTGTTTTGTTGCTATTGTGTTGTTTGGGTTCCTTGTATATTTTGAACATTAAGGACTTTTCAGATAACATAGGTTATCTGTATTTTTATTTACCTCAATAAATTATCTTTATCTGTAGGTTTGCAGATATTTTCTCCCATTCTATAGATTGTCTCTTTGCTCTCTTGATTGTTTCCTTTGCTGTGCAGAAGCTTTTTAGTCTGATGTATTCACACAGCCATTTTTGCTTTTGTTGCTTGTGTTTGTGGGCTCATATCCAAAAAAATAATTGCCTAGACCAATGTCATGGAATTTTTCCCCCATGTTTCCTTCCAGTAGTTTTAGTTTCATGTCTTATGTTTAAGTCTTTAATCCATTTTGAGTTGATTTTTGTATATGGTATGAGATAAGGATCTAATCTCATTCTTCTGTATGAACATATCCAGTTTCCCCAACACTCTTTACTGAAGAGACTGTCCTGTCCTCATTTTTTGTTCTTGGAACTTTTGTCAAAAATCAATTGATCATAAATACATGAATTTATTTATAGGCTCTCTATTCTGTTTCATTGGTCTGTGTGTCTGTTTTTACACAATACTATGCTGTTTCGGATATTATAGCTTTATAATATATTTTGAAATCAGAGAGTATGATGTCCCCAGCTTTGTTCTTTTTGCTCCAGATTTCTTTGACTATTTGGGGTCTTTTGTGTTTCTGTGCAAATTTAAGGATTGTTTTTTCTGTTTCTGTGGAAAATGTCATTGGAATTTTGATAGTAATTGCATTTAATCTATAGATTACTTTCAGTAGTATGGGCATTTTAACAATATTAACTCTTCCAATCCGTACATATGGGATATCTTTTCATTTATTTGTGTCATCTTCAATTTCTTTCATTAGTGTTTTATAGTTTTTTGTATATAGGTCTTTCACCTCCTTGGTTAAATATATTCCTAAATTTATTTTAATAAATTTTGTTTATTTTTGTAGCTGTTGTAAATGGGATTGTTTTCTTAATTTTCTTTTCAGATAGTTTGTTGTTAGTGTATAGAAAAGCTATTGATTTTTGTATGTTGGGATTTGTATGTTGTGTTCTTATCAGGACAGGATCTTGAATACTGTCAGATGGTTTTTCTGAACCTATTGAGATGATCATATGGTTTTTGTCTTTCATTTATGTTAATGTAGTGTATCACGTGTATTGACTTGCTTATATTGAACTATACTTGCATCCCATTCACCACTTGATCATGGTGAATGATCCTTTAATGTGCTGTTGACTGCAGTTTGCTAGTATTTTGTTGAGAATTTTTACATCTATGTTCACCAGGGATATTGGCTTATAATTTTCTTTTCCGTAGTGTTCTTGTCTGGCTTTGGTATCAGGGTAATACTGAACTCATAAAGTAAGTTTGGAAGTATTCCCTCCACTTCAGTTTTTTGGAAGAGTTTGCAAAGGATTGATAATGATTCTTCTTTAAATGTTTGGTAGGATTTGACAGTGAAGTCATCAGGTCCTGGGCTTTTCTTTGGTGTGAGACTTTTTATTACTGATCTGATCTCCTTGTTATTGGTCTATTTTTTTAGTGTTTTAAAATTTTTTAAATTAAAAGATAATTTATTTAGGTGAAATTTACATAATGTAAAATTAACCATTTTAATATGAACAATTCAGTAGGATTTAGTGCATTCACAATGTTGTGCAACTAACACCTCTAGTTCCAGTACATTTTGATACTAAAATTTTTATTTTCCCTCTCTTTCTTTGTCAGTCTTGCTAGCATTTTATGAATTTTATTAATCATTTCAAAACACTAAGTTTTGCCTTTGTCAGCTTTTTCCCATTTCAGCTTTACTTTTCTGTTTAACTGATTTATGTTCTTATCTTTATTATTTTCCTACTTCTACTTACATTAGGCTTAATTTGCTCTACTCTTATTAGCTTCCTTAGGTAGAAAATTAGCGATCGATTTTAGATCTTCTTTTCTAATATAAGTATTTAAGGCTATAAATTTCCCTGTAAACATTGCTTTAGTTTTATTCCACAAATGATTTTGATATATTGTTTCCTTGTTATCAACTAGTTTAAAATACTTAAAATTCTTATTTCCTATTTGACTCATGGATTATTTAGAAGTGTGGTGCTAACTTTTTTTTTAACATTTGAGGACTTTTCCAGCTTCTTTAATTACTGATCTTTTATTTAAACTCATTGTGACCAGAGAATAACTCTGTATGATTTATATCCTCTTAAATTTATTAAAATTTATTTTATGGCCCACAGCATGGTTTATCTTGGTGAACTTCTCATGTCCTCATGAAAATTATGTGCCGTCTCCATTTGTTGGGTGTAGTATTCTGTAAATGTTAATTAGTTTAAGTTGATCATCTTTTCAAAACCTTCATACTCATTTTTCCCCTCTCTTTTCTACTGGGCTAACAAAGGATTAGGTTGCACATCAAACTCACACACATCAGAGAACTATCTAGATTTATTATTAATTTCAAGGATACAGCAGGCAATTAAGAGGCTCAGACAAAGCAAGAAGAGGACAGAGACACTGATTCTGATTCGGCAAGTATCTCTCTTTATTGGACACATACTCTATGTCCCAGAGAGATGAGGCCTCCAAGTGAGGTTTTGCAGGGTTATCTCACACAGAAAGGCAGCGTTTGAGTTACGAAACATCTCCATTTGATACTCCCAGAGAGTTGTTTATGTGTCATTCTCCAGAGACCAATGCTTCACAAATTCATTATGTTTATTTATAAAATAAGGAAATATTTAACCAGGAACATCCTTTTAAGAATAAGGCCTCCCTTCCTAGCAAATATCATTATTCTATTTACAAAAAATCTAATTACCATATTGACAAGGAAATTAGACCAAGTCTTCTGCCTTTTTTCTTCTGGGAGCAACCTCCCCAATAAGAGAGAAATGAATGATTTCTTATGCCCCATCTATCAGTTACTAAGAAGGGAATGTTAATATCTCCAACTATGTTGATTTCTGTGTTTCTCCCTTTAGTTTTTTTTTTTTTTTTCTTTTTCTTTATTGGCTTCTTTTGTTTTGAAATTCTTAGGTGCATTTGCATTTAGAATTATTAGATCTTCTTGGTGTGTTGACTCTTACATTATGAAATGTCACTTGCTTCTGGTAATTCTTTTTTTTTTTTTTTTACTTTTTATTATGAAAATGTTCAAACATATACAAAACTAGAGGTAATGGTATAATGCACTCCTGTGTGCTCATCCGTCAGCTCCAATAATTATCATCGTATGACCAATCTTGTTTCATCTGCTTCCCCCTACACACGTTGAATTATTTTGAAACAAATCTGAAACCTCATAGTATTTCATTCATATATATTTTGGTACATAACTCTAAAATATAAAGACTTTTAAAAATGTAACCACAATACCAGTATCACTACTAATAAATAATAATAATTCATTTTTTTTTTATGGTTTGAACAGTAACATGTTCACTAGTTTATTATTATGACTTCTGGCTCAAGATTCTCCAAGAGATTTTTCTTTTTTTGATGACATCAACAACAGTGATGGATGAGCTGCTAATCTGATCATTTTGAATGCTGTCCTACTTTGTATATATAATGGATACTTTTGGTCTGGTTTCTTTTGTTCAACACAGTATTCATGTTGTTAAATATATCAGCAGTTTATTCTTTTTTATTTAAATTTATTTTATTTATTGAATCAAAATCGATTATACATATTTTGGGGGTTGAACATTGAGATATGTTGATCAAATCAACATTACTTGCATATATATTGTTATAATCATAATTATTCTTTATGCCCCTTGTCCAATCTCTCCCCTTGGTAACTCTTATATTAAGATTACCTTTTCTTATATTAACATTGCCACACTGGCTTTCTTTTAATTTGCATTTGCATGTTTGTTTTTCTGTCCTTTAGCTTTCAATCACTTTACATCTTTATATTTAATGTGCATCTCTTATAAACAGAATATCGTTGGTTCCTGCTTTCATATCTAGTAGGTCAATCTCTGCCTTTTAATCGGAATGTTTGGTCCATTAGATAATTACTTTACTTATTGATATAATTGGGTTTACATTACCATCATGCTATTTTTTTTGTTTGTCCGTTGAGGGGTTTTTTTGGTCACTCCTTTTTTCCTTTTCTTCTTTAGTTAATTATTTTATAGTATCCTATTCTATCTCCTCAAATGGGTTTTTACATCTTTAAGGATTATAAAATTATCCTTAGCTTATCACAATCCACCTCGAATGAATATTATTTCACAATATAGAATATAGAATATTAGATCCTTAGGTGAGTATAATTCCATGTACTACCTGCTGCCCTTTGTGCTATTGTCATATATTTTACTTCTATGTATGTTATAAATGCCATAGTACATTTTAATTATATTTATATAAAATAGTCAATAGTATTTTTAAAAATTAAACTTTTTATTTTGAGATAATTGCAGATTAACATGCAAGAAATTATACAGAAAGATCTTGTGTACCTTTTACCCAGTTTCTTTCAACAGTAACCCTTGTAAAGTTAATACAATATCACATCTAAGACATTGACATTGAAACAATCCACAGATCTAATTCAAATTTCCCCAATTTTTCTTATAGTCATTTGTGTATGTATGTGTGTGTGTAGTTTTCTGCAATTATATCACATGTGTAGGTTTGTGGATCTAACACTACAGCCAAGATACAGACCAGTTTCATCACAAGTATTCCTTGTGTTGCCCATTGATAACCACATTCTTTTCCCTTCCATACCTTTCCCCCTCCCCCACCTCAAACCTTAACTCCTGGGAATAACTAATGTGTTCTCCATTTCTATAATTTGTCATTTCAAGAATAAATGGGCTCACACAGAAATATAAAAAACAACTTAAAAATTTATATAGAACAAGAGATCCCACATAGCTAAAGCAATCCTGAGCAAAAAGAAAAAAGTGGGGGATATCACATTCCCTGACTTTAAATTATACTACAAAGCTATAGTAATCAGCACAGCATGGTACTGGCTAAAAAACAGACACATGAACCAATGGAACAGAATAGAGAATTCAGAAATAAATTCATATACCTATAGCCAACTGATTTTGCACAAAGGAGCCAAGGACACACACTGGGGAAAGGACAGTCTCTTCAATAAATGGTGCTGGGAAAATTGGAGATCCATATGCAGAAGAATGAAACTAGACCTGTACTTCTCACCAGATACAAAAATCAACTCAAAATGGATTAAAGACTTAAATGTAAGACCTGAAACAATAAAACTTCTAGAAGAAAACAGGGGAAACACTTTAGGACATAGGTCTGGACAAAGATTTTATGGATAATACTTTAGAAACACAGGGAACAAAAGCAAAAATTAGCAAATGGGATTATATCAAACTAAAAAGTTTCTTCAGAGGAAAGGAAACAATCAACAGTATAAAAAGACAACCTGAAGAATGGGAGAAAATATTTGCAAATTATGCATCTGACAAGGAGATTAATATCCAGAATATGCAAGGAACTCAACTCAATAGTAAAAAATAAATATTCCAATTAAAAAATGGGCAAAGGAACTGAATAGACATTTTTCAAAAGAAGACATAGAGATGGCTAACAGGTATATGAAAAAATACTCAACATTACTAATCATCAGAGAAATGCAAGTCAAAATCACAATGCGATATCATCGCACCCAGTTAGACTGGCTATTATAAAAAAGTTGGAAAACAACAAATGCTGGTGAGGATGCAGAGAAAGGGCAACTCTTATACATTGCTGGTGGGAATGTAAATTAGTACAGCCATATGGAAAATAGTGTGGAAATTTCTCAAACAACTACAGGTAGAACTATCATACAACCCAGCAATCCCACTACTGGTGATATATCCAAAGGAATGGAAATCAACATGTCAAAGGGATACCTGCATTTCCATGTTTATCTTGTCTCTGTTCACAATAGCCAAGATTTGGAACCAACCTAAATGTCCTTGGATGGATGATTCAATAAAGAAAATGTGGTATATACACACAGTGGTATACTACTTGGCCATAAAAAATAATGAAATTCTGCCATTTTCAGTGACATGAATGAGCTTGGAGATAATTATGTTAAGTGAAACAGCCAGGCAAAGAGAGAGAAATACGACAGTTCGCACTCATGTGGGAGCTAAAACAAGTTGGTCTCATAGAAGTGGAGAGTAGGATAGTGTTTAGTAGATACTGATGGGAGGAAGAAGGGGAGAGAATCAAGAGACAGTGATTAGTGAATACAAAATAGTAGAGAGATAGTAAGAATGGAATCCAGGGTTCTGTAGTAATATAGGGAGACTACAGTTAACAACAAAGTACTGTGTATTGTTGAATAGCTAGTCAAGATGATGTTGAATGTTTCCAATACAAATGACAAATGTTTGAGGTGATGGGTATACTGAGCACCCAGATATGATTGCTGCACATAGTATGAATGTTCCCAAATATCATATTGTACTCTATAAATATATAGATGGGTCAATTAAGAAAAATAAAAGAGAGAAAAATAGTAGAATAGTGATAGCTAGAGGCAGGGAAAGTGACATAGAGGTGGGGCTGGAGAAATGTTGATAAACCAGTACAAAGTTACAAAGTTACAGTAGATAGGAAGAATGAGTTCTGGTATTCTAGGGTGACACAGCTAATAATATTGTATTGCGTATCTCCAGATAGCCAGAAAAGAGGATCTTGAATGTTATAACCACAAAGAAATGATAAATTTTTAGGTGTAGGTATGCTACTATTCTAATTATATCACATACAATATATGCATGTATTGAAATAACAAACTGTACCCCATAAACATGTACAATGAAAAAAATTTTTTTAAAGAACAAATGAACTTATTTAGTATATAACATTTTGTGGCTTTTTTCACTCAGTATAATTCCCTTGAGATTCATCCAAGCTGTTCCATGTATCAATAGTTTGTTCCTTTTTCTTGCTGAGTAATATTCCATGGTGTAGATATACCACAGTTTATTTATTTATTATTTAAAAAAATTTTTTTTTATTTTTTATTTATTTTATTTATTTATTTTTTAAAATCTTCTTTTATGTATTTTTTTTTTTTTTACAATTTTATTTTGTCGATATACATTGTGGCTGATTATTGTTGCCCCTCACCAAAACCTCCCTCCCCTCTCCCTCCCCCCCTCCCCCCACTGATGTCCCTCTGTTTGCTTGTCGTATCAACTTCAAGTAATTATAACACAGTTTATTTAATCATCTCACCAACTTAAGGACATCTAATTGTTTCCATTTATGAGCTATTACAAATAAAGCTGTTACAAACATTTATGCACAGGTTTTTATGTAAACACAACTTTTTATTTATCTGGAATAAATGCCCAAGAGTGCAATTGTGGAGAGGTGTGGTAATTGCATGTGCAATTTTATCAGAAACTGCCAGACTTTTTCAGAGGGTTGATACCATTCTACATTACTGCCAGCAATGTATGATGATCCAGAGTCTCTGCACTCTTGCCAATTTTTGGCATTGTCACTATTTTTTTATTTTAGCCACTCTGATAGGTGTGTAGTGATATCTATTTCTCATTGTGGTTTAAACTTTCATTCTCTAGTGGCTAATGATGTTGAACATCTTATCATGTAATTATTTTCCAGTGGTATATCCTCTTCACTGAAATGTCTCTTCTCATCTTTTCTAATTGGATTAGGTTTTGTTTTGTTTTTTTATTGTTGAGTTTTGAGAGTTCTTTATATATTCTAGTTACAAGTCCTTTGTTGGATATGTGGTTTGCAAATATTTTCTCCCGTTCTGTAGCTTATCTGTGGTATCTTCTTCATAAAGTCTTCCACAGAGCTAAAATTTTTAAATTTTGATGGAGTCTAACTTCTCCATTTTCTCTTTTATGGATCGTGCTTTTAGTGTCAAGTCTAAGAACTCTTTGCTTAACTCTAGATCTCAAAATTTTTCTATTTTTTTTCTAAACTTCTATATTTTTACATTACACAATTAAAACTGTGGTCCATTTTGAGTTAATTTTTATATAAAGCGTGACTTAGATTGAGATTTTTTTTTGGCCTATGGTCTTCCAGTTGCTCCAGCACCGTGTGTTGAAAGGACTATCATTCTTTCATTGAATTGTTTTTGTACCTTTGTCAAAAATCATTTCGGCATATTTGTGTGGGTCTATTTCTGGGCTTTCTGTTCTGTTCCATTGATTTATGTGTCTGACCCTCCTATACTATACTACCGTGCTGCCTTTATTACTGTACTTATATGGTGAGCCTTAATAAAGTAAGGTAAAGTGATTTCCTCTAACTTTATTCTTTGTCAAGATTGTTTTAGTTGTTCTAGGGCTGTGTCTTTCCAAATAAATTATAGAATCAGCTGGACTTATTGTACAGAAAGCCTTGCTGGAATTTTTATAGGACTTGTATTAAACTTACTGATCAGTGTGGGGAGAATTGACAGTTTCACTATGTTGAGATTCAAATCCATGACCACATATGTCTCTCCATTTATTTAAGTCTTCTTTGGTTACTTTCATCAGTATTTTGTAATTTTCAGCATACAGATACTGTGCTTGTTTTTTGTTTTTAAGTTATACCTGAGTATTTAGTTTCTTTGGGGTGATTGTTAATGGTATTGTGCTTTTAATTTCAATTTCTACATATTTCTTATTAATAAAGAGAAATGTGGTTGGTTTTTGAGTTTAGGTTTCAAAAGGTAAAAAAGAAGTAGCTTGTTACTATTGTTTCCTAATTTCTATTTTTTAATTTATCTTTAGGTGATCTATAGATTTGTCTTAGAGACAATTCTAACATATTGTGTAACTAATTGCCAGCACCCCTGCAAAGGAGGTATTATCATTATTCTTTTACATTTTATACATTTAGGCTAAGAACTTGCCAAGGTAGTTTATGGCAGAGCTGGGATTCAAACTTAGGCTTCTACAGAGAGATTTCCAATATGCTATACCATCTCAAGATTTAAAAAAAATTTTGAAGGTAGTTATAAGGTGTGTTTTCTGAGAAACTGGATCCCTGAAAATGACAACTTGAATTACTAGATGTTCTCTAGTTATTTTCTTCTCGTCTCTACAGACCGTGCACAAGTATCTACTGACATTTAGTGCCTTGGGAAAAATTGGGGTTTATTCTCCCACTCAATGTTTCTAAAAATTTTTTAGGTTTGAAATTTAAAATGTGCCAGAGTCAGCTCATAACAGTTTGTAGAAGCCAGTTATTAAATATTCAGGAACTTTGCAGATTGGTTTTTACCAGAAGTAGCTTGAAATTGGCTATGGTATAAGTATTTACACCTGGAAATTTGCAAGTGCTATGAATAGGGCTTTCCTTTTTCTTTTTCCATTCTTTCTTTCTTTTTTTATTCTCCTTAGGACCTCTAGTTTACCAGCATACCACTGTTGATACAGGAGCAGAGGTGCTAATTAAATCCAGTCCTTTATCTCATTGCAATATGAGCCCATTCCATCATGTCATATCGTAAGTTGTACTGGGACCAGCTGCTTCTGATGATTTAGGCAACAGCCTTTCACAAACATGCTGTTCTTCCTCTTTTAAATGATTAGTATGAGCTTGACTCTAAATCCCCTATGGGTTCTGTTTTTGTTCCAGAGATTATAAAGCAGCTAACATCGACATCAACTTATACATCATCAATGAGCCTTGGCTTTTCTCACTGGCCTGGTGCTCCAGGATTAATTCAGTGACCACAGACAACATTCCACTCCTGAGTCAGCTTAATCACCCTCACTTCTTCATGGTGAGCTGTTGTCCAGATTGTTCTTCCAAGCCTGGTGTGATAGCAGTCTATGTTCCTCACTCCACCCATATGTTGCCCACTGTGCATTCCCCTGGGGAGCTATTTAAGATCAGAGACTTCTATGAATATCAGAAATGTGTCATTCGCCATTCTCTCACCCAGATCCTTCTGTCATTTTCAGGGAGCAATTTGTATGGTTATAATAGTTGATGTTTGTTGAATCCTTACAATGTGCTTTACATGTATTATATAATTTAACCCTCTGAATTAGCCACTATTTTTATCCCCACGAGGAAACTGAAACTCAAAGGTATCTTTGCACATGGTCTCATGATGTAGGATTCAGAATGAGGTCTGACTTCAGAGTTTTGTTATTGCAGCCCCATCTTCCTAGAAGCATGGCAACTATGGACAGTGGCATGCAGTGTGGAGAGAAAACCAAGTGTACATGACCCCAATGTGAAAACTATGAGTCCTGAACAAAATGCATTTGAAGAGGGAAGCCATTGTCCAGTCACTTTGTTTATTTTCCTGTTCTAGCCCTTTTCACTGCCAGAGGTTTGGGATCTGAAGGCCTGGATTACAATCCCAGCTAAATTTCATCATTTATTATCTGTGGAGGGAGCTCCAATCAACCAGTTTCTGCTATAGAGCCTACTTTTCTTGTCTGTGTAGAGAGTAGGTTGACAGATTGGGTTGTAATAGCCTACAACGGGAAACAGTTTCATTTCCCTCCATTGATTCTTTAAATCTTGTCTATGAGCTAGGCCTTTCCCTGCTCCTGAATGAAATCTCACTTAGGTCCCATAGCTTTTCCAGTTCTTGTAGATAATTTTTTAAAGTTCACTTTTAGTCATCAAAAAATCCTCATTCAGGATTAAAGTGTCCAGTCCAGAGTAATAACCCAAACTCCAAACTCCTTTGAAAAGTAAAGATTTAGGCAGAGAAGCCCAAGTGAGGAGGGGCCTCAGGTTGCCTTCTCTATACCTCCACTCTCACTGGCTCCCATTTTGGACCTGTTCAGGGTCAGGACCAGGAGAGAGGGGATCAGTGTTAAGGGCATAGTTGTATAGGGCCAGTACTAGATTAAGGCCCTCTGGTAGAAATGTGAAATTGCTGACCCCTTCTTTCTCTGGTGGCTTGGGCAGCTTTCTGGAGGTGACCTTGAAGGGAACCTTGGATGGCAGGCCCCTCGGCACAGGTTAAGCCTATCCCCATACAACTCCACTTCATCTGTATATTATGTATTTTTCTAACATTTGTCTTTTTTAAAGTTGATTACAAATGTAAACTTGTTCATTATATAAAATTCAATCATTAAGAAAATGCATAATTTAGAAAGCAACACACCCCTCCATAATCCTAACCCCCCAAATCAGTAATGTTACAAAATTGTCCCTTTGGGAGGTACATATTTACTTAAATGATGCTACTATTTCTGAAAGCATTCTTTTTTCATTTTAATATTTGAACTGATAATAAATTCATGTGATTCAAAATTCAAAAGTGTGAAAGGATATAACTTAAAAAAAAGAATTTATATTCCACACCTGGCCTGGGCTTTTTTAAAGGACTTAATGCATAGTTCCTAGCCTTTGTCCCGTATCATTTTGTTCAGGGAGGTGGGGTTGGTACCCCAGGCAGCCCACACTCTGGAGCTAGACTCTCCGGATTCAGATCTTAGCTCTACCACTTACTGTGTGAACATAAAAATAATAGATAATCTGTCTGTGCCTCGGGGTTTTTTTTTTTTTTTGTAAATTGGGGATAATAGTGGTATATAGAAGCACTTATATCCAACACAATCTGGTCTGATCATTTGTCTGTAATTGAGAAAAAGTAGGGAATCATTAAAAAAAAAAAAAACCCAAAATCAAAAAACTAAAAAAGCAATATGTACTCTATCAGCTTTTAATGCTTTTTTAAAAAAAAACACCTAAAACTTAGTGTCTTAAAACAAATATTTTTATGTCTCATATTCTGTAGGACCATAGGACAGCTAAGTGGTTCCTCTGGTCTGAGCCAGCTTGGCAGGGCTTTCTTGTCAGGATAGCCTCATTCATCTGTCTGGAATCTCACCTGTGATGACGGGCTCTCTCTTCATGTGGTTGCTCATCTTCAAAGAGGCTAGCCTGAGTGTGTTCACCTGATGGCAATGGGTTCCCAGCAGCAAGAGAGGGCAAGCCCCAATGCACATGCACTTTGCAAGGTTCTCCCTATATTACCTTTGCTAATGTTCCATTGGCCAAAGAAAATCACATTGGCAAGTCCAAGTTCAAGGTTGGGGAGAAACAGAATTCACCTCTTGATGGGGAAGTATAGTCACATTGCATAGGGGACTCTGTATAAGTTTGGAAGGAATATCGTGGTCATTTTTATAAATGGTATATCACACACACACATTTATTTTAATTTAAAGTATTTATTCACCTTTTGACATAGAGACAAAGTCTTTTCTTTGAGGATACTTTAGCTGGTTGAGTCCTATGTTCTCTTGCGTATTTAAACATCCAAACAAACTAGGTATGATTTCTAATTTTTGTTATTTCAGAGCAGAACAAGAACTTAAAATCATTGGGAGAAGCAATCTGGATGAGGAATTCACCTAGATTTTTACAGTCCCCCACCCCAATCTCTTACAACATTTCACCCACATCTAATTCAATTGCGGTTTATTTTTTAATGACCTATTCTGTCTTCACTGAGTTTTTCAAAGCATTTGAATTAGTTTTCTTGAAATGACATACTTTTCTTTTTCACTCAGACTTTACAAATTTAAGCAACATTTAATTACATTACACAATTGCAATATCAAGTACAGTTGACCTAAGCCATTTAAGGAACAAGGACAAGTGATTCTTGCTGAACATTCAGCTCATCCGGTGGGCATCTTGGAACAATCAGCAGACCAAGGCATCAGTCAGTATGTTCCCCAGAGGGGAATTAAGAACCTGGGTTTAGTGGAAGTTGGTTATGAGCTTCTACTGTACCTGCTTAGTAGGGCTATTGTCAGGATTAAATGTGAAAATGCCCCTAAAGTGCTTAGAACACTTGCCTGGCTCCTAGTAAGTAGTCTTTAATTGTTAGTTGTTATCATTATTATTTTGGTAATTAGTGTTGGTATTATTAATATTATTATTCAGTCCAAGAAAACATTGGGATAGGGTGGAAAATGGCCTGAGAAAGAATGAAAAGTGCCAGCCTCAGTAACATCAAGTGAAATTGGAGGGGGGAAGGGGCAATGGAGGTAGAAAGGGAGGGTCAAGCCAGAGAATTATAAAACTCACACAGGAGGACCCATGACACGTAGCTCTGAGTATGGAGGAAGGGAGGGGAGGCGGGGAATTATGCTTCAACATACTTAGCTGAAGCATGATGATTTAGAATAATGGTTCTCAAATGCTCGTTCACAGACTAGTTGCTTCAGCAGCACCTGGGAAACATGTTTAAAATGCAGAGATTCTGATTCTTTGGGTCTGTAGTTAGACCCAGGGATCTGTATTTCTAAGAGCTGTCCAGGTAGATTTGGCTGCACAGTCAGGTTTGGAAAGACATGCCTTGAAAACATAGAGCACTAAAAGTCAAGAAACCTGGGCTGTAGTCCTGGGTCCAGAATAGATTTGCTGTGTGACTTCTCTGGGACTCCCTCAGACCTCTGTCTTGAGGGTCAAGGGAGATGAAGGGCTTGAAGTGATTTTAATCTCTTGTGGAGGCCCCTGTCTGTATCAGGGGTGACTTAGGACAGCTGCAGGTACTCTGTGTTAGAGACTGCCAGATCAGTCAAGTCTCCTGCACCTGGTCTATCCCCCCTTTCTCTCCTCCTCCACCCCTGGCAGCAGAGCAGGGGACTTGGCCCTGGTGATCTAAAGTCTCTTCCAACTGTAAAGTTCTTTAACTGTGGTTTATGTTTTGCAGACACCAAGTTTCTATATATTCATATGGGTTCTCATGGATATTGTTTCCGCAGTTTTCATTGTTGCTCTATTTTGTTTTCACTGGTAAGTATATATTTATAGTTTAAAATTATTTTTCCCAAAATAAAAATAATAAATGGGTTTTTACAGAAAGTTGAGAAAAAATAAGAGTTACACTCTTCCTATAATCCAGGGCTTCTAATCTGAACTTCTCATTTCTCCTCATGCTGCCTGCGGCTCCTCACACCCCTTCCCCCTCTTCAACACAAGACAACAAAGACTCTCACTAAAGCTCAGTCAAGCCTGTTATTGTGAATTCAATGGGGAGCAGTTGGGAGAGGACAGGGGGTGAAGGTTGTGCAGAGCAAGTGCCGTCATCTTCCTACCTTCTATGAAACTGGCCATAGCAGAGTACTGTGCAAAGAGCAAGTTCACAAACCAAGAGGTCTGGGTTTTAGCCCTGGCTTTGCCTCTTAGTTACTGGGTGACCCTGGGAAAATTACTGCCCTTTTCTGGGCCATAGTTTTTTATCTGTCCAAGAAAATGACCTTTGAGAATCCTTTCAGGGAAAATGCTAAAGCATTACAAGTTTCAAGGTGGAAGAGGAAAAGAGCATCCTGGAAGAAGAATATCAGTTAGAGAACATGTTTCTTTAGAACCCATCATTTGTCGATTTGTGACCCCTCTGCTCAAGTGAGAGTCTGACCGAATAATGTTTCTTCTATGGCCACTGCCATTTTTGGAAGAAGTATGTGAGTTCATGGGTGGTCTGCTTCCTTCTAGGTGGAGAGAGATCAAAACAGAAAAATCGCTGACAGCCTCTCGCATTCCTGAAGGTAACGTCAGAGGCCTAGACCACTGTTCTCTCTCCATCCTTTTCATGTCTCTGACAAGAGCTGAGGGTGTCTGGGAAATTGGGAGGGGGAAGGGAGAAACCAAGGGAAGTATAGGCTAGGCGCAGATTCCGGAGGACTCTTTATATCAGGCTTCGGATTTTGGACTTCATCCACTAAGCAGTGAGATCCCTTAGAAGACTTTAAGCATGGGTGTTTATTTGTTCACTTGGTCATATATTCATGCATCACACAGTTATTGAGTAGTACTTTGTGCCAGGTACTCTGAGAAGGGCAGAAGATATCTGAAAGCTGTCTGTGGAGGGTGGCCCAAGGGAGAGGAGTGCTGGCCCACAGACAGCAGCGAGGAAACAGGCAAAGGTATAGCAGTTGACACCACTGGGCCAGGCAGGTAGGTCCAGGACAGAGTGGTCACCACGCCCATTGGGGAGGGTAGAGGAAGAAAACTGTAGAGTTCCTGGAATGCTAGACTAGAGTCTAGTCTCTGCATATATGCAATCAGGAGATGGCAAACGAGTTTCAAGAAGGGAACAATATGGTTCGGTTTCTGTGTAAAGGAATAGAAAAATGTTTATTCAGCAGAATAACTTAGGGGTTGAGGAAGTGAGATAGGCCCAGTAAGGGTAAGGGAGCTAGAGTTTATTTCTCAGAGGGTTGTGGGGATAATCACACAGTGAATTACTAGTTTTGGAAGCCAGTGCAGTGTCAAAAGGAAAACCTATTAGAGGGCAGAAGACTGTGCCGTGTCGGATGTAACTTCCTTCCATAGCTCCTGCAGCTTTAATTAAAGTTGTACAGTCCCAAAGTCATGAGTTAATTTAATTTCTAGTGGACAATGGTGAAGATTCTGAGATTCAGTGTACCAGCCAGCAGAGGGTTAAACTAATGGAAGACTTAGGGTTGCAGGAATAAATCTACAGGGAACATGAAAAAAAGTTTGGAAATCTGAATAAATTAAATCGACGGCAGTGGTCTTTCATTTGCTGTGAAACTAAAGGTTTAAGCCAACCTCATCCAAATCTCTAAGTGGCAGGGAGATCTCAAGTAACTCTGAGTTCCATGAACTTTAATGAGATCAATTTGATGGCCATGTCAAGAAGTCTGAAGGCTGTATCTCAGCTACCTTATGATTATCATACTTATTTTAGTCAGCTGCCACAGGCTGGGTGACTTGAGCAAGAGAAATTTATCTTCTCACAGTTTTGGAGGTTAGAAGTCTAAGACCAAGGTGCTGGCAAATTTGGTTCCTGGTGTGGACACTCTTCCTAACTTGTAGACAGCTGCCTTCTTGCTGTGTCCTCACATGGCCTTTCCTTTGTGTGTGCTCAGAGAGAGAAAGAGAGATCTCTGGTCTCTCTTCCTTTCTTATAAGGACACCAGTCCTATTGGATTAGGGCCCTCCCCTATGGCCTCATTTAACCTTAATTATCTCCAAATACAGTCACATCAAGGGTTAGGGCTTTGACACATGAATTTGGGATAGGGGGGTGGGGGAGGAGAGGGACATAATTCAGCCCATAACAGTAGTCCAGCCAAGAAATGACTAGAACATGGAAATGGTGAGGAAAGCATAGATAGGAAAAAAGTCTTGAAGGAAAATTTGAAGAAATGTATAAATTTGGATGAAGGAGGTAGCTATAATGCCTTAGAAAAAGTACTCAGTTCGGGGCCGGCCCGTGGCTCACTCGGGAGAGTGCGGTGCTGATAGCACCAAGGCCCCGGGTTCGGATCCCATATACGGATGGCCGGTTCGCTCACTGGCTGAGCGTGGTGCTGACAACACCAAGTCAAGGGTTAAGATCCCCTTACCGGTCATCTTTTAAAAAAAAAAAAAAAGAAAAAGTACTCAGTTAACTTGACCCTACCTCCCCACCATGTTGAAATTGTGATAAGAAAATAAGATGAGTAGAAAATAAGAATTTTCTCTGTTTTTAAGAGTTTATAGTTTTTAGGTGCCTGTTATGTTACACATAATCACCAATTATGTGTGATCTAAGCAGAAATAAAATGTATTGAAAGCCTATTTGGTTACCTGTAAGAGAGACCTAGGTGGTGCAGGACTAAGTTTAGAATCAGGGAAGGAAGGCTGGACAGAAGCCAGGACTTCTGCCAAAACTACAGCACAGCACTACTCAGGTTGAGGAGAATGGAGCCTCATACACTAAACACACAGTGCCACATCTGCCACCAGAAAGCCATTTGTTGCCTCTCTAGCTTGAGGGTGTATTTTTCAGCAATTTAAAGGAGTCAGCCCTTTATCTTCTGTCTTACGTAGTTTCTTATGAAAAGTCTTGTGTTCTTATGTTTGTTCCTCTACTTGTAATATGTGTTTTTTTTCCCCCTGACTGCTTTTCAAGACTATTCCTTCTATTACTGGTTTTCAGTAGTTTGATTGTGGTTTAACTTGATGTGTGAGTGTCTATCCTGCTTGGGGTTTGCTGAAATTCTTAGATTTATCAGAGTATAATTTTAATCAAATTGGACAAATTTTCAGCCTTTATTTTGTCAAATATTTCCACCCCACCACCTCCCACTGCTTTCTGGGATTCCAGTTATATGAATGTTAGATAATATGGTATTATCCCAAAAGTTGCTGAGCTCCTGTTCATTTTTATTTTTAGACTATTTAATTTCTTTCTTTCTGTTGCTATTGTATTCATTTTTTGTTGCTGTGTAAAAAAATTACCTCAAACCTAGCAGCTTAAAACAATGAAAATTAATTACCTCACAGATGCATCCTGTGCTTGGAGTCTTACCAGGCTAAAACTGTAGGTGTCAGAAGGGGCTTTTTTAAACTCACTGGTTGTTAGGAAAATTTATTTCTTTATAGATACAGGGCTGAAGTCATCCTTGTTTTCTTGATGGCTGTGGGCAGGGTTTTGCTCTGAACTCCTAGAGGCCACCCTCAGGTCCTAGCCACATGGCCCTATCACAACATGGCAGCTTACTTCTTAAAAGCCAACAAGAGAATATCTCTCCAGTCTGCTATGATGGAGTCTTATATAATGTAACATAATCATGAGAGTAACTATCCCATTACCTTTGTTATATAACATAACTAAGTCAAGGGGATAACTATCCTATTTTATTAACAGGTTCTACCCCACTCAAGGAAAGGGGGATATACAAAAAACAAAATTGAGACAAAACAGGAAGAAGCCTAGAAAGCATATTTAAGGAAATAATGGCTGAAAAATTTCCCAAGTATGGAGAAAGATGACAGCATTCAGGTTAAGGAACTCAGCGTTCACCAATCAAATTCAATCCAAAGACAAACACCCCAAGGCACTTTATAATCAAATTATCAAAAATCAGAGATTAGGAAAGAATACCAAAAGCAAAAAAAGAAAAGAAACTCATAACATTCAATGGGACCCCAATATGGCTCTCAGTGGATTTCTCAGTAGAAACCCTCTAGGCCAAGAGAGTGAGGTGATATATTCAAAGTGCTGAAGGAAAGAGACTGTCAACCAAAAATTCTGTAAAGTCCCAGACAAACAAAAGCTAAGGGAATTCATCAACACTAGACCTGCCTTACAAAAAATGATAAAGGGAGTTCTTCAATATGAAAGGAGACAACACTAAAGTGTAACAAAACATATGAAAGTACAAAACTCACCAATAAAGTACATACACAATCTCAGGATACTCCAAGGTAGTAAGGGTGGTGAATAAACCACTTATATCCTTATTGTAAGACTAAGGGACAAACCTAATAAGATAATAATAAATACAACAACCATATAAGAGAAAGGCAATATTAAAGATGTAACTTGAAACAACAAAAGGTCAAGAAGTGGGAGGGATGACATCAAAGCATAGAATTGGCTTTATTTTTTTCTTTTTTCTTAGCAATCGAGGTTAAGTTGTTATTAGTTTAAAATAATCTGTTATAGAATCCCATAAAAGGAGTTTCAAGATGGCGGCGGCTGCGGCGGCTGGCGCAGAGTAGCTGAGGTGGAAAAGGTGGCCACTGGGCCTCAGGCAGCCGGGAAACTTGTGGACCTTCCTCTGGCCATCTCTTAAGGGAGGACTGCTGCTGCTGGCCGGTCGTGGGGGCTCAACGCCACTTTGCCCCCGGCAGGAGAGGCTGCCTCATTTACAGGCAACAGCTTTGAAGTGTGGAGCAGGAAAAGAACTGATTCTTAGCTGCAAAAGCGAGTCTTGAAACAGGGAACACGGCGCCAGGGCTGCTGTGGATGCAGCCAGGATCCCGGAGGCTGGGGCCGCACTGAAGGCGGCCAGCTGCCCTATTCAGGATTCGAGGTTTCAGGCCGGCATTAAAGAAGATTCCTGGGAGCGCCCGAGCGGCGCCGCGACTGAACAGCCCGAGGCGGCAGCGCTGAGAACACGGAAGGCAACAAACCAGAGACAGAGCGAGCGCCCGACCTGGCACAGCACTGTGAGTGATCCCTGGCACAGCTCTGTTCGGGGGGTGGATGCCCACGCGGCTCCCGCCTGCACCACCAGGCCACTCACTGCCCCGGTGCTGCCTCCATTTTCCCAGGTGCGGGCAGCTCCGCCCTGCTCGGCCATCACTGAGCCCATTTGCTTGGCCTGGCGCGGGGCTTTCCGGACCCTGCGGGCCGGCCTCCTCTCCCACTCCCTCCGCGGTTCTCTGGCGGGGCTGGGGGTGTGGGGCCTCCCGACCAGTGTTGGGAGGGCTAGGAAGTACTGGCGGGCCGACTGTCACTCCACCACACCCTGGACTCCGGCCCCCGTAAACTTCCTGTTACTGGGAGGCAGATACCATCTCTGCGACCACCAGTTTGGAAAAAAGCCTAACGAATTTCTGGTTGGGAATAGTGTGGTAGGAGAGTTCCCAGGTCCGCTTGAACCTGCCGGAGAGCAGGCTGCAGGCGGGCACTAGACTCGGTTTATACCGGGGGGATACAAAGGTGAACAAGACCCGAGAAAGATCTACACAGTGCTACAAAGGCACCCAGAGAGACCGGTCGTCTGTGCCTAGCAGAAACCTGGTAGACTTCCTGGGCGAGGCGGTGCTGAGCAGGGTCTTGAAGGCCCAGCTGATAGACGAGGGTTGCAGAAGACACACCCCAGCCCAGCACAGTGTGCACAGAGGGGGGAGACGTGCGGCCAGGGAGGCGGAGACTCGACAGAAACCACACACCCGGTAGGGTCGCCACTGCACGATCTAACAGCTTGGGCCAGAGCACACGGAACGGGGAGAAGTCCTGTACAGGAAGTGAAAGCTCAACAGAGATCACACACCCTGTGGTACGTGATCCACCAGCCCAGCAGAGTACAAGCTGACCAGAAAGGTGGATCCCCGGAGAAGCCCAAGACCTGAGGCAACCACACACACAAGACACTAGAGGCCAACTGAGCAGTCACGGCGGGAGCCATACCAAATTGGCAACCACAGCAACATCCTAGTTAGTCATTAGTCTCAAACCGGTGGACTGTGAAACCCCCTGCCACAATGAATAAACACCAAAAAAAAGACACCAGAAATACAAAAAATCAAGAAAGTACACCACCAAAAGTTAATAAATCTCATACTCTAGATCCTATAGAACAAGAAGCCCTTGAAATAACTGACAAGGAATTTCGAGTGATAATTCTAAGGAAACTGAATGAGATACAAGAAAACTCAGCTAGACATCATGATGAAATGAGGAAAAGTATACAGGATCTGAAAGAGGAAATATACAAGGAAATCAATGTCCTGAAAAAAAATGTAGCAGAACTTGCTGAACTGAAGAAGTTATTCAGCGAAATAAAAAACACAACGGAGAGTTTAACCAGCAGGCTTGTTGAAGTTGAAGAGAGAACCTCTGAACTTGAAGATGGGCTGTTTGAAATAACACAAGCAGACAAAAAGAAAGAAAAAAGAATCAAGGACATGGAAGAAAATCTGAGAGAGATATCAGACAACCTCAAGCGCTCAAATATCCGAGTCATGGGTATTCCAGAAGGGGAGGAAAATGGAGATTCCATTGAAAACATATTCAACAAAATAGTGGCAGAAAACTTCCCAGGTATAGGAAAAATCACAGATCTTCAGATCCAGGAAGCTCAGCGATCTCCAAACGTATTCAACCCAAAAAGGCCTTCTCCAAGACATGTCATAGTCAAATTGGCAAAACTCAGAGACAAAGAGAGAATCTTAAAAGCTGCAAGAGAGAAGCATCAAATCACCTATAAGGGAGCCCCAATCAGGTTAACATCAGACTTTTCATCACAAACCCTAAAAGCTAGAAAGGAATGGGATGATATTTTCAAAATACTAAAAGACAAAGATTGCCAGCCAAGAATACTCTACCCTGCAAGGCTATCCTTCCGAAATGAGGGGCAAATAGTATATTTCTCAGACAAACAAAAACTGCGGGAGTTCACTACCACAAGACCACCCTTACAAGAAATCCTCAAGGGACTACTGGGTTTGGTTCCTGAAAAATAACTACCACTGCCATAAAAACCTAAGAAAAATCTAAACCCGCTAGTACAATAAAAATGGCATTCATGAAGAGAAAACAAGCTAACAAAAACACTATCTACAACCTAAGGAACCAACAAACAAAGAAACCAAACAGTAAATCAGAAAGCAAGGAACAAAAGACACCTAAGACAACCAAACAACCAATAAAATGCTAGGAATAAATCAACACCTTTCAATAACAACTCTTAATGTTAAAGGCTTAAATTCCCCAATTAAAAGACACAGACTGGCTGACTGGATCAAAAAGCAGGACCCAACTATATGCTGCCTACAAGAGACCCACCTCACCCATAAAGATTCACACAGACTAAGAGTGAAAGGATGGAAAAAGATTTACCATGCAAACAGAAAAGAAAAACGAGCTGGAGTGGCTATTCTTATATCTGACAAAATAGACTTTAAACTAAAAACCATAAAAAGAGACAATGAGGGACACTACTTAATGATAAAAGGACTGATCCATCAAGAAGACATAACAATCATAAATATGTACTCACCCAATGTTGGAGCAGCCAGATTTATAAAACAAACTCTATTAGACCTAAAGAAGGAAATAGACACTAATACCATAATAGCAGGGGACCTGAACACTCCACTGTCAATATTAGACAGATCATCTAGGCAAAGAATCAGTAGAGAAACACAAGATCTAAACAAGACTCTAGACCAATTGGAATTGGCAGATATCTACAGAACATTCCACCCAACAACCTCAGAATATTCATTCTTCTCATCAGCACATGGATCATTCTCCAGGATAGATCACATATTAGGTCACAAATCAAGTCTCAATAAATTAAAAAAAATTGGAATTATCCCATGTATCTTCTCAGACCACAATGGATTAAAACTAGATATTAATAACAAACAAAACTCTGGAAACTATACAAACACATGGAAATTAAACAGCATTCTACTTAATGACATATGGGTCCAAGAAGAAATCAAGCAGGAAATCAAAAAGTTTATTGAAACTAATGAAAACAATGATACATCATACCAAAACCTGTGGGATACTGCAAAAGCAGTATTGAGGGGAAAATTTATTGCATTAAATGCTCACTTCAGAAGAATAGAAAGATGGCAAGTGAACAACCTAACACTTCACCTTAAAGAACTAGAAAAACAAGAACAATCCAATTCTAAAGTTAGCAGACGGAAAGGAATCATTAAGATTAGAGCAGACCTGAATGAAATTGAAAACCAAAAAACAATTCAAAAGATCAACGAATCAAAAAGTTGGTTTTTTGAAAAGATAAATAAAATTGACAAACCATTAGCATGGCTAACAAAAAAAAGAAGAGAGAAGACTCAAATAACAAAAATTAGAAATGAAAAAGGCGATATTACAACTGATTCATCTGAAATACAAGGAATCATTCGAGACTACTACAAACAACTATACGCCAACAAATTTGAAAATCTGGAGGAAATGGATAAATTTCTGGACACACACAAGCTCCCAAAACTGAACCGTGAAGACGTAGAAAATTTGAACAGAACAATAACAATAAAGGAGATTGAAGCTGTTATCAGAAGGCTCCCAACAAAGAAAAGCCCAGGAACAGATGGATTCACAGCAGAATTTTACCAAACATTCAAAGAGGAATTGACACCGATTCTTTACAAACTTTTCCAAAAGATTGAAAAGGACGCAAATCTCCCAAACTCATTCTATGAAGCAAACATCATCCTGATACCAAAACCAGGTAAAGATATAACCAAAAAAGAAAACTACAGGCCGATATCCTTGGTGAATATAGATGCAAAAATCCTCACTAAAATACTAGCAAACAGAATACAGCAACACATACGAAAAATTATTCATCACGATCAAGTGGGATTCATCCCAGGGATGCAAGGTTGGTTCAACATACGCAAATCAATAAATGTGATACACCATATTAATAAACTCAAACACAAGGACCATATGATCATCTCTATAGATGCTGAAAAAGCATTTGATAAAGTTCAGCACTCATTCATGACAAAGACCCTCTATAAGTTAGGTATAGAGGGAAAGTATCTCAACATAATTAAAGCCATATATGACAAACCCACTGCCAATATCATCCTGAATGGGGAAAAGCTGAAAGCTTTTCCTTTAAGAACAGGCACTAGACAAGGGTGCCCACTCTCACCACTCCTATTCAACATAGTGTTGGAAGTACTAGCCAGAGCAATCAGAGAAGAGAAGGAAATTAAGGGCATCCAGATTGGAAAAGATGAAGTCAAACTGTCCCTGTTTGCAGATGACATGATCCTATATATCGAACAGCCTAAAACCTCTACAAAAAAACTGTTGGAATTGATAAATGATTTCAGCACAGTAGCAGGATACAAAATCAACACACAAAAATCAGTAGCATTTCTTTTCTCCAATAGTGAACATGCAGAAGGAGAAATCAAGAAAGCCTGCCCATTTACAATAGCCACCAAAAAAATAAAATACTTAGGAATTGAGTTAACCAAGGAGGTGAAAAATCTCTATAATGAGAACTACAAACCACTGCTGAGAGAAATTAGAGAGGATACAAGAAGATGGAAAGATATTCCATGCTCTTGGATTGGAAGAATCAACATAGTGAAAATGTCCATACTACCCAAAGTGATATACAAATTCAATGCAATCCCCATCAAAATTCCAAAGACATTTTTCTCAGAAATGGAAAAAACTATTCAGACATTTATATGGAACAATAAAAGACCACGAATAGCCAAAGCAATGCTCAGAAAAAAAAATAAAGCTGGAGGCATAACACTACCTGACTTTAAGCTATACTACAAAGCTATAATAACCAAAACAGTATGGTACTGGCATAAAAACAGACACACTGACCAATGGAATAGAATAGAGAATCCAGAAATCAACCCACACACTTACTGCCATCTGATCTTTGACAAAGGCACCAAGCCTATTCACTGGGGAAGGGACTGCCTCTTCAGCAAGTGGTGCTGGGATAACTGGATATCGACATGCAGGAGAATGAAACTAGATCCATACCTCTCACCATATACTAAAATCAACTCAAAATGGATTAAGGATTTAAATATACACCCTGAGACAATAAAACTTCTTAAAGAAAACATAGGAGAAACACTTCAGGAAATAGGACTGGGCACAGACTTCATGAATACGACCCCAAAAGCACGGGCAACCAAAGGAAAAATAAACAAATGGGATTATATCAAACTAAAAAGCTTCTGCACAGCAAAAGAAACAATTAACATAGTTAAAAGACAACCAACAGAGTGGGAGAAAATATTTGCAAAATATACATCTGACAAAGGATTAATATCCAGAATATATAAGGAACTCAAACAACTTTACAAGAAGAAAACAAGCAACCCAATTAAAAAATGGGCAAAAGAGCTAAGTAGGCATTTCTCTAAGGAAGATATCCAAATGGCCAACAGACATATGAAAAAATGCTCAACATCACTCAGCATCCGGGAAATGCAAATCAAAACCACATTGAGATACCATCTAACCCCAGTTAGGATGGCTAAAATCCAAAAGACTATGAACGATAAATGCTGGCGAGGCTGCGGAGAAAAAGGAAATCTCATACATTGTTGGTGGGACTGCAAAATGGTGCAGCCTCTATGGAAAATGGTATGGAGGTTCCTTAAACAATTGCAAATAGATCTACCATACGACCCAGCCATCCCACTGTTGGGAATATACCCAGAGGAATGGAAATCATCAAGTCGAAGGTATACCTGTTCCCCAATGTTCATCGCAGCACTCTTTACAATAGCCAAGAGTTGGAACCAGCCCAAATGCCCATCATCAGATGAGTGGATACGGAAAATGTGGTACATCTACACAATGGAATACTACTCAGCTATAAAAACGAATGAAATACTGCCATTTGCAACAACATGGATGGACCTTGAGAGAATATTAAGTGAAACAAGTCAGGCACAGAAAGAGAAATACCACATGTTCTCCCTTATTGGAGGGAGCTAAAAATTAATATATAAATTCACACACACACATACACACACACACACACAAACCGGGGGGGGGGGGGGGGAAGAAGATATAACAACCACAATTATTTGAAGTTGATACAACAAGCAAACAGAAAGGACATTGTTGGGGGGGAGGGGGGAGGGAGAAGGGAGGGAGGTTTTGGTGATGGGGAGCAATAATCAGCTACAATGTATATCGACAAAATAAAATTTAAAAAATAAATAAATAAATAAATAAAATAATCTGTTATAACTAAAACATGTTTTTGGTAAGCCTCATGGTAACCATAACACAAAAGCCTATTAATGGACATACCAAAAGTAAATAGCAAGAAATCAAAATATCCTGCTAGAGGAAACCACTCAATCACAAAGAAGACAGTAACACCAGAAAAAAAGAAAAAAGGAACTACAAAACAACCAGAAAAAAGTAACAAAGTGTCAGTAACAAGTCCCTGTTTTATCAATAATAACTCTAAATATAAATGGATTAAATATCTCAATTAAAAGACAGAGTGTATCAATGAAATATAAAACAAGAACCAACAATATGCTGCCTACAAGAAACTCACTTCACCTATAAAAACACACATTGACCAAAGGGAAGAGATGGAAAAAGATATTTCATGCAAATGGAAACCAAAAAAGCAGGAGTGGCTACACTCCTCTCAGGTAAAATAGACTTCAAGCCAAGGAAAAATTTTTAAAAAGGAAGGTCATTATATAATGATAAAGGAGTCAATTCAACAAGAGTACATAACAATTCCAATATATACACACCCACCACTAGAGCACCCAGATATGTAAAGCAAATACTGTTAGACCTAGTAGAAGAAATAGACTTCAAGACAATAATAGTTGTGGACTTTAATTCCTCACTTTCAGCAAAGGAATGATCATCTGGATAGAAAATTAACCAAAAAATTGGAGTTAATCTCCACTATAGATGAATTAGACCTAACTAATATTTATTAACAGTTCGTACAACAGCTGCAGAATACATATTCTTCTCAGCAGCATATGGAACATTCTCTAGAATAAACCATATGTTATGTCACAAAACAAGTTTCAACAAATTTTTAAAAACTGAAATTATATCAGCTATCTTGTCTGACAACAATGGAATAAAACTAGAAATCAGTTAACAGTAGGGACATTGGAAACTGTACAAATACATGGAAATTAAGCAACATGCTCCTAAACAATGAATGGGTCAAAGAAGAGATTAAAGAGGAAATTTTAAAATTCAAGACAAATGAAGATGGAAGCATACCAGAACCTATGGGACACAGCAAAAGCAGTTCTCAGATGGAAGTTTTTAGCAATAAATACATACATCAAAAGAGTAGAAAAAAGTGCAGCCGTGGAAAGCCCCTGCCCAACAGATGGCAGTCGCCTGCCTGTGGACCTCAGCTGCTGCAGGCAGCCCCCACCTGACAAAAGGGGACCTCAGGAGCTGAGGGCAGCACCTGCCCCACATATGGTAGGAGCATGCAGGACCTCAGGAGCTGCGGGCAGCCCCTGCCACTGCTGCAGACACTGCTGCCGCATGCGTGAGCTGCCACAGCCACCACAACAACCACTGACACCGCAAGGGTAGCTTGATACCACAGACGCAACCACTGACCACTTGACTGCATTGACAGAAGGAGAGTCACCAGTAGAGCCCAGGGAAAGAGATGAGCAAGCGCAGACTTGTGATCTAGTGCCCCAGGGGCAATTATGCTGCCACACATGGTAGCACAGCTGGGGGCGGGAAGTTATGTTCAGGCGATGTGACTGCCTTAATCCGGGGAGAGACACATGCAGAACCACCTGAAAGTGCAGAAACCCAGGATACCCAAATAGATTAAAGAAGAAAATTCCCAATCACCACGAACCCATTCCCCAAGCAGGGGAAGCAAGGACCCAGAAGGAGCCCTTGCCTGTAGGAAGGAGGAAAGAGAAACTCCACCCAGGGTCACCCATTCAATCTGAAGAGCTCCAGTATACCCCAGTGGACCCATCAGGGTCAGAGGACACTAGCCAGGTGCCAATAAGCCCACCCAGGGTCACCCACCCCAGCCAAAGAGCAACAGGGCACCCGGGCACTTCTCCAAAGAACTTGAGAGCTCTCCCATGTCCTCAACAAACCAGCACAATATCACTCATCTCAGCAAGGAATCACTAAGTGTCCCAATGCATAGGCCACTCACACACAACTCCAACACTGTATATGGCTGAAGTACCCACATGGAGACTACACTACTGCATCTACCCAGAACCAATACTAAAATACCCTACTCACTGGTCAATATAAAACATATCTACAGGAAGAAGTCTCTTTCCTCAAAGCCCACTCCAGAGTAATAGAAGAAGCAACTGCTCTACCACATGACCAGACATCAACATAGAGATACCAGAATTCTGAAAAAATAAGAAAATATGACACCACCAAAGGAATATGATAACTCTCAAGTACCAGATCCCATAGAGGAGGAAACCCTTGAAATGACTGAAAAAGAATTCTGAGCAACAATCTGAAGGAAACTCAATGTGATACAAGAATACTCAGACAACATAATGAAATGAGAAAAAGTATACAGGATACGAAGGAGGAGATTAACAAAGAAATTGATACCTTAAAAAAGAATGTGGCAGAACTCCTGAAACTGAAGGATTCATTCAACAAAATTAAAAACACAACCAAGATCTTACGCAGAAGGTTAGAGCAAGCAGAAGAGAGAATTTCTGATCTTGAAGATGGTCTTTTTGAAATAACCCAGGCAGACAAAACTAATAATAATAATAAAAAATCTAAGAGAGCTAGCAGACAACCTTAAGCACACATTCAAATCATGGGTGTTCCAGAAGTGGAGGAGAAAGGAAAAGACATTGAAAACCTATTTAATGAAATAATAGTAGAAAACTTCCCAGATATAGGGAGACATGGACCTTCAGATCCAGGAGGCTCAGAGATCCCAACAGATTCAGTCTGAAAATGTCCTCTCCAAGACACATCATAGTCAAGCTGGTGACTATTTTTGGTAAACCTCAAAAACAGAGAATCTTAAAAACAGCAAGAGAGAGCCGGCCCCATGGCTCACTTGGGAGAGTGCAGCGCTGTTAGCGCTGAGGCCATGGGTTCGGATCCTATATGGGGATGGCCGGTGCGCTCACTGGCTGAGCATGGTGCAGACCACACCATGCCGAGGGTTGCAATCCCTTCCCAGTCACAAAGAAAAAAAAAAAAAAAAACAGCAAGAGAAAAGTGTCAGGTCACCTATAGGGAGTCCCCATCAAACTAACAGCATACTTCTCAACAAAACTTTACAGACCAGAAGAGAATGGGATGATATATTCAAAATACTAAAAGAAAATCTGTCATCAAAAATACCATACCCATCAAGGCTATCCTACATAAATGAGGGAGAAGTAGTGTATTTCCCAGCTAAACAAAAACTGTGGGAGTTCACCACCACACAACCAGCCCTACAAGAAATCCTCAAGGGGGTCCTGCATCTGGAATCTGAAAAACAAAGTTGCTACCACAAACATACAAAAAAGCACAAAACTCACTGATAGAACAAAAATGCAAATGAGAAAGAGAAAGAAATTGTATCTTATGACCTGAAAAATCCAACAAACACTGAAGACAAACAATAAAAGGGGAAGAAATGAACAAAATATATTTAAAACATCCAAAGTCAAGTCTATAAAATTCCGGGAGTAAGACAATACCTTTTAATAACAACCCTAATTGTAAATGGATTAAACTCAACACTCAAAAGACACAGACTGGCTGATTGGATTAAAAAGGTAGACCCAACTATATGCTATCTTTAAAAGACTCACCTCACCCATAAAGACACACAGAGACTACGAGTGAAGGGATGGAAAAAGATATAATACACAAACGGAAAATAACAACAAGCATGAGTAGCTATTCTTATATTGAATAAAATAGACTTTAAACCAAAAACCATGAAATGAGACAAAGAAGGCCACTATATAATGATGAAAGGATCTATCCAGCAAGAAGACACAACCATCATAAATACATATGCACCCAATAGTGGAGCCTCCAGATATATAAAGTAAACACTACTAGACCTAAAGAAGAAGGTAAGTCCAATACAATAGCAGTTGGAGACCAGAACACCCTTCTCTCAGCATTGAACAAATCAACAGAGAAACACAGGATTTAAACTACACTTTAGACCAATTGGACCTGGCATATAACTACAGAATATTTCATCCAGCAACTACAGAATATACATTTTTCTCATCAGCACCTGGAACATTCTCCAGGAGAGTCACATGTTAAGTCACAAATCAAGTCTCAGCAAGTTTTTAAAAACTGAAATCACTTCAAGTATCTTTTTGGACCACAGTGGATTAAAACTAGAAATCAATAACAAGTGAAACTCTGGAAGCTATACAAATACATGGAAATTAAACAACATGTTCCTGCATGACCTATGGGTCCAAGAAGAAATTAAACAGGAAATAAAAAAAACTTCTGGAAACTAATGACACAATATAAGCAATAAATGCTTATATCAAAACAGTAGGAAGATTTTAAATAAACAATTTAACACTACAAAGTACTAGAAAAACAAGAAAAATTCAATCCCAAAATTAGTAGACTGAAAAAAATAATTAAGATTAGAGCAGAACTAAATGAAATAGAACTCCCCCCCAAAAAGATGCAAAAGATCAATGAAAAAAAAGAGTTTACTCAGATCAAAAAAATGGACAGACCATTACCTAGGATAACTAAAAAAAGAAGAGAGAAGACCCAAATAACAAAAATCAGAAATAAAAAAGGAGACATTACAACCAATACCACAGAAATACAAAGAATTGTTAGAGACTTATGAACAACTATGTGCCAACAAATTTGAAAACCTGGAAGAAATGGATAAATTCCTGAACACATACAAACTACTGACAATGAACAAAAAAGAAATAGAAAACCTGAACAAATGAATAATAAGCAACAAGATTGGAGCAATAATTAGCAGTCTGCCAACAAAGAAAAATCCAGGACTGAAAACTACAGGCTAATATATTTGATGAACATAGATGCAAAAATCCTCAACAAAATATTAACAATCAGAATACAGCAACACATCTAAAAAAATTATTCACCATGATCAAGTGGGATTCATCCCAGGGATGCAAGGATGTTTCAACATACACAAGTAAATAAATGTGATACACCACCACAACAGAATTAAGGACAAAATCATATGATTATCTCAGTAGATGCAGAAAAAGCATCTGACAAAATTCAACATCCCTTCGTGATAAAGACTCAGGAAATTAGGTATAGAAGGGAAGAATCTCAACACAGTAAATGCTATATACAATAAACTCACTATCAATATCATCCTTAAGAATAGAAACAAGACAAGGATGTCCATTCTCACCATTTCTATTTAACAAAGTATTGGAAGTACTAATGAGAGCAATCAAGCAAGAGAAAGAAATAAAGGGCATCCAGATTGGAAAAGATGAAGTCAGTCTATCCCTGTGTGTAGATGATATGATCCTATTCACAGAAAAATCAAAAGATTCTACCAAAAATCTCTTAGAGCTGATAAAAATTTTCAGTAAAGTTGCAGGATACAATATCAACACACAAGCTGGCAGGTTATCTCAGTTGGTGGGAGTGCAGCCTTGCAACACCAAGGTCAAGGGTTCAGTTCCCTGTACCAGCCAGCCACCAAAAAAAAAAAAGAAAGGAAAAGAAAAAAGGAATGAGCCAAAATCAACACACAGGAATCAGTGTTTTTAGACTCTAAACTCGAACTAGCAGATAAAGAAATCAAGAAAACAAGCCTACTAACAATAGTCACCAATAAATAAATAAATAAATAAATAAAATACCTAAGAATAAATTTAACCAAGGAGGTGAAAGATCTATCTCTACAATGAGAAACACAAATCACTGCTGAAAGAAATTAAAGAAGACACAAAAAGATGGGAAGACATTCCATGCTCTTGGATGGGAATAATTAACATATTTTAAATGTCCATACTACCCAAAGAGATCTACAGATTCAGTGCAATCCCCATCAAAATACCAAAGGCATTCTTCACAGAAATAGAAAAAATAAAAACAATCCTAACATTCTTATGGAACAACAAAAGACTGTGAATAGCCAAAGCAATCCTGAGCAAAATAAATAAATAAATAAATAATAAAATAATAAAATATAAATAAATAAATAAATAAATAAAACTGGAGACATAACACTACCTGGCTTCAAATTATACTACAAAGCTACAGTAACCAAAACAGCACAGAACTGGCATGAAAACAGGCACATGGGCCAATGGAACAGAATAGAGAACCCAGAAATCAACCCACATACATATAGCCAAATGATTTTTGATGAAGGCACCAAGAACATACATTGGTGAAAGGACAGTCTCTTCAGCCAATGGTGCTGGGAAACTGTACATCCATACGTTGAGAAAGGAAACTAGACCTGCACTTCTTGCGATATACCAAAATCAACTAAAAATGGATTAAGGACTTAAATATAAGACCTGAAACTGTAAAACTCCTAAAGGAAAACATTGGAGAAACAGTTCAGGAAGCAGGATGGGCAAAGACTTTATAAGATAACAAAGGGCTGGCCGGTGGCTCACTTGGCAGAGTGTGGTGCTGATAACATCAAATCAAAGGTTAAGATCCCCTTACTGGTCATCTTTAAAAAAAATATAAAAGTACAAGAAACAAAAGAAAAAAACACGTGGAATTATATCTAACTAAAAAGTGTCTGCACAACAAAGTAAACAATCAACAGAGTGAAAAGACAACCTGCAGAATGGGGGGAAATATTTGGAAACTATGCGTCTGATAAGGGGTTAATATCCAGAATCTGCAAGGAACTCAAACAACAGTTAAAAAAAACAAGTAACCCTGATTTAAAAATGGGCAAAGGGGCTAAATAGGCATTTCTCAAATTAAGATATGCAAATGACCAGCAGACACATGAAAAAATGCTCACCATCACTAAGCATCAAGGAAATGCAAATCAAAACCACATTGAGATAGCATCTCACCTCAGTTAGGTTGTGATCAAAAAGACAGAATAACAAATGCTGGCGAGGATGCAGAGAAAGGGGAACCCCCCTACACTGTTGGTGGGACTGTAAATTAGCACAGCCATTATGGAAGACAGTATAGAGGTTCCTCAAACAACTAAAGATAGTACTGCTGTACGATCCAGCAGTCCCACTGAATATATACTCAAAGGAATGGAAATCAGTGTGTCAAAGGGATACCTACACTCCTGTGTTTATCGCAGCTCTATTTACAGTAGCCAGGAGTTGGAACCCAACCTAAATATCCATCAACAGATGACTGGATAAGGAAAATGTGGTATATGTACTCAATGGAATACTACTTTGCCATTAAAAAAAATGAAGTTCTGCCATTTGCAGCAACATGGATGAACTTAGAGAAATTTATGTTAAGTGAGATAAGCCAGGCACAGAAAAAGAAATACTGCAAGTCCTCGCTCGTAAATGGGAGCTTAAAAAAACCCCAAATAAATGAGAAAAGCAAGAAAGTTACAACAATCACAGTAATCTGCTGAACTTCCAAGAGGAGAGAACAGAACTGAAGCCACCAGAGGTGGGAAAGCAGGAAGAGGAGTTGGGGTTAGTGGGAAATTGGTAAAGAGCCACAAAAAATGATTACATTGTATAATGCTGAATATACTAATTATCCTAATTTGAGCATCACATACTGCACACAGGTATGGATGTTCAATGCTGTACTCCACCGATATGTACAATCAGTTATGTTTCAATAAAGAAAACAAATTTTTTTTAAGTAAAAAGACTTCAGATAAACAACTTAACATTACACTAGAAAAACAAGAACAAACCAAACCCAGAATTAATAGGAGAGAAATAACAAAGATCAAAGCAAAAATAACTACATTAGAGAATTTTTTTTTAAAATGAAAAAGATTGATGAAACAAAGAGTTTTTATTTATTGTTTGTTTGTTTTTTTGTGGCCAGGTGGTATGGGGATCCAAACCCATGACCTTGGTGTTGTAAGGCTGTGCTCTAACCTACTGAGCTAACTGGCCAGCCTGAGTTGATTTTTCAAAAAGATAAAATGGATAAACTTTTAGCTAGACTAAAGAAGAAAAAATAGAAAGACTCAAATAAATAAAATAAGAAATGAAAAAGGAGACATTACAACTGATACCACAGAAATACAAAGGATCATAAGAGACTATTATGAACAACTATATGCTAACAAATTGGAAAACCAGTTTGAAGAAATGAATAAATTCCTGGACACATACAACTCGCCAAGGTTGAATCATGAAAAATTAGAAAACCTAAACAGACTAATAGTGGGCAATGAGATTGAAGTAGTAATAAAAAGTTTCCCAACAAAGTAAACTCCAGGACCAGATGGCTTCACTGCTGAATTCTTCCAAACATGTAAAGAAGAATTAATACCAATTCTTCTCAAATTCTTCTAAAAATTTGAAGAGGAGGGAATACTTTCAAACTCATTCTGTGAGGCCAGCCTTACCCTCATACCAAAACTGGAAAAAGACACAACAAAAAAACTACAGACCAGTATCCCTAATGAACATAGATACAAATATCCTCAAAAAAATACTAGCGAACTGAACTCAACCACACATCAAAAAGATTATTCACCATGATCAAGTAGGATTTAGCCCAGGGATGCTAATTACCCTGATTTGCTCATCACCCATTGTACACAGGTATTGATATTCAACTCTGTACTTCACAAATATGTATAATTAATGGATTAGTCCGTTTGCGTTGCTTATAACAAAGTTCACTAAATTGGGTGATTTATAAAGGAAATGAAATTTAGTGCTTACAGTTTCTGAGGCTGAGAAGTCCAAAGTCCATCTGGTGGTGGTGACAGTGACCCAGGGGTCTCAGATTGCAAGATGGTGGAAGCAGAGAGAGACCAGAGAGAGAAAGACAGACTCTCCTCTTCTTTTAAAGCCCTCAGAACCACGCCCCTGACCACCATTTTTAATCCATTCACTACTGCATGGTCTTACAATCTAATCACCTCTTCAAGGCTCCACCTTCCAATTACCATAATAGGATTTCCCACCCTCTTAACAGTCACAGTGGGGCCTAAGTTTCTAACACATAAAACTTGTGGGAACACAATTCAAGCTCCACTGAGTTTTGAGGGGACATAATTCAATCCACTACAATTACTTTTCAATTAAAAAAAGTAATTGCATATTTGTAATAATTCTTAGGATCCAGAAGAGAAAGTGACATTATTTTGGAATTAGAAGAAAGCTGGGAGGAATTAGAACTGGATTTTGAAGATTGGGTAGGATTTGGAAAAGGAAATGAACAGAGAGTGTGTATTAAGTAGGCTAGACGACATTGGTCAAATAAAACTAATACCAATCTTAAACACTTTTTAATTTGTCCTTTTTAAAAATTGTGATAAAATGAGTATAAGTAACATTAAATTTATATTTTAACCATTTTTAAGTGAAGAATTCAGTGGCATTAAGTACATTCACATTATTGTGCAGTCATCACCGCTATCCATGTCCAGAACTTCATCCTGTAAAACAAACTCTGAATGAATTAAAGACTGAAACCATAAAATGACTAGAATAAAACATAAGAGAAAAGCTTTTTGAGATTGGTCTGGGAAATGATTATTTGGATATGACACCAAGAGCACAAGCAACAAAAGCAAAAATTGACAAGTGGTACTACGTCAAACTAAAAAGCTTTTGCACAGCAAAGGAAATGAGATTGAGGAGACAATCTATGGAATGGGAGAAAATATTTGCAAACCATACCCCTGATAAGGAGTTAACATCCAAAATATATACAGAATGCAAACAACTCCATAGCAAGAAACAAATACCCCAATTAAAAAATGACATTTCTCAAAAGACATATAAATGGCTAACAGGTATATTAAAAAATTGTCAACATCACTAATCATTAGGGAAATGCAAATTAAAGCCACAATGAGATATCACCTCACACCTGTTAGAATGGCTATTATCAAACAGGTGAAAATAAGTGTTGGTGAGGATGTGGAAAAAAGGTAAACATGCACACTGTTGGTGGGAATGTAAATTAGTACAGCCAATATGGAAAACAGTATGGAGGTTCCTCAAAAAATTAAAACTACCTTATGATCCAACAATCCCACTTCTGGGTATATATACAAAGGAAATGAAATCAGTGTGCTGGAGAGGTATTGGCATTCTCGTATTCATTGCAGCACTATTCACAATAGCCAAGATATGGAAATAACCTAAATATCTGTGCACGAATGAATGGATAAAGGAAATGTGGTATATTTATACAGTGGAATACTCTTCAGCCTTAAAGAAGATAAATCCTGCCATTGTGACAACATGGATAAACCTGGAGGACATTATGCAAAGTGAAATAAGCCAGACACAGAAAGACAAATACTGCACCATCTCACTTACATGTGAAATCTAAAATAGTCAAACTGAGAAGCAGAGAGTAGAATGCTGGTTGTCAGGTACTAGGGGTTGGGGGAAATGGGAGATGTTGGTCAAAAGATACAAAGTTTCAGTTATGCAGATGAGTACATTCTGAAGATCTAATGTGTAGCAATGTGACTACAGTTAACAATACTGAATTATATACTTGAAATTTGCTAAAACAGTAGATCTTAAGTGTTCTCACTACACACATACAAAATAAAATTGTGACTGTGGCATGATGGATATGTTAATTAACTTGATTATGGGGATTATTTCACAGTATATAGTAGGTATATTAAAAAATCAAGTTGGATGCCTTAAATATATACACTTTTTATTAATTATACCTCAATAAAGCTGGCATATTATTAGTGTATACATTAAATAATAACTCCTCATTAGCCTCTTCTCCAGCACCTTGCAAACACCATTCTACTTTCTGTCTCTATGAATTTGACTGCTGTTAAGTGCTTCATATGAGTGAAATCATACAATATTTGTCCTGGCTTATTTCACTTAATATAATGTCCTCAAGTTTCATTTATGTTGTAGCAAGTGTCAACATTTCCTTCCTTTTTAAGGCCGAATAATACTCCATTCTGTGTATGAGCGGTCTTCAAAAACTTCATGGGAAGATTCATATTTTAATTCTATTTTTCTGTGAACTTTTTGAAGTACCCTTGTGTATACCATATTTTGGTCATTCATCCATTGATGGATACTTAGGTTACTTCTACCTTTTGGCTAATGCTACTATAAACATGAGTGTAAAAATATCTGTTGGTGTCCCTGCTTTCACTTCTTTGGTGAATATCCAGAAGTGGAATTGCTGGATAATATGGTAATTCTATTTTTAATTTTTTGAAAACTTCATACAGTTTTCCACGGTGGCCACATTTTACATTCCTACCAGCAATGTACCAAGGTTCCAATTTCTCCACATCTTCACCAACTTGTATTTTTTGTAATAGCCATCCTAACGGGTGTGGAGTGGTATCTCATTGTGGTTTTGAACTGCATTTCCCTAGTGATTCGTGATGTTGACCATCTTTTCATGTTCTTATTGGCGATTTGTGTATCTTCTTTGGAGAAATGTTTATTCAAATTTTTTTGCCCATTGTAAAATCTCCCATCCAGCTACTAACCAGGCCTGACTCTACTTAGCTTCTGAGATCAGATTAGATCAGGCGTGTTCAGGGTGGTGAGGACGCAGACTGTTGTAAAATCTGGTTAGTAGGTTTGTTGTTTAGTTTTAGGAGTCCCTTATCTATTCAGGATATTAATCCCTTATCAAGTATGTGATTTGTAAGTACTTTCTCCTGTTCTGTGGTTGCCTTTTTACTCTGTTTATAGTGTTCTTTGAAATACAAAGTTTTTAAGTTTGATGTAGTCCCATTTATCTATTTTTTCTTTTGTTGCCACTGCTTTTGGTATCATAGTTAAGGAATGATTGCTCCATTTTTAACTTATTTTTGTATATGGTATAAGTTGAGGGTCAAACTTTATTCTTTTGCATGTGGATATTCAGTTTTCCCAGCACCATTTGTTGAAAAGATTTTCCTTTCCCCCTTTGAATGGTCTTGGCACTCTTGTCTAAGATCAGTTAACCTTATATATGAGAGCTTATTTCTGGACTCAGTTCTGTTGCATTGGTCTATATGTCTGCTTTTATGCCAGTAGAACGCTGTTCTGATTGCTGTACCTTTGTAGTTAAGTTTCAAAATCAGGAGGTATGTGAGTCTCCCAACTTTATTCTTTTTTTCAAGATTGTTTTGGCTGTGTGGGATCCCTTGAGATTCCATATAAATTTAGGATGTAAAAAATATCATTGGCGGTGGGGGGTGGCCCTCCAGGCCATAGCCATGACCCCTGCCATCTGCACCCAAGCCAGCGACCATGGACCCACAACTGAAGCTCCTGGGCTCCTGAGCTGGGGGGGCATAAGGGCGGGGGACTGTGGGCCTCAGCCCTGCCCCCCTGCCATCAGCAACCAGGCCAGCGATGGATCCAACCATGGGCCACCCCTGTCCCTTCTCCCTCCTCCCCCTCCTGCCCCTCCACAGCAACATTTTAGAATGTTAAAATAAATAGCTAAATAAAAACTAAAAAAAAAAAAAAAAAAAAGAAATATTTTTGAGATTTTGATAGGGTGCAGCGAATCTGTAGATTGCTTTGGGTAGTATTTGACATCTTAACATTAAATCTGTTTCAAGAACATGGGATGGCTTTCCATTTATTTATGTCTTCTCTAATTCCTTTCATCACTGTTTTGTAGTTTTCTACTACTACAAGTCTTTCTCCTCTTTGGTTAAATTTATTCCTAAGTATTTTATTCTTTTTGACGCTATTGTAAATGGATTTTTTAAAAAAATTTCCTTTTGGGATTGTTCATTGCAAGTTTTCTCTGATCCCTTTTTATTACTCTCTTCATTTGTTTTATTTTCTTGAATCTGGACATTACTATCCTCTATGTCATTCTACTTCTCACCTTTGTATACCTTGCAAGTTAATCTTTCTTTGTGGCCTAGGCAGTGGGACCCTCAGCAGTTTCTTGTTGGGGTGTGTCTCTGGGGAGGGTTGTGGCTGTGGGCCCAGCATTTCTGTAGACACCTGCTTTGGAGGGTCAGAAACCCCTGCTTGATTCACTATTGGTCAGTGAGCAGGTGTACACTGGTGTAGCAGGTCCTGGCATCTCTGTAGAAAGCCACCGGATCAGCTGTTGAGCCTGGAGCAAGCCTGCCACAGGACCCAGCAACTCTCTAGAGGCATGCTATGGGGAGGAAAACTGCTACCCAATCAGCAGTTGGTCCAGGAGTAGGTGTACACTGGTGCCACAGGGCCTGGCAGCTCTGCAGGTGGGTGCCTGATCAGTTGTCGAGCCTGGTGCAAGCCTGCAAGGGTACACCTGAGCCCAGCAGCTCTGTAGAGGCCTGCCTTGTAGAGCCCTTGTTCAGTCTGCTGGCAGTCTGGGAGCAGGTATACACCAGTGTGACAGGTCCTGGAAGCTCTGTTGGGGGTACAGATCAGCTGTTGAGCCTGTAGTAAACCTTCAAGGAAGCAGCAGGCTCCAACAGCTCTGTGGAGGGATGTGGGAGGAAGAGGGGTGACCATTGGGCTGGCTGTTTGCATGGGCACTCGTGGGCTCAGTGTGTCCATGGGTTTTGCAGGGCAAGTGCACGTGGACATGGGGAATAGTTGCTTACTGGCAGCTTCCCTGCCCAGCTGGTCTGCCTGTCCTCCTGAGGGGGAGGGGGAAAGAATGTCATATGGGCTCAGATGCTGGGGTCTTGATCCTTCTGCCTGGCCTAGGCACCAGGCAGCCAGAGCTGTGGTCCTCCCAGCACCCATGCAAACGTGTAGGATCACGGGGGAGCAGGGCTACTGCCAGGCTGGCTGTGGGCTGATGCGGGCACCTATGGGTTCAGCGAGTCCACAGGCTGTGCAGAGCAATCACACACAAATGTGGGAAACTACCACATCTTGGCAGCTTTTCCACTCAGCTGCTCTGCCTGCTTGCCTAGGGGTGCTGTGTGGGTTCAGACGCTGGGGTCTTAGTCTTTCTGTCTGTCCTAGGCTCTAGGCAGCCAAGCCACGGTCCTGCCAGCACCCGTGTGAACACAGTAGACTGCAGGCAGGGCCTCCAGACAAGGGGGGTCAGTCTCACTGTGTCCAAGCGTGGAAGCGTGCACTCCAGCTGTGGGTTTGGCTCCAAGACTTCACCGTGTTGGAGTGCTCAGGGCAGGAGGGAGTTTCCTCTCCCTGGGCTTCCACTATGAGACTGTGCAGCTACACTAACTCCCAGCTACTGTCCAACTGGGCCTGGATCCTGAAAAGATTGGGGGACTCTCTTGTGGCGGGGATCACTATCATTTGTGGCAGCAGTGGAAACAGCTTGGGTCTTCTCTAGCTTACTTTCTCTCCACTTGATTCTGAGCCAGTCCCTGCAGTGGGGATGCCCTGCTCTGCTCTCTATGGTACCGGTGCTTTTCCCGTCCTCCACACTTCTCAAGGATCTTGTCACTCTCCTGGTGCTCTGCAGCGTATTTCCTCAGTCATTCCAGTCTAAATATATTTGTTTGTTGTTTTGGTGTCTTTCTGTACAGGGGTGGGGGTAGGGACTAACACCAGGCCTCTATAGTCAGCCATCTTGAAAAAACTTTTCCAAATATTCAATTACTTGTTTAAAAATTTGTAATTACTTCATGTTGGAATGTGTTATAGTCTTTCTTTGCTTCATTGCATGATTTTTTTTGTATGCATTTTCTTGCCTAAAGTTTTTATTTTCATTTTCTGTTGGTACTCATTGTGACCTTGTAAAAGTACTTCAATGTAATTTTTCTTATTCATATTAGAATATGTTGAATTTCATGGACGAACTGTTAGCAAGGCAATTCTATAATGTGATGGAGAGAAGAGGAGAATCTTGGACACTTCCACTTTTCTTAGTTTGAGGGTTCCTTCTGTTACTCACATTAAGAGCAGTTTCTTTAATATATAGTGACCTTTTAGGGACAGGATTCCCTTCATTTTTCTTTCCTACCTTATTGCAATATCATCCCTAGTGTCAGGTATATAAAAAGAACTGGCTGCTGCCTCCACAGAGCGCCACCACCTTCTAAAGTGCCTCCCTCTCTCCTTCTATCAGAAGCAGTATCTTCCAAGACTTCCTTTCAGTTCTCTGAACTTTGAAACCCCTTTTCTTTCAGCGATAGTTCTCTTTGCCAGGATTCAGACCTGCTCTCAGTAGTCGCTGTTCAGTATGCGATCTCTTCTTCTTTATTGGCATTGTCCAGATGCCATCCCAACAAGAACTTCTCTGCATTTCCCACTTCTCAGCTCTGCCTGGTCTCTCCTCGCCACTGGGAACTTCAGCACTAACTCTGCTGCCTTCCAGGACTTATTTCCACCCTTTTGCTTAACTTGAGGTTTGTATTCTTCCCTACTCTTTTGTCTGTAGGGGTGTTTCTAGGTGTTTGGTCTCTTCTTGTTGCTCTGTATGGTCATTAACAGAATGTGTGGGAGATGCAAAACTAGCCAGTGTCGCTGGCTAATTCTGTCAGCCATACCTTTAAAGTACATCCAGATTTAGCTACTACGTCTCACCATCTCCATGGCTACCACGCAGACCCAGAGTATCATCACCCTCATGTCAGCCTGTGGAGCAGTCTCTTAAACTGTCCCTCTGCTTTCCCCCTTGCCCACCCTGTGCCTTCCCTTCCTCACCATGCAAGACTATTCTTAGCACAGCAGCCAAAGCGACCGGGTTAAAACCTGTCAGATCATGTCACTACTCACTCCTTGCTCACAACTTCCACTTGGAGGAAAAGCCAAAGTCCCCCGAGTTACCTGGAATGTCCTACATGATCCTGTCTCCCTCACTCTGCTCAAGTCTCACTGGCCTAATTCTTCCTCAGACGTCTAAGATGCTCTTTCCTCAGGGCGTTCGTACTTGCTATTCACTGCCTGGAATCACTTGCCTCAGGTATTCAAAACGGTTCCCTCCCTCAGCTCCTCCAAGTTTGGGCTCAAATAATATTTCAGAAAGCTCTACTCTGACCAGCTTATTTAAAATTGCAAACCCATTCTTACCCTTACCCTGATCAATCGTTTTCCCATAGCATTTATCACCTCCTAACATATTATTAAGTTATTTATTAGTCTTTTCCTCCATAGTGAGAATGGGAGCTCTGTGATGGAAGGGGTTTTTATTGTTGTCCACTGATGTATAGTCAGCACCCAAGACAATGTCTGGCATATAGATGAAACTCAATAAATATTTTAAATTAATGAATGAATTATGAGAAAAAAATTTTAAAGTTTTTTGAGGAATAATTAATATACAATAAGCTATCAATATTTAAAGTGTAATATTTAATGTTTTGAGTTACATATACACTTGTGAAACCATTACCACAACCAAGAAATTGAACAGATTCATCACCATTAAAAGTTTCTTCATGCTACTTTATAATCACTTCCTCCTGCCCTTACCCGCACACCTCATCCCAGGCTCCAGGGACCTGCTTCCTATCCTATCCATTAGTTTGCCTTTTCTAGAATGTTTATAAATGCAATCAATAGCATATACTAGTTTTTGTCTGGCTTTCAGTCGGCATAATTATTTTGAGGTTCTTCCATGTTGTCTGTATCTATTGTTTATTCCTTTTTATTACTGGTAGTATTCCATTGTATGGATATACCACAATTTGTTTATCTAGTCACAGGTTGATAGACATTTGGGTTGTTTCCAGTTTTGAACTATTATAAATAAAATGCTATGAATATTTGTGTACATTGTACATATCTTTGTGTGGGCATATGCTTTCATTTTTCTTGGATACATACCTAGAAGTAGGGAAGATGCATCAATATGACAGGTGTATATTTAACTTTTTAAGAAACTGACAAATTCATATCCAAAGTGCTTGTACCACTTTATATTTCTACCAGCAGTGTATGAGAGTTCCACTTGCAACACCTTTACCAACACTTGGTTTGGCCTGTCTTTTTAATTTTAACCATTCTAGTGTGTGTGGAATGGAATCTCATTGTGATTTTAAGTTGCATTTTCCTAAATGTTGAGCATCTTTTCCTGCGCTTATTTGCCATATGCATACCTTTTTTGGTAAAGTGCTATTTAAATCTTTTGTCCATTTTATAGTGAGTTTGTCTTATTGAGTTTGGGGACATATTTATATATTTAGATACAAGTTCTTTATCAGATATATGCATTGCAAATAATTTCTTCTCATCTGTAGCTTGTCTTTTCATTCCTCTAAGGGTGTCTTTCGAAAAGCAGTGTTTTAAAATTTAGACTAAATTCAATTTATCAATTTTTTTCTTTTGTGAATCATGCTTTTGGTATCACTTCTAAAAATCTCTGCCTAACTAAGGTAACAAAGATTTTCTTTTGTATTTTTTCTTAGAAGTTTTGTAATTTCAAGTTTTATATTTAGGTCTATGATCCATTTTGAATTAATTTTTGCATATGGTGCAAGGCATGGATTGAACTTTAAAAATTTTTTGGCATACAGATGTTCAATTGTTACCAGCCAGCTGCCAAAAAAAAAAAAAAATAGATATTCATTTGTTCCAGCACCACATGTTAAAAATACTATCCTTTCTGCACTGAATTGTCTTTGCACTTTTATCAAAAATCAGGTTTTGCATATATGTATAGGTCTAATTCTGTACTCTCAGTTCTGTTCCATTTATCTGCTTGTCTGTCTTTATGCCTATATTGCCTTGATTACTGGACTTTGTAATAAATATTGAAATCAGATTATGTTAGTTCTCCAACTTTGTTCTTTTTCAAAGTTGTTTTGGCTCTTCTAGGTCCTTTGCATTTCAATGTGAATTTTAGAATCAGTATGTCAATTTCCATAAAAAAGCACGCTGGGGCTTTGTTTGGGCTTGTGTTGAACCTGTACATAAATTTAGAGAGAACTGACATCTTAATATTTAGTCTCACGATTCATAAGTATAGTACGTCTCTTCATTTACTTAGGTGTTCTGTCATTTCTCTTAGCAAGGTTTTGTGCTTTTCAGTGTACATATCTTATATGACTTTCATCAGAATTTTTCCTAAGTATTTTCCATTTTCTGCAATTATGAATGGTATTTTAAAATTTTAACTTCCAGTTGGTCATTGTGAGTACAGTTGGCCCTTGAACAACATGGGTTAGAACTGCATGGGTCCACTTATATGTGGATTTTTTTCAGTAAATATATTGGAAAATTTTTTGGAGATTTCTTTTCTCTAGCTTACTTTATTGAAAGAATGCAGTATATAATATGTATAACTATAAAATATGTGTTCATCAACTATTTATGTTATTGATAAGGCTTCTGGTCAACCACAGGCTATTAGTAGTCAAGTTTTGGGGGAGTCAGAAGTTATATATGGATTTTTAACTGTGTGTGGGGTCCACTCCCTAAACCTCACATTGTTCAGGGGTCAGCTGTATATAGATATGCAGGTGATTTTTATATATTGACCTTGTATCCTGCAAGCTTGCTAAGTTCACTTATAAATTCTAGGAACTTGAGTGTGCATTCTAATTTTCTACATAGATGATCGTGCCATAGGTGAATAAAGACAGTTTCACTTATTTCTTTCCTGTCTGGATGCCTTTGATTTCTTTTTCTTGCCATATTATGATGACTAGAACTACAAGTGCATTGGTGAATGTAAGTAATGAGAGTGGATATACTTGCCTCCTTTCTGATCTAGTAGGGAAAGCATCTGATATGATGTTAGCCAGAGGTTTTTCATAAATGCCCTTTATCAGGTTGAAAAAAATCTCTTCTGTTCCTAATTTGCTGAGAATTTTTATCAGAAGTGGGTGTTAAATTTTGTCAGATGCTTTTTCTTTATCAGCTGGGATGATCATATGGATTTTCTTTTTTAGTTAATATAGTGAATTACAGTTGTTTTCAAATGTTGAGATGTCCTTGCATCCCTGGAATAGAACCCACTTGGTCATGATGAATTATCTTTCTTATTAACTGTTGGATTTTGTTTGCTAAAATTGTAAGGGTTTTACATCTATTTTTATGACAGATATTGTTCTGTAGTTTTCTTGTAATTTCTTTGGTTTTGATATCAGGGTAATGCTGGCTTCATACAATGGATTGGGAAGTATAGTCTCTTCTTCAACATTCTGGAGGAGTTTTATGGAAGCTGTATTATTCATTCCTGAAATGATTGGTAGAATTCACCAATGAAGTCATCTGGACCTGGAGTTTTCTTTGTAGGAAGGTCTTTAATACATATAGGGATGCTTAGGTTATTTCTTCTTGAGTGAGCTTTGGTAGTTTGTGTCTTCCAAGAAATTTGTTCATCTCCTCTAAGGTCTCAAATTTATTGGCATAATATTTCTTATTCTCCTTTTAATATCTGTAGAATCGGTAGTGATGTCACCTCTCTCATTCCCTACATTGGTAACTTATACCTTCTCTCTATTTTTCCTTATCACTCTGTCTAGAGGATAATCAATTTTATTGAACTTCTCAAAGACCCAGCTTTTGGTTTTAATTATTTTTCTCTGTTGTTTTCCTGTTTTCTATTTTATTGATTTCCACTCTGATCACCATTATTTCCTTTCTTCTGTCTATTCTGGGTTTAGTTTGCTCTTCTTTTTTCTAGCTTCTTAAACTGGAAGCTGAAATCATTGATTTGAGGCCTTCTTTTCTAATATAGGCATTTAGTGCTATACGTTTCCTCCTAAATGCTGCTTTTATGACATCCTAAAGATTGTGATATGTCTTTGCTATGGTTTGAATGAATGTGTATCTCTAAAATTCATATGTTGGAAGCTAATGCCTAATGTGATAGTTTTAAGAGGTAGAAACTTTTGGGAAATGATTAGGTCATGAGCACTCCACTGTCATGAACAGGATTAATGCTCTTGTAAAAAAAGTTGAAGGAAGTGTCCTAGTCCTTTTTTGACCATCTGCCCCTTCTACCAGCATCTGTTCATTCCCTGTGGAGGACACAACAAATGAACAGAGCAGAGAACCCTCACAAGACACCCAATCTCTTGGCACCTTGATCTTGGACTTCCCAGCCCCTAGAAATGGGAGAAATAAATTTGTTATTTATAAATTACCCAGTCTAAGGTATTTTGTTATAGCAACAGGAACGGACTAAGACAGTTCTGTATTCATTTTCATTCATTTGAAAATCCTGTCTAATTTCCTTTTTGATTTCTTCTTTGTCCCATGGGTCATTTATTTATTTATTTATTTATTTATTTTGTTTTGTTGATATACATTATGGCTGATTATTGTTGCCCATCACCAAAACCTCCCTCCCTCCTCCCTCACCCCCTCCCCGCCACCGATGTCCCCTCTGTTTCCTTGTCGTATCAACTTCAAGTAATTGTGGTTGTTATATCTTCTTCCCCCCGCCCGTTTTTTTTTTTTTTGTGTGTGTGTGTGTGTGTGTATGAATTTATATATTAATTTTTAGCTCTCACCAATAAGTGAGAACATGTGGTATTTCTCTTTCTGTGCCTGACTTGTTTCACTTAATATAATTCTCTCAAGGTCTATCCATGTTGTTGCAAATGGCAGTATTTCATTCGTTTTTATAGCTGAGTAGTATTCCATTGTGTAGATGTACCACATTTTCCGTATCCACTCATCTGATGATGGACATTTGGGCTGGTTCCAACTCTTGGCTATTGTAAAGAGTGCTACGATGAACATGGGGGAACAGGTATACCTTCGACTTGATGATTTCCATTCCTCTGGGTATATTCCCAGCAGTGGGATAGCTGGGTCGTATGGCAGATCTATCTGCAATTGTTTGAGGAACCTCCATACCATTTTCCATAGAGGCTGCACCATTTTGCAGTCCCACCAACAATGTATGAGAGTTCCTTTTTCTCCGCAACCTCGCCAGCATTTATCATTCAGAGTCTTTTGGATTTTAGCCATCCTAACTGGGGTTAGATGGTATCTCAGTGTGGTTTTGATTTGCATTTCTTTTTTTTTTTTTTTTGTCTTTTTCGTGACTGACACTCAGCCAGTGAGTGCACCGGCCATTTCTATATAGGATCCGAACCCGCGGCGGGAGCGTCGCAGCGCTCCCAGCGCCGCACTCTACCAAGTGCGCCACGGGCTCGGCCGGATGCTGAGTGATGTTGAGCATTTTTTCATATGTCTGTTGGCCATTTGTATATCTTCCTTAGAGAAATGCCTACTTAGCTCTTTTGCCCATTTTTTAATTGGGTTGCTTGTTTTTTTCTTGTAAAGTTGTTTGAGTTCCTTATATATTCTGGATATTAGTCCTTTGTCAGATGTATATTTTGCAAAAATTTTCTCCCACTCTGTTGGTTGTCTTTTAACTATGTTAATTGTTTCTTTTGCTGTGCAGAAGCTTTTTAGTTTGTTATAATCCCATTCGTTTATTTTTCCTTTGGTTGCCCATGCTTTTGGGGTTGTATTCATGAAGTCTGTGTCCAGTCCTATTTCCTGAAGTGTTTCTCCTATGTTTTCTTTAAGAAGTTTTATTGTTTCAGGGTGTATATTTAAATCCTTAATCCATTTTGAGTTGATTTTAGTATATGGTGAGAGGTATGGGTCTAGTTTCATTCTCCTGCATATGGATATCCAGTTATCCCAGCACCATTTGCTGAAGAGGCAGTCCCTTCCCCAGTGAAGAGGCTTGGTGCCTTTGTCAAAGATCAGATGGCAGTAAGTGTGTGGGTTGATTTCTGGATTCTCTATTCTATTCCATTGATCAGTGTGTCTGTTTTTATGCCAGTACCATACTGTTTTGGTTATTATAGCTTTGTAGTATAGCTTAAAGTCAGGTAGTGTTATGCCTCCAGCTTTATTTTTTTTGCTCAGCATTGCTTTGGCTATGCGTGGTCTTTTATTATTCCATATAAATGTCTGGATAGTTCTTTCCATTTCTGAGAAAAATGTCTTTGTCTTTTTTTTTTTTTTTTTTTTTTTTTTAAAGATGACCGGTAAGGGGATCTTAACCCTTGACTTGGTGTTGTCAGCACCACACTCAGCCAGTGAGCGAACCGGCCATCCGTATATGGGATCCGAACCCGGGGCCTTGGTGTTATCAGCACCGCACTCTACCGAGTGAGCCACGGGCCGGCCCAGAAAAATGTCTTTGGAATTTTGATGGGGATTGCATTGAATTTGTATATCACTTTGGGTAGTATGGACATTTTCACTATGGTGATTCTTCCAATCCAAGAGCATGGGATATCTTTCCATCTTCTTGTATCCTCTCTAATTTCTCTCAGCAGTGGTTTGTAGTTCTCATTGTAGAGATTTTTCACCTCCTTGGTTAACTCAATTCCTAAGTATTTTATTTTTTTGGTGGCTATTGTAAATGGGCAGGCTTTCTTAATTTCTCGCTCTGCATGTTCACTATTGGAGAAAAGAAATGCTACTGATTTTTGTGTGTTGATTTTGTATCCTGCTACTGTGCTGAAATCATTTATCAATTCCAAGTGGTTTTTTTTGTAGAGGTTTTAGGCTGTTCGATATATAGGATCATGTCATCTGCAAACAGGGACAGTTTGACTTCATCTTTTCCAATCTGGATGCCCTTTATTTCCTTCTCTTCTCTGATTGCTCTGGCTAGTATTTCCAACACTATGCTGAATAGGAGTGGTGAGAGTGGGCATCCTTGTCTAGTTCCTGTTCTTAAAGGAAAAGCTTTCAGTTTTTCCCCATTCAGGATGATATTGGCAGTGGGTTTGTCATATATGGCTTTAATTATGTTGAGATACTTTCCCTCTATACCTAACTTATAGAGGGTCTTTGTCAAGAATTAGTGCTGAACTTTATCAAATACTTTTTCAGCATCTATAGCAATGATCATATGGTCCTCGTGTTTGACTTTATTAATATGGTGTATCACATTTATTGATTTGCGTATGTTGAACCAACCTTGCATCCCTGGGATGAATCCCACTTGATCGTGGTGAATAATTTTACGTATGTGTTGCTGTATTCTGTTTGCTAGTATTTTAGTGAGGATTTTTGCATCTATATTCATCAAGGACATCGGCCGGTAGTTTTCTTTTTTGGTTATATCTTTACCTGGTTTTGGTATCAGTATGATGTTTGCTTCATAGAATGAGTTTGGGAGATTTGCGTCTGTTTCAATCTTTTGGAATAGTTTGTAAAGTATCGGTGTCAATTCCTCTTTGAATATTTGGTAAAATTCTGCTGTGAATCCATCTCCATGGGTCATTTAGAAGTATTTTAGTTTCCAAATATTTGGAGATTTTCCAGATATCTTTATATTATTGATCTCTGTTTAATTCCATATGGTCAGAGAACATACTTTGTATGACTGAAGGCCTTTTACTTTTATTTTGACTATTTTTATGCCTAAAAGATGGTCTGTATTGGTAAATTTTCCATGTGCATTTGAAAAGAATGTATTCTGCTATTATTGGGTGGAGTTTTCTATAAATGTGGATTAAGTTAAGTTGGTTAATAGAGGTTTTCAGGTCTTCTATATCACCGATTTTCTGCTTACTTGTTCTATTAGTGAGAGTGGGATATTTAAATCTTCTAGTATAATTGTAGATTTGTTTATTTCTCTTTGCAGTTTTATCTATGTTTGCTTCATGTATTTTGAAACTCTTTTAATATGTGCATAAACATTTAGAGTTGTTTTAACCTCTTGATGAAAATGACCTCTTTATCATTACGAAATGACTTCTTTATTCCTGGTAATATTATTTACTGTGAAATATACTTTGTGTGATATTAATAGCAATTCCGACTTTGTTTTCATTGGGTTCATATAGTATATCTTTTTCCATCCTTCTGCTTTTCATCTATTTGTGTTTTTTTATCTAAAGTAAGTTTCTTGTAGGAAGCATATAGTTGTGTCTGAGCTTACCTCTTTGGATTCTCACATTCTTTATTTGAGTCCCACAATTCCTCACTGTATTATAATTCTTAAATAATTTTAAGAAGTTTTTTGTTTGTTTGTTTTGTATTTTATCCACTTTTAAAGTTTGTCTTGAGCAGAAGGTTAGATAAGAATTCTCTAGCTCTCTTCTGGGCGATGGGAATATAGTGGTAAGCAAGTCAAAGTCCCTCCCCTCCAGAAACTCACACTTTAGTTGGGAAAAGTGTTCATAAGCTAATATGGAAGCAATTAGTATAAAATGTGAAATCTTGAAGCAAATGTTAGTCCCTATGTTCAGAGTGCTTCCTTGGTAAGCCTTAGCCTCAGATAGTGGACTTTTTGCCCCATGCAGAAGTGGAGAGCCATGTATAAATTTGCACAAAATCTTGGGAGCAGAAGCTTAGAAGAATGGCCTGAGGAGGTGGAAGCAGTTTGTAACATTTAGAAGATGACTGTGGGTTCACCACATAGCAAACAAAAGGTGACACTTGAGGAGTCTGTGTTTGTCTTTTCTATCCTTCACAGACATTCAGGAAACAGCCCTTATGACAGAAAAAGAGTCAAGGAAAATATTTGGACTCCAGCCGCCTTCCAGCCAGCCTGGACCAGAAGAACGCTTAGATACCCAAACTCCTTTTATTTCACAGCAGCACCCAAAGAGACAGCCCTCAAAGTCCTCCAAGGAGGACACTAAACCACCAGTACCCCCAATGGGAGATGTCGATGTCAAACCACCAGTGTCCCCCAAGGAGACAAATGTTCTACCAGGGCTTGCTGAAAAGAACATTGCACCACCAGCGTCCCACCCAGGGCATCACTAGACTCCCCCCTGAACCACATTGACAACCTTCCCCCCACCACGAAGACCCTAGGATCCACATTGCCTACCAAAGAGCCCCCCCCATTCCTAAACTCAATCCGAAGAAACCCCCATGGCTGTATCCTCCTCCCAGGAATCCTTTCATATAGTACATTTTTCCTCCCCTAGCATGTCCCCCTCCTCCTATGAGATGCCTTCAAAGAAAAGTTAGCCACACTTCACCCCCTTTTTCCTCCTCCTCACTGTGCTTAAAGGTGGTGATGGTGGGGAGTGGTCAATAAAGGCATGCAGAAGGGCCATCAAGGCTCTCAGGAGAATCATTGGTCCAGGCTTCTATAAAGAATGCATCTCAAGGGAATGGGCAAGGGGAAAACAGTTGGGTGTGGTCTTGGAAGCAGAGCTGGTTACTCTCTGGCATTCCAGGGTTTGTCGCATCCTAACACCTCCATTGTATTCTCTGCTAAAGGAGTGACTGCATGTAAACAAAGGCAACCTCTCAGGAAGCCAGAAGGTAAAGGCGTATTCTTTGGACCCCTCTGCGATCACCCAGGATGACAAAGACTGGGGAAAGGGTGCAATAGTGATGCCATCCTGAGTTGGAGAATGAGGTGGCCTGGGCATGAGCCAGGGGCCAGACCTCATCCCCCACACCTAGTTTCTGATCTAGTGTGCAGTGGGATGTTTCCTAATAGCTTGTGGTTCACTGATTCCCCAATCGGATGGTGGGCACGAGCCCAAGCTCACCCAATAGCCTTTAGCCTTGAGGGTAAACTAGAGCTTAGAACAAGCATCTGGAGCACCTTCTGTCTGGGAGCTCAAAGTTAGCAGTGATTTGAGTTCCACTGTGTGGTCGTCTTCATTGACGCTCCCTTTGTGGGCCTCAGCATCCCCATCTGTGAGATGCTGGTGGAGGGGCAGACCACCGCAGCACTTCCCTTCTGGCTCAGTTATCCTGGGCTGACTGTGGAACCATGTAAACATGGGTGGGGCAGGGCTGTCTCCTCAGACAGCCATGTTGTCATCCTGGAAAGCAGGGCTGTCTGGTTTGGGCCTCCTCCATTTACACACAGCAGCCCCTCTGCTCTACACAGGCTGCTGGGGAGATGGGGAAGAGCACTCCCTGTGGGGTGGTTGGGCACACAGATGCTGATGACCCAGACACTTGAGTGTGTGAGGGCAAGCAGAACCTGCTCTGCTTGCCCTCGTGGGCAGATCAGAAACACCCGCCACCAGGGGGATTTCTGCTGTCTCTTCTGCAGGCACTCATCCTAGCCATAGCCCAGAAGGATCCCACCCCCAAATCACACCTTCCACCCCCAGACCTGCCCCAGTCATGCCCAAACTTGGTTTTCCCGTCTTGGTCACAAAGCAACATTTTACAGGCATCCACTAGATATAAAGATTTAACTTAAGGCAGTGTTGTTCTTGGGGTTCTTGGACGTGTCTTAATGACCCAAGGAGAAGTTTCTGACAGGGTGCAGGGGTCACTCTGGCTCCACTGTCTCTACTTAAGGCCCAGAAGCTGCTGCTTCTTCTAGAAACCCAGCCATGCACACTTAGGTCCCCACCTCCGAGGCTGATGTCCAGCATTTCCCCCCAATATGGCCCAGTCCCAGCTGGTCCCTTTAAGCCACTTAGAAGCACCCCTTGGGCTCAAGCTCCCCAATTTCCAAACCCAGATCAGTGGCCCATCAGGAACAGACCAAGGATGTAGTTAAACAGGTTACTCCCCTACAGGGCCCTGTCCTGACCCCACACACCCTCCCTCTCCCCCAGCAAAGACACTGTAGGGCCAGACAATGAAACACATGCTTTATGCCCTGAGGGGCCCAGCACTCACACTGCAATGTATAAAAGTGGTCTGTCTGTTTCATCCCAGCTGAGGATCCTGGACTTAGGGGAATTAATCCAGTCCATTAGCTGTCAGAGTATTCTACTGAATGCATGTTTAGTTTGGTTGTTCTAGGATGGACAGATGTGTTGTCCTCTTGATTCCTCTGTCCCAGTGGTACACAGAAAGTCAAAGGAGGTTGCATTGTTGGACTAGTCTGAGACAGAAGAGTCATCCAAGGAGCACAGGCTCTTAAAACTGGGAAGGCCACAGCAAGCTAGGACAAGAACCAACCCAGGTGCCACAAGAGTGCATGGAGGAAAGTTCTGCATCCCAGAGAAGCCGCCTCACTGGAGGTGTGGTCAGTGATGGCTGGCTGGCACAGCCTCCCTGCCTGTATGGCAGAGATCTTCCCCAGCTGCAGGGGTAGCTGATGGGCCTGAGCCAGCTGCTGCATAGCGTGCAGGCATGGAGCCAGTACCACCTCCCCACTGCTCACTTGCCGCTCCTGGAGCCCCGCTGTTTGCTCATGGCTGTAAGCATCTGGCTAATGTAGGAAGTCAGGAGATCATCCATCTTGTAGCCCTGGAAGCAGGGAAAGAAGATAAGTGGTGCACAACGTGGGGCAGGGCCAGCCACTCAAACCTAGAACACAGTCCCCAGGAATCTCTGCCACGGGCAGAACCAAGGACAAAGGCAAGAAACAGTCTCACCATCTGCACAGTCGAAGGGTTGGATTCATCCAGCCAGATGGCTAAGGTTCTAAGCTGTGATGACCCCACTTTGAGCCCCTAGACTGTGGGTCCCTCAAATCCTGGGTGCCTCCCTCCAGAAGTGGCTCTAAAGGCTTCCAGTTGAGCGATACAATGCAAGTTTGAGTTCAGTCAGGGAGGTCTCATTGCTAATGGCTCTACGGTTGAACTTGGGGCTGAAGGGCTGCAACCATGGGCTCAATCCTCAGATACCGAAGGCACTCAAATAACAGCTGTTTCTCTGCCCCAGGCTAAGCCCTTTCCCCAGACCTAAGTTGAGCCTCTAATTGACCTGATATTGGCCCCAACCTGATCCTTGACTCTGACCCCAGGCCAAACTGCACACCCCTGTGTTTGTTCTGGGGCTGGGAGGATGGCTGAAGTTGCAGGCGAGGCAGGGAAACCCGCCAGGCCCAGATGGAAGAGTGCTCACCAGTGACGTCTCGCAGAGCAGCTTGCTCCCACGCACCAGATTGCCGATGGTGATGTGGAAGTAGGTGTTGCCGCTGCTCCAGTTGGAGATCTTAGTGAAGGGGTGAGTGGTCAGGATGTCCTGGGGGAGCAGAAAGGGCATGAAGCCACACAGCCTGGGTCCTCTGGCCTCACTCGCCCCAGCTCCAGCCCACAGGCAGCCCCTCAGGAAAGGCCTCAGGCCCGCAGATGAGAAAAAGAGCCAGAGGGTACGGCCGGCTCTGCCAGGAGTTGCTGCAGGAAGCACGTGCCTTCCCCTCCATGCATCGGTTTGGACCAGCTGGTCGGACACTTGAGGAGGTCCAGGGGGCTACTGGGGACTTGGGGATGAAACTGGAAATTTGGGAGGCCTGAGGGAACTGACACTGGGGGCATGGATGAAATGGTCCAGGGAGAGTTTGAGGAGGGAGACAAGACAGGACAGAGCCTTGGGGAGCACAGTAGGCAGGGGCTGGGGAGAGAAGCAGCACACAGAAGTGTCAGAGCAAGAATGACCGAAAGGTACAGGAAAACCTGAAACGTGGGCACGTGAAGCCCGGAGGAAGATGGTGGTCATTAGTGCTCTTCACCCCAGTCTGGCTGCATGCCTTCTGGGTTTGGGTAAGACTGTGCTTCCCAGCCCCTCATCAGTGCTGCTCTGGCCCATAGAGTGAGCAGCAGTGCCCTGCAGTGCACAGCCTGCCGTCCTGACCTGACTGATGCAGGCAGAGAGCATTTTGCAAGGAGGCAGCAGTTGGCAGCATCCAGTGATGCTGAAAGGACAAGTACGAAAAAGGGCTCATGGGATTTAGGAGCAAGGAGTTGTCAGTAACTCTAGCAGAGCAGTTTTGATGGAGTCCGTGCGGGGTAAGGATGTAGACACAGTGATCACAGACAACCTTTCAAGACACGTGTGAGGGGGCAGAGGGGTGTCGGGGCCTGGCCGGCAGGGGCTTGCAGGGTGTGGGTTTGGGACCTTTACAAAGGGGTGCGGGCACAGAAGCCCACCCCCACCACTCTTTCTTGTCCCTCCTCACCTTGGTTCTGGGATCGATGAGACTGACCCCATACTTGTTGATGGCAATTAAGAGGATCTCAGGGAAGTTTGGCTCTGTTGTTTGCTAGCAAAGAAAGATGGGAAACACTCAGATGAGGGGCTCAGAGCAGGAAAACCATTTGGGGACAAGAATGAAGCCACCCCCAGTTGGGATAAAGTCAACTCCTGCTGCTTACTTGGTGGTAGGATGCAGAGGCACTGGCAGCCCTGCCACGACCTGTGTTTCCACCTCTGCAGGGCCCTCAGTGCCACCCCACACCTCTTCCTGAGTCTCCGAATGACCCCCTGTCCTACCCTCCCCAGCAGCAGCTCCATCCTTTCTCTCCTGCTTTTCTAGGAGCCTCTGCTATGTCATTTCTCTCAGCCCGAAGTTCTCATTTTTTAAAAGCCCTCCTTGAACCCTACACCTGCCACTAGCTACACACCTACCTCTCTTGTCTTCGTATAGCTGCACTTCTCCAAAAGCCTCCCATCCCAGGTGTGTAGCAAGGCCATCCCTCGTCCTCTCACCCCAGCCTCCTCACCCTTCTCCTGCCTCCGGTCATGCCCCTCAGAGCCATCCTCCAGCCCACAGCCAGAGTGACCTTCTGGCCTTGTCAACCCTGTTCAAAACCCTCCGAGGCTCACCTCCACCTGCACGGGAGACCTGCTTGCCAACCTGCCTCTCCCTGCAATCTGCTCCCCTCACACCTTATGCCCATCCACACTCAACTGCTTGCCTGTCCTGCCCAGACCTGAGCTCTGACACCTCTGAGGCTTTGCACAAGCAGGCCTTGCCAGGAGCACTCTCCCTAGGGTCTCCCTGGAAGCTCGGGTGTCCCCTCCTCCAGGAAGCTTCCCCAGCCCTTCTCCTCAGTCTGGGCAGAGCCTCCTGGGCTCTTCCACTTCAGTGAGGGCTCCTCGCAGTCACCGCATAGGCCATTCTACATTGCTGTGGTCTATTTACATGTCTGCCTCCCCCGCCAGGCAGAGCTTCTGGTCCCTCTGTCCCCAAGACAGAGCCCAGGGTTGAGCCTTTTTCTGAGATATTTAGCTGGGACAAGGCTGCAAGTTGCTTCCCTCCTTTCCTTGCCAGGGCAGATGTCCAAGGCCATTGCCATTTCCCACAGTCATGGGGATGAGTCCCTGTGCTTTCTTGTCCTCCCTCTTCACCCTCTTCCTCCTCTTTGAGAAGCCCCCCATGACGTACCTTCACCTCAAAGAAGGCTGAGCCAAAGGTGGGCCACTTGAAGATGAGCTTCAGGAAGGCCAGCTTGGCCTCCTCCTTGGACTTCCCTGCGTGCTTGTTGAAGTAGGCGACGATGGACTGTAGGCAAAGGGGGTCAGGGCAGGCCACTCAAAGTCTCTCTCTGCCACTCCTGCCCACTCCTGTCCCAGCTGCACTGTCAGGGCCAGGCATAGGATGTACAGTCCTGTGGGCTGTGAGGGGCTCCCCCCTTATTCCAGCTAATGGACTCCGGATCTCCCTTCTCTTCCCCAGGCAGGCCAGCCAAAAGGTGTCAAGTAAAAGCAGGTCACCATGGTAACCAGGACAGGCGAAATTACTGCCAACTGTCCACTGACTCCTTTGCGCAAGGATGGAGAATAAAGCAGGTGGAGGGAGAATGGAGAGTGTCCTGGGCCGGCCCGTGGCTCACTCAGGAGAGTGTGGTGCTGATAACACCAAGGCCACGGGTTCGGATCCTGTATAGGGATGGCCGGTTCGCTCACTTTGGAGAGCGTGGTGCTGACGACACTGAGTCAAGAGTTAAGATCCCCTTACCGGTCATCTTTAAAAAAAAAAAAAAAAGAATGGAGGGTGGCCTTATCACCTACAGGAGCCACAAGAGGTACTTTCCTGGGTTGGTGGCCAGTACCTGTCCCCCGGGGTGCCCAGAAACCCATTCAAGGGGACCCCCATTCCCACTGTCCCCCCATGCTCACCCGCTTCCAGTCATCAGGTGAGACCTGCCGGATGAGGTCCTGGGGCACCAGCTCCCGTAGCAGCTTAGGGATACTGGGGAAGTAGGACTTGTCCTCCTCAAACTTGACCCTGTAGATCAGCGCCCCCAGCTGCAGCACCTCCTCCCGCGTGCACTTGTGGTAGCCTCGGAGATACTTGGGCAACTCCTGCCAGAGACGGAGTAGGTCACACGTGTGGAGGGGCCTGGAGGAGGGGGGCTCCTTAGGCCCACCCACTTTTTCAGCTTCAGCTGACACCGCTCTCCCAGAGGAGATGGCACCAGACAGGAACGGTGAGCATGCCTGCACGGACTCAGCACTCCACAGTTTGAAAGCACAGCCAGGTCTGTATATTCTCTCACTTGCCCTCATCACTGTCCAGTGGGGTGAGCAGCACCACTTCCAAGATGAAGCAGCTCGGATGAGCAGCTGGTGAACCTGAGACTCTTCACACCTCTCACCTCTCGGCCCTGTCCTCCCTTGGAAGAACCTCTCAGTCTGGCCTTCTCCCACTGTGTTCCTTTGAGAAAGGCTGGTTTCCTCAGCTGCACCAGCCCTCACACCCACCCTAAACTTCCAGACCCAGAGCCAGAGCAACTGAGGATGGAGAGAGTGCCAAAAGCAGAGATGCAGCCTCTCACAGGCCAGCACTGTCCACAGGCTCCTGCAGCCTTAGGACAGTCTTATCCACTATCTGAACAGTAGGGAAACTAAGGCTGGCCTGAGGACACACTGCTGATCAGAGACCTGAGTCAGTAATTATCCATCTACGTTTCCATCTACTCACCCATCTACTCATCCATACCCATCTACTCACCCATCCACCCACCCACTTCTGGGTCTCCCTACCCACATACCAACCTTCCCATCCGTTTCCCTATCTGCCCATCCATCCACCCACCTACCTACCCATGCACCCACCAATATCCAGCCTTAAATTCATTCATTATTCATCCTTCCACCCATCCATTAATCCAACAAATATTTACTGAGCATCTACTATGAGCCAGGCCCTTTAAGCAACAATGCATACTGTAAGTTCTCATGGAACTTGTAGTCTCAAGGCAAGAACAGACATTAATCTAATAATCACACCAAACTGATATACTTCACATCTTCGAAGGAATTGTTCATAGTGCTATGAGCGCATATAACAAGGTCAACACCTGATCTAGTCTTGGGGACAGGGAAGACTTCTTTAAGATGAGATGGTTGAACTGACATCTCACAGCTCAGTAGGTGAAGGAAGGAATGACGGAGAGCACCCCAGACAGCACAACATTACAAAGGCCCTGTGGCATACTGGACCATCTGGAGAAGTGCAGCCGGAGTGAACTGAGCTGAGGGGTGCCAGGTACCAGACGAGGCAGCAGAACACCCCCATACCTGCCACAGTCAGGATTTGGGGTTACACCCTAAGAGCAACGGGAAGCCACTGAGAGGATCTGGAAGGCGGATGACCACCCTGGGGAGAGTGGAGTAAAGGGGAACAAAAATGGATGGGGGAGACCAGGGAGAAGGTCACTGCCATCATCCAGAGGAGAGGTGACGGTGAATTGACCTGGATTGGTAGGGGTGGTGATGGAGAGACATGGATAGATTTTAGAGATATTTAAGAGAGAAAATCATTAGGTGAGTGATTTGGGACATAAGAGAAGAGGGAGCAGGAGACATCAAGGTGACTCAGGTTTCTGCCTTTGGGGAACTGGCAGCCAAGGGTGCCCAGCACTAAATGGGCAGTGTGGGGTGGGCTGGGGAGGATGTAGGGGAGTGGCAGACCCCAGGTTTGGTTGAGGGTAGCCTTCTGACTCCCAGCCCGTGTTCTCTCCACCACTGCAAACACGATCCCCACCTCCTCCGCCCTTCCCTGGTTTGTCTCTCCCGGGAATGGTAAGCAGGCTGGATCCCAGAAAAGAACACTGATCTGTAGCCATGAAAACCTGGAATCAAATCCCAGTTCCATCAGCTCTGTGGTCCTAATTACATCACTTGGTCTCTCTGAGCCTCAGTTTCTCCCTCTATAAAATAGGAACAACATGCCTACCTCATGGAGTTGGTTAGGAGGACAGAATGAGTGAAAAGTACCAGACACATAACAGAGGCGCCACACATGACTTCCCTCCTGGCTCCCTGCAGGTGCGTGCCCACACTAGAAAATGTTTACAGAACTGCCAGTTGTAAAAGCAGAATCTCAAACTCAGAGGACAGCCTTGCACTGAGGGAGGGGCCTCCATAGGAAGGGATTGGGAGTTCAGCGGAAGAACTGTCAAGCCCCTAAGGGTTGAAGGGCTAGGAGACAGAGGGATCTGAGGTTGAGCCACTCCCTGGGGCTTCCAGTTGTCTTGGCAGGAATCCCTTCTAGGCCAGGCTGTTGTATGCCCCTCCCCTGCCAAGAGCAGCAGGTCTCTGTTTTCAGAGTCAAAGTACAGCAAAGGCCATCGGGCAAGAGCAGAGAGGCGATGGGCAGCTCACCTGGTAATAGTGGAAGATGGAATCAGCCATGGGGTCCTTCCCTGGCACCGTGGTGGTCCACAGCTTCTTCATGAAGAACACCTGGTAGGTGAGCGAGGGCACGATTCCTGTGGCACAGGGCAGTTGGTCATGCAGAGGGTCCCAGCACAGAGGGGTGTCCATGCCCCACCCAGCCCTAGAGAAGGCCCTCCCAGGTGGGCCTCCCAGGCTGGCCCCGAACCAGCACCTGCTCTGGGCCTCAGATGATCCCAGGACCCAGCCTCATTACCATCCTTGATGGGCCGTGCTTTCTTTATCCAATCTGTCAGGTGTCGAACAAAGTCAAAGAAGAAGTCGTTCTCAGGGACACTGATGACCTAGGGACATGGCCATTGCGGTCCACTCATTTTAGTTCAAGCAATACAGAGTTTTCTGACTTCCCCACCCAAGGTCTTCCTGGTGGCCCTTTCTCCAGAAAGACTCCACTCCCAGCCAGAAGAGGTTCCCATGTATCAGACCCACCCTGCCCCAACTGTGCCTGTTGAGTGTCTCCAGAACACAGTGCACTTGTGTCCAGAGTGACACCAAACACTGCCCTAGACCTAAGGGAAAATGGCCAAGAACAAGGCCCATCCCTGCCTTGAACATTCTCTGGCACCTGTGTCCAGCTCCTACCACAGGCTCTGAACTCCACTGTGTCCAGGACCTCACTGGGGTCACCTCTGGGTCCCCAGTGTCTGGCAAAGGGATAGTCATAAAGTGAGGAGACAGACATGGATGCACACAGAACTGTCAGCAAGCAACAGGAGGGAGCAGCTACTTCTGCCTGACGGTCAGAGAAGCCTTCCCACGGGAGAGGCTTTAAAGTTGGGCTTTGAAGACTTCAGTGGACAGAGAAGTTGGGGGATGCGGGATGCGGCAGGGGCATGAGCTGTGGAGTCAGCCCCTGGATCCGAGTCCCTGCTGTGTGACCTTGGATAAGTTATTTAACCTCTCTGAGCCCTAATTTTGTAATCTATTAGGTGGGGATAATCACACCTCCCTTCGCAGGTTATTTCAAGTATTAATTGGCCCCAGCATGGCAGCTGAGGGCCCAGTCAAGGCAAATCTGGAAAGTACATGTATGTTGGGGCAGGACGAGGAGCGAGGCATGTCCAGAACATAGAGTGCCAGGGCACATGGCTCCCCAAAGAGTCTGGAACCATGTGCAATGCCCGAGAGGAGAGAGACTGAGGGGCAGCTGCTTCACGTGAGGGGCGGCTGCAGGCGAGGGTTCCTCCTTCCTCTCTTCTCCCTCTCTTCTGCCCTCTCCCTCTCCTCCCCCTGCTGCCCCATACGTTCCTATGGCCCCAGCAACTCTCCCAGCAGATGGGCCAACAGCAGGCGGGGAGACAGCCAACAACCCACCTTGTCTGCAATTTTGACAAAGAGGCTGAATCCCTCAGAGGACTTGAGGAGCAGCCGGGTAGCGATGTTCTGGCAGAAGTCCTTGGCCTTGGTGCTGGACTCCACCTCGAAAGCCTGAGGGCGGTGGTGCTCACTTGGCTCCTGCAGGGCCTTTCTCAGGGGCCTGGTCCTCCCCTGCCCTTCTGGGTATGCCTCCTAGACTGAGCCCCCACCCATGCAAGACACCCTCCCGCTGAGGGGGCTTCCCCTGTGGGTCCAGGGTCAGGCACAGCACTTAAAAAAAGGAAAAAGCAACTCCTGTCTGGGTCTTCCCAGATCTCATCATCCTCAGTCCTCCCAGCAGGACTTGGCTGTGGCCTCCAGGCTCCTGGCCTGGCTGTACAAGCCCACAGAGGCCAAGGGTACAACAGCAATGGGGAGATCAGAAGCAGAGACCAAGGAAGAGGAAAAGCAAATTCCAAAACGGGGAGCGGGGAGATGGGTGAGAGGATTTGAGAGCCTGGAATGGGAAAGGATTTCAGGAAGTTTTTCTGTCCTTGTGACCAGAATCCTATCATGGGATTTCTGTCTCTTGTCTCAGACAAGTTTTAAAACTACTCTTCAAACTAAAAGTTTAAATGTTGGACTCAAGCTTATCTGAATAAGACGCTGTGCTGAGATGGGCAGGTGATGGGGATCACCAGGCAGCCTGACCCCATGGGCATGACAAACAGACACACAAGACCTTTGCAAGATAAGACCAGGGTGGAAGGGACTCCAGCCACATCAGATGAGGAGGGAGGACATGGTCTGGGAGTTCTGTCTTCAGGAAAGTGGGCTTGGGGCAATAGGGGAGGTCTGGAGCTGGGGACAGTGGAGCCCTGTGCCCAGGAACAGAGCTAGGATTGGGGAGGTGGCATCAGCACAGAGCCCAGCTCAGGGAGAAAGCTCTTTTCTCCAAGGCAGATCCTCCTTGGACTGAGGGAGGGAAGCCCTTTCCAAGGAAGCTGCTCTAGGAAGCATGGGGGTTGGCCAGGAACCAAGGGCCCCCCTGACCCGGGGAGTCTATGGTCTTTTGACTGAGCCCTGACTCCACCGAGGGGCAGGAGGCCAATGCAGGGGCAGTGGCGAGAGGTGTCAGGGCCACCCTCTGTGTCAGCCGAGGCAGCCCAGCCCTGTCGCAGAGTCCACAGACTGAGAAGCAGCGACCCTCACCTCATCGGAGTCATCAGGGAAGTAGACCTTGTGGAAAATCTGGGTGGTTTTGTGTTGGATGGCCTCCACCTCCACCAGGTGTGGAGGGTACTTCCGGGACCCATTTCTGAAAATGGGATGGGGAGGGAGCCAGGTCAGGGGGCACAGGTTCATGGGACCATGGAGACCAGGAAACAGAGGAAACTATGGAGGCAGACAAACCCCGTTCTGATCCCCATCTACCACTCCCTACTGTGTGACCAGCCACTGAACCTCTCAGAGCCTTGAGTTCCTCATCTATAAAATGGGGTGATAACAGTGCCCACCACACAGGGCTGTGGAGGGGCCCAAATGAAGTGAAGGATGCAAGTGGACTTTGCAGAGTACAAAGTGCCACCCAGGTGTCTGTGCCTACCCAATAGACTTGAAGGGATGAGCAAAGCACTTCTGAGCACCAGACTCTCAAACTGTACTCAGAATGGGATGCTGGGCCCTGCAACTCTTCTAGCTGGCAGCTGAGATACCCCAGGGATGGGCCCCAACTGCTGTGTGGTCGTGTCCTCATCCCCAAGGAGCCCATCCCAGAGCCTGCCTCCTGCCCCTGGCAGGCCGCTGTACCTCAGTGCCTTCTGGAGCCGCTGCAGACAGTCGACGGAGAGTGGGCAGTGCTTGCGGGACTGCAGGAAGCGCTGCACATGGGGCAGGAGGATGTTGCTGGGCGGGAAGAGGCCGGTGCATAGCCAGAGCAGCTCCCAGCCCCGCTCCTCGCTGTACCTGCAGGAGGAGGTGTGGCATCCAGCAGGGGGGTCACAAGGACCTGTGCACCCCCGGGGGCCACACAGCCCTCAGCTCCTCACCACAGCAGCACATGCCTGCCCTGACCCTCACCCTGTTTGAGGACCAACACGGCCCCACTCCCGATAGCCAGATATAATTAGTGCAGCTCAAAATGTGATCAGCCAATCCAGGTCAGGCCTCACACTGTCCACTACCAGTCCGGGTGGAGACAACATGCCTGTGCCAGAATGGAAATCCACTACGTCACCCAGCACTAGGTTAGGTTCAGCTGAGATTTTTTGTCTTAGCAAGACTCCCTGTGAAGGAAGCAGTGTGTGATTTCTATTCTGGAAGAAGCTCTTTAACTCATGTTTATTTTGAGTAGCACTGAGTTAAACTAGTCCCTCTGGGCTCCCTCAGGGACCACTCTGAGCTCCTTGGGCCTGACAGGAGGGAAGCTTGGAGGGTTTCTAGGAGGAGGTGGCATTTGATCTAGGCTTTGAAGGATGAGGCAAATTCTGATGTGCAGAGAAGGGGAGGAAAGGTTTTCCTGGCTGTGAGCACAGCATGCACAAAGGTTTGGCAGTGTGAAAAGATCTGATGTGTGTTCAAGGGTGGATCTGTGAAAGAAATGTACAGAGTGACAGAGCTGGGGAGGAGGAGGGGGCTGGGTTGTCAGGGGAGAGGGTGGAGCTTCTCTCAGGCTCTGAGATGAGCATGCACCTGATTTCCCACTCCTGCCTCAGGCTGGCCCGGTAGGGAGGAGAAGGTGACACCCTCTGGGGCTCAACCCCTACCCCATGAGAATTTTCATCCAGAGCTTCTGACTGACGGGCAGCTCGGCCTGAGCCAGGGATGGACACTGATTATGAGCTGAGCCTGCAGGGGCTGGGCTGGGCTGGGCTGTGTAGGGGTATCCAGAGGAGGCTCAGGCAGGGTGGAAGGAGGGCCATTTGGAGGAGCTGGGGCTGTTCAACTTAGAGGACAGGCTCAGAGAGGTACAGCCAGCCACCACCTCTTAGTTTTTGACAGGCCATCCTTGGGCCTCAAGGCCAAGCTAGGACACGAGGGGCCCGAAGGCAGCTCGCTGCTCTGTGTGGGGTCTGGGAGGAAGGACTGCTTCCAGGCGCAGCCAGCCGCCGCCTCAGGAGGTAGTAAGCACCCTGTCCCAACAGGGGGGCTGCCCCTGACCTGCCCACCATGCCAAGCCCACCTGATGTGGTTGTCAGTCAGCTGCTTCAGGATCTGCACGTATGCCTCATCCTTGAGGGGCTCGGCCTTCAGGGCGCCCTCAAAGATCTGGTCGGTGAGCTCGTTGACTGAACGTGTCCTCTTGGATGGGTAGTCACCCATGTACTTGAGCACGGGTGGGGGGTTGTCAAGGAAGAGCTTGTAGCCGAGTGGGGGGACACTGGCCAGGGATGCAGGAGGCCACTCTCCCCAAAAGGGCCTGCCTCCCCAGAAGTGTATGACCCTGGGCAGGTTCCCGGGACTTAGGCTACTTGTTTACTATGAAATGGGCATGATCTGACAACCCTGATCTCTGTGCCCACCACCCACCCTCTCTCCTCAGCTCTTCTGGCCACCTCCTCACAGGCCACCCTGCCTCAGGCCTCCAACCCCACATCCCAAGTCCTCGCGGCAGCCAGGATGGAGTTTCTAAATTGCTAATCTCACCATGCCACCCCCTGGCCAGAGGCTCCCCCTGGCCTTGAGACACGACCCAAGCTTCTTAACAGGGCTTGATAGCCCTTCCTTAGCCCACATCTCCCAATTCCCTTCATGAACTCTGCCCTCCAACTGTGCTGAATCGCTGTGTGCCCTTGAAACAGCCTGGCTCTGCTCTGCCTCAGCCCTGGTGCACGCTCGCTCTGTCTGCAACACGCCCCACTCATCTCCCCTTTGCCTGGCTAAGTCCTACTCAGCCTTCAGGTTTCAGCCTAGATACCACTTCCTCCAGGAAGCCCTCGCTCTCTCCTCCAGGCCAGGTCAGGTCACTATGCTGCCTGGACCCCTCATACCACATTCCCATCAGATTGTCACCCCTGTGAGGCCAAGGGCTGTGTCTGGTCACCACTCCCTCTCCATTTCTAGCACAGCACAAGGCACAATTCAAATCTGTCAACTGAATGACAGGGTCAAAGGAGACAGTGGTGAGGCAGCCCCTTGCCTGCCATAAGGTGCCAGGCACATGGGTGGGGTCCTCCATCAGCATACCCCCCCATGTGTGCTCAGGACCCAGCCGGCCCCTCAGAAGGGAGGAGGTGTCTACACGAATCCTTGCACGCCCTGGGGTCCCCTTCCTCGAGGCCCTATCCCTGCTGGTGCGGATATCAATGAAGGCCATGCAGGCCTCCTGCGAAAGCTCCTCACTGTCCAGGATCTTCTTGAGCAGCGCCTGCTTGAGTGGCTCCCGTGTGTGGCTCCACAGTCGGTCCTTGCCTCGGGCCTTGGACACCATGACACGGCTCAGTGTGTGCTTGGGTGGGGGCCTGCCACAGCACAGGACAGTCAACACTGCAGGCAGCCCCAGGGGAGAAACCCCAGCTTGTGAGACCACCACCCCAAACCCCTGTGCCCAGAGGCTGAGGGTAGGGAACAGGCCCTGCTCTTCCCTGCCCCACCGTGTGATGTGGGCGAGTCGGCAGCAGTCACTGGGCTTTACTTTCTTAGCTATGAAACAGAGGTAATAACACTGCAGGCTGTGCTCCAGCCTCCCCAGCCCACACTCGTCACCCCCCTGCAGAGCTCAGCATAAATGCAACCTCCTCCAGGAAGCCTCTCTTCTGACACCCCCACCCCCAAGCATCCTCATCATAACGCTGGGTGTACAGGGTCACAGCTGTCTCTCCACCAGGACTGTGAGTCAGTGCGGCAGGCCCAGGTATGAGTCATGAGTGCCCAGGACCTGCCTGGGGTGGGCATGGTCACCATCTCTTAATGAAAGAAGGGTAAGATGATGGCATGAGAAGGGGCATCTTGGGCCCAGAACCTGCCCTTCTACCCCCTCTGACCCAGGCCCTGGTTACAGGTGGGGAACCACAGAGCAACCCCAGCACCCCACCAGAGAAGAGCAGAAGCCTGCAGCCCCCTCCTCCCCTCCCCGGGAGCCCGGCACCTGAAGTAGTCGTAGGAAAACTCCTCCAGCGTGTAGGGCTTGGCGCGCACTTCAGGCTCTGCCGTTCGCAGCTGCAGGAGCCGGATGACATCCTGCCTCTGGTCGGGGCTCATGGTAACCAGGGCCTAGGGGACGAGAGGCAGGGGCTCAGGTCACCTGTCCACCTGAGGCCACTGGAATCAACATAGTAAAGCCTGGAGCCTTTGAACTAAGGCTGGGGGAGACTCTGTCCCCATAGGGGTGGCCTCTGCCCCATTCTGACCCTGGGAGCCCCTGTCCTCCTGAGGGTCTCTGAAGTTACTGTTGCCTCCATCATGCTGGGCTCAGGACCCTTCCCTCAGTGCCCTGTGTCTGAACCAGGTTGGGTTGCTCAGAAAGCCTGGACAAGGCAGGGGAACACAGTGTGATCCTGGACTTGTCAACGGAGCCTGGCTCAGGAGCTGCCTGAGCAGCTGGACTCTGAGTCCTCAGGACTGCACTCAGGGAGGCTCCAGAAAAGCCAGGGCCCCGCTTCCCAGCTGTGCCCCTACTGCCCTTTCAGACAGCGCAGGGTGGTACCCCTACCCCAGGCCACTCTCCCCGCATTCCCACCCCTTGGCATTTCCTCATCTGATGCAGTTTCTAGGCCCTTCCCCACTTGGCACAGGTTTGATCGCTGCCTCTACTTCAAGTCTGTGGTCCTTTAAGACCCCCAGATGGTCTTCATAGAAGCTGCAGACCATTCATCTACCGTAATCCCTCACTCCATGTTACAGATATGGGAAGAGGACAAAGAGGGGTCTAGGGGAGCCTCCCACCCATCTGCAGCTGGCAAACCACGTACCACAATCTCCCTTGGTGGCATGGTGACGGTAGGCATGACGTACACACAATCTGTGGGGAAGTCCCCACGCTGCTTGGTCCTCTCATTGATGCCATTGGCCCAGCCCGAGTTCATGACCTGCTCACCCGTGTCATGGTCCAGGATGATGAGGTCTCCCTTGGCAAAGCTGAGGAAGCCTGACTCCTCCCCTGCTGTGGAGCAGAGGTGAGCAGGGACACATGGGGGGACAGAGAGGGGCTGCGCTGGAACATCTTTATTTGGGCTGACGATCTATAAGCTGCTGCTCCCCACTGAAGAACTGAGGCCCTGTCTCATTCAGGTCTTCTCACCTGCTACCCTACCTCCACCTGTCACAGCCCTGGCCATGCAGACCTGGCCACCAGAGTGGGCCACTCCCCTTCTCAAAAGCCTTCCATGGCTCCCCATTGCCCTTAGGAGAAAGCCCACACTCCTAAGCCTGTTGTGACTGGCCTCCTTGACTCTTCCCACCTCACTCTTCCCTCATCTCTTGCATTCCAGTCAAACAAAACTATCTGCGGTTCCCTGGACATGCTGGCTTCCTCCCGCCTCCGTGCCTGGTTCCCGCTCTGCTCTCTGCCTCCTATGCTCTGCCCACACGTGCTTCCTCCCTGGACCCCAGGCTGCATGGGGGCCTCTCCTCTGGGCTCCCACAAGCTCTGGGCTTCTGTAGTCACTGTGCTGTCACAGGGCCATCACTGTCGTTTCCTGCCTTCCTCCCCACTGAGGGCAGGGCAGGTCCATCTCATGTCTGTCTTTTCTGCACTCTGCTCAGGGCCTAGGGGCCCAGGGACATGCTCAGTCAGGGTAGTTCTTACTGCTGTTATCATCTGAAGATGGTAGGTATTTGGAGAACAATGGGGAGGACCCCCGATCTAACTTGGAGATGACAGAAGGTAAGTATTGGAGGACCAGAGCAGGGCGAGGAAGTTTCCCTACAGGGCCCAGGTTGCAGGCAGAGTTCTGCTATTCGTCTGGGGAAGGTTGGGTAACAAGGCACTAGCAGCCTCAAGTGGCAGGCCAAGGCCAAGGTGCGTGGTCTGCGTAATGCCCCCGACCCCCAGGGCCTGGCAGCCCATGCCAGCAGCCACTCACCAGGGTTGGGGTTGTCCTGCAGGGCCACCACATACTTAGACCTCTTCCGGAGCCCCTCCAGGAAGGTGACCACCAGGTCACGGATATCCTCAGCATTGCTGGAGGTGAAGGTGTACTCATCCCCCTTGATGGTGGCCAGCGTGAAGCTGGGGGGCGTCAGTTTTGCTCCCCTGCAGGACCAACACGGAGAACAGGGCCCAGCCGGGGTCAGTCCTGCCCGGCCCAAGTGAGGTGTAGCACAGCCCAGATCAGAGCAGCCCAGCGAGAGCAAGACACGGCACTCCCTGAAGGAGACCAAGGCCAGCCGAGTCAGACATGGCCCAGCCAGGGGGAGATGTGGCCTGGCTAGGGCAAAGCCTGGTCCCAGTCTAAGTCAGACATGGCCCGGCCAGAGTCAGGCATGGTCCAGAGGGAGGTCCACACTGGCCCAGCTCACTTCCCCTTTGCCTGTCTAACTCCTATTCACTTTTCAAGTCCCAGCCTACATGCCACTTCCTCCAGGAAGCCCTCTGTGCCCTCCCATCACAGCCCCCATTACACTGGCTCTGCTTTAAAACGGCCTGTTCAATGTCTGTCTCCCTTCTCGACTGAAGATCAAGAGGGCAAGAACTATCTTGTCACCACTGTATCCTGTGTGCCTGGCATGTGCCTGGTCAGAGCTGGACATGGCCCAACCCCAGCCCACTTCAGACATAGCCAGGAGACACTCCTACATAGCCCTGGACAGGGGAGGGAGCCACCCACTGCTGGGAACGCCAGTCTATGTTCTAGGAACCCACCCCCACATCCCACTATGCACACTGCACTTTTCAGTTGACAAAGAGCTCTCTCCTACATTACTGCATTTATTCCTCACCACTGTTACTGAAGGCAAGGGTTAAGACCACTGTCTTAGGGATGAGGACCCAGAGGTAAGTCCCACCTGGGCCCCCAAATCCCAGGCCAAGCTCTTCTTGTACACACTGGCCTGCTCCCGATTGTCCTTCTAACGGCCCACCCTCATCTCAGAACAACCACTAATGTGCCATCAAGGCCCCACCCACCTCCAGATAGGAGGAGATGCCTGAGGGGGTCTGCATAGCGCAGCACCAACTGTGTGCCTCTGCACTCCCCATGACCCGCAGGAAAGCTCCGGACCCTCTCCCTCCCCATCTGTCTGTCTGTGTCTCTGTCTGCCCCTCCTCACCTGCTGCTGGACACAGCCATGATTTCCGGGAAGGACAGCTCCAGAAGCACCTGCTCCTGCTCATCCACAAAGTAGACGCCTGTCCAATTGACAGCCACAATGACGTCGTTCTTGGGGAGGCTGGGGCCTGGGGCAGAGACCAAGGCACTGAGGAAGGCCTCCCTGCTCCTGGGCCCAGCACTTCCCGATCCTCATAACTATCAGGAAAGTGGCTAGGGCAGGAGTATAATGATTTCCATTTTACAGATAGGGAAACCGAGGCTCAGCGAGCCCAATCTCCCTATAAGCTAAAACCCAAGGTGCAGTGGGAAGAGAGGATTGAATCAGGAAACTGGGTTTGAGTCCCATCCCTGCCACCTGTCTTTGTGCAGCTTTGGACAGCTCCTTGCCCCACACTAAAGTGGGCTATGGGGAGGGGTTGGACTCTAGCCCTGATGCCTGGTGATTCTGTGAAGCCCAGCACCCGCACAGGACACAGCACAGAGCAGATGCCTGGTAATGATAGCCTGAGGACGGCTGGGCAGACGGCCTGCATGGGTTGGCATTGGCCACAGCCGCTTTCGGCTTAGTGGAGGCAGCCCAGCAGAGCCAGCCGCCTGCACTCTGGGCCACCCTCTTCTATACACAGGAAGTGCTTTCATGATTCCAGCCCTCGTTCAATTGTTCAATCCAGTGCACCACTGAGCTCCTGCTATGTGCCATGGAGTCACTACCAGACTGTGGGGAGGCAGGACCCACTCAGGGATGTTGACCAGAAAAGAACAAGCAGCCCCACAGGCAGGAGTTTGACTGACTGGGGAGACTGGCTCCCAGCTCTGCCATGGGAGGGCTGTAGAGCAAGGGGCTGGGAGACCAGGGAGCAGGGTACCTGAGAATTTGTAGGCTTCGTAAAACCTGGAGAAGAGCAATGGCCACTTGAAGCGGGCGTAATTGACCACATCCTCTTTGACCTTCTGGGCATCAGTTCTCCTCTGGGCATAAATCCCCTGGAGGGGACAGAGAGGAACAAAGGACAATGTACAAGCTCTGTCTGGACATCAGGTGTCCCCGCCCTCCAGCCAAGGCTGGCCCAGGGCCACTGAACCTTCCTGTGCTTTGTTGCCTTTCCCTGTTCCCATCAGCCCACGGCCACCCCCGTTGCCCCATCTTTCTCCTTTTCAACCAACATCAGTGAATATGTGTGGGGTGCCATCTCCATGCAGGTCTGGGTGGCACAAAGTCAGAGACAGCATGGGTGCCTCCCCCAGGGAGCTCCCGTTCAGCAGAGGCAGGAAAGCTACAGGTCCCAGCCAGCGCAGGTGGGAGGCCCAAGGACCTGGTTCTCAGAGGCACGTGCTGTGAGTGGCAGACAGGCCGGGAAGGGAGATGCCAGGGCCACCACACTGTGGGCTGACCCGCAGTGACAGAAACTGGCCAGGTGGACCTGGGAGCTAAGAAGACCAGAGTGTGGAGGCGGGATTGGAGCCTGGAGGTGGGGCGAGCAGCAGTAGCAGCTGGGACATGGGGTGCTGCTGGCAGGAAACAGAAGCACCAGCAGTTCCTTTCTCTAAAAATCCTCCCCAAGCCCCCATGAGAATTTTGTGGTGTTTTGTGGTGTTGAGGTGGAATTGGAGGGTCAGGAAGAACTTGTGGTTTTTACAGTATATCCACACAGACGTGGATAGAGACAGACGTGTGTACCAGCACACACGGCCCATTCCCGTGGCGGAGAGGGCCTAGAAGCAGCGCCTCCCAGAGCGGTGAGTGTGCGGGAGACTGGGTGAGGTGTGGCCAGCCTGGTCTCAAATGGTTCCGAGAAAATGACAAGGGGTGTGTATGCAGAGAGGAGGCCACACAGCAAATGTGGCTAACAGCTGGTGGATCCGGGTGAAGTGTACACAGCAGTCCTTGTTGTTTGAACTTGCAACTTCTCTGTAAGTATGAAATTGTTTCAAAATAAAATGTTTTGAAAATAATTCTCTGTGATGAACTAAATTGTGTGCCTCCCCCTCACCCATTCATGTGTTCAAGTTCTAACCCCCAGTAACTCAGAATGTAACGTATTTGGAGATAGGGTCTTTAAAGAGGTAATTGAAATAAAATGAAGTCTTTAGGGTGGATCCTAATCATTATGGGGAGCCAACTAGGAGAGGTGAGAGACAGGCCCCTTACTTGGGCAGGCTCCTTACTTGGGAGGGAACTACTCCCGGCTGGTTATGGCCTGGGGCTCCGAGCAAGGGGAGCAGAGGGGGCTGCACCTCAAGCTCCCCAGGCAGGAATTTGGGCTGGAGTTCTTTTAGGGAAAAGGAGGTGCATGCCCTAGAAGCTCCTTCCAGCATCCACCCCCACTCTTGGGAAGCTGTAGCACTGGTAAGCCGCTGGTACAAGGCCAGGCCAGGAAAACCCCAACACCTATGGCTCCACGGTTTCCCTCCTGAGGCCACAGGACTGGGTCTGATCCAGCAGGGACCTCCTTGATTGCTCAGGTCCTCGCCGCTCCTCCAAGACCCCTCCCAGCCCTCCTACCTTCTTGTGGGCAGCAATGGCCAGCTGGGCCCATTTCTCCAGCGTCTTCAGGGGCGTGATCTCACGGTCGGGGATGTAGGTGGGCACGAGGTTGAGGAGTCGCTCCAGGATCATCTCGGAGCCATAGTCCACAAAGTACTGCTGGGAGGCCAGCTCAGCCAGGTCATCCTCCTAGGTGGGAAGGAGACCTCGCTGGTGCCTGTGGCCCAGGCTCCTCCCGCCCTGCCTCCTGTGGGTCTTGGGCCCTGGCCTTTGAGACCCTGAGTTCTCACTGATTCACCTCAGAACTCCTGTCTGCTCAGTGGAACCAGGAGCTACCTAAGGGCAGAGCCACAGCCTCGCCTCCTCCTGGTCCCTTTAACACCAGCACAGAGCTGGCTCTGCCCAGGGGCACACAAGCTGACCCAAAGAGACCAGCCAACCCCTCAGTAATGGGTCAGTCACTACACATTCAGCCCTGTGAAACAGCGACTGGGATGGACAAAGAAGAGAGGAGGAAGTGCCTGCCCTGGAAAATGGAAGACCTGGGGACTGCTGGAGATGGACAGAGTGAGGGGTGTGTGTCACCGTTCCTGCCTCCATCACCAACACTGAGCATCCGAGGGCCAGTCAAAGTGTTTAACAACCAGAGGCTACTGCAGAGGCTTCAGAGAGCCGGCTGGGTGCTGGGCATTTGCCCCTTCTCTGCTGGGACTGGTGCATGGTAGCCCCAGTGACACCTACCCAGGGCTGGAGCCCTGGAGCAATGAAGAAAGGCTCTTGGGGGCCTCAAAGGCAGCAGCTATTTTCCAACTAATTTGAAGTATTTCAGAATTTTATGAATTGATACGGCTGTATGAATGCATTCTGTCTGAATATTAGCTTACCACCACCAATACCACCATTATCATCACCACAACCATTTCCAATACCACGACCAACACCATCGCCACCACCAACACTGTCATTATCACCAACACCATCATCACCAACAATGCCATCGTCACTACCAACATTATCACTACCTTCAACAACACCAGCACCAGCACCACCAACACCAACAATAAATAGCACCACCACCACCGCCGCCGCCATCACTAACACCACCATCATTACCAACACCAACAACACCATCATTACTACCCATCACACCATCAGTACCACCACCATCACCACCAACAACCACCATCCTCTTCATTTCCATCATCTCCATGCTCATCCCTCCATCACAATCACCACAGAACCATACATTTGATCAAAACCACCACCACCATTATCAAAACCAAAACAACCACATTGCTCTTGAAGGACTTGCAAACTCTGGTCTAAATGAATGAATCTCTTTCTCCTTTAGAGCAGAGTTTACTAGACGAACTCAGAACAGTACAGCAGGTCCTGCACACGTTCTCTGCACCATGCCCAATCACTGCAGCAGCTCAGGGACGCCTTCCACCAGCAGAATTCAGGATATTCTTCAAAGCCCTTGCTTCTGGAATTTTACCTCATCCTCACAACTCCCATGAGGTAGGTAGTGTTCAATCCAGGAGGAGCCTGGGGAATGCCCAACCACACTCAGGCTCAGCATTAGCTAATGGGGGGTCATGGTGGTAACACTCAGCCCGTATTTGGAAAACAGATGGTTGTGGGCCAAGCAAGCTCACAGTTCAGCAGAACATTCATCTCACTCACCTTCTCACACCTGTACTCCCCAAATTTGACTCCTCGCACCACCTGCTGGTAGATGAGGCTGGTGGCCACACTGTCTTCCGAGGGGCTGTGCCAAGGTGTAAAGACCTCTTTGCGGAAAAAGAGCCTCCATGGGGCATTGCGCTCCTGGGCACCCTGCTCCTTGGCGTACTGCTCACACTGGGAGATGGCATCCATGACATGGTCACTACTGCTGCCCAGGGACGACACCTATGGGCACAGACGGGGCTCAGTGGGAGGGAGGGCAGGCATGGAGTCAGGGCGGACTACAAGGACCATCAGCTGTGCCACTGTTCTTGGCAGATGGAGAACCGAGGCTCAGAGAGAGGCAGGGACATGCCCTAAGTCCCCCACATAGCAGACCTGAACGGGACCCCTGTATCCCAGCCATGGGCTCTGAGCCGGCATGCCCAATGATTGTCTTTCTAACCTCAATTTTTAGCAATTATGTGGAAGTTCCCATTTTCTGGTGGAAACCTCTTGTGAAACTGTTGGACAAACTGAAACACTGAAAACAAAGCAGGTATCAGCAGGTGAGAAAAATCCAGGCAAACTGTGTCCAACAACATGGCTTTGTCCCTGGACCCGCTGGGTGGGGGGCCCCTGTGCTGTGAGTGATGCTGCTGGGTGTGTAGCGCAGCTCAGAGGGGACAGCTCCAGTCCCAGATGTGAGCCGGGGGAGGCTCCTGCTCCGACTGGTTAAGAATGAGTGGAAAAGAGCTGCCATGTGTGGCGTAGTTTCTCCATCACCCACCACCGCAACCTGATGAAGATTATATTCCCATTTCCACATGAGAAAGCTGGATTTCAGGGAGCCACGTGGCAGCATGTGCCACATACGACTGAAGGGAGCTGTGGGTTTCAATCTACATCACACTGTTGGACTTTTCCTTAGGTACCTAAGAGCTCCCCACAATCCTAAGGAGTCAGGCAGAGTCGGGTTACCACCGGCTCTCTAAGAAAACCTGTGCAAGGTCACCTGATCCAATAGGTAGCAGCAGTGGGATGGCAGCCTGATGCCCCCCAGAGAAGTACCTGAGGAGGCGCTTGGGGTGGCCATACCTTATCAAACAGGGCAATGTAGAGGGAGAACCCAAAGCGGTCCTTGAGCGAGATCTTGTCAGCCAGCGCGTTGCAGAGCTCCTTGGCTGTGGTCGCTGAGTCTGTCAGCAGGGTCTTGGTGGTCCCGTCCATGAATGTCACAGGCAACATGATGGGCTTCTTGGACTTGGTGGCCTGGAAATGACCAAACAGGGTTTGTGGGATCCCGTCACTTCAGGCCAGCTCACTCCCTATGGATCCCGACTCCCTGCTGTCTGAGCCCCAGGCCCCCCACATTCCGCCAGGACACTGCCTGTCCCCATCACAGGTACCCAGAAAGCCCCGCTGTGTGCCCCACCCCAATGGGACCTGGGGCCTGGGAGGTCGGGCACCGACACGGACCAGGCCCTTGCCTTCACTTCCATAACCATCACAAGACTGCGCAGTGGGCATCATTATCACCACATTGCAGGTGAAGCCACTGAGATGTAGAGGGACTCCCCCTTGAAAGTCTCTCTGACCATAAAGCCAGCAAAGGGGGGTCAATCACCCTTTGGGGACTTCCTGTTCTGGATAGGTTTGGGATTCCAGAACTTGAGATGGATGCTTGAGAAACCACAGAATCTCAAAGCAGGGAGCGTTTCTGGGACACCAGAGTGCATTGCAGACACGTGCATGTGTGTGTGCACGGACACACACACACACACACACACACACACACACACACACACACACACACACGCACACGCACACACACACACACACACACACACACCCTGGGTGGGGCCAGGGCCACACCTGCAGCTCCAGCCAGCTGGGTGGTTGTGTCCGCGTCCCATTGACGAAGGTCCTCCTTAGGCGCTCCTCACAGTATGGGGCATAGCCAGGTGGTCCCCCATGGATGAAGTTCCGCAGGTACTGCCAACAGGGGACATGGTGGGGCAGCCCCACCCCAACCTCTCCAGACCTGCCCCTCCTGGACCGTTAGAGCAGCCCCAAGTCCCTGCACCCACATGCTATTCCTCTGCTTTCCATGGCTCCCACTGCCCTCGGGCCAAGTCCGCGTACCTACCATAGCTTGGGGGAAAGCCACCACAATTGGTTCCGCCTAGTCTCACCTCACATGCCATCTCCCCCTCTCAGCCAGCTTAATTGCTCCTCCTCCTCCAGGGCCCAGTCTAGACCCCACCACCCACTTCATAGCACCGACCAGTCAGGTTGGTCCTGCCAAGACCGGCTCCACCCTTGTGTTCTCGGTGCCCAGGGCCTGGCACCAAGATGAACTGAAGCACCTGCCACGAGACAGGTGTGCAGAGGGCACAGCACAGGCTCTTGTCAGCCTCAGCACCTCACAAGTAAAATGGGGCTGAGGGGAGAATAGAGCTGCCTGGGAGGAGGGGTGCCAGGAAGACGAGGCCGGCAGGAGGTGGCCAGGCCTGCGAGGAGAGACTGGGCAGGCCTCACTACCAGGCTCTCTCCCATCAATGCCAAGATGGGGCCCAGCTCCCCTTTCCACCCCAGGAGGCCAGGCACCTCCCCTACCTTCACGAACTTCTCAGAGGGGGCAAAGCAGCCCACGCAGAGAGACACGAGGATCCAGCCCCGGGCATAGCTGCTCTTGGATGGGTTGTGGGTGAGCTGCTTGCTGATCTGGCAGTAGATCTCATCCCTGGGCAGGTGGAGGAGCAAGGAAGAGAGAATCGCCTCAGAGGAACATCCCAGGCCCCACGCCCTCACAACACAGCCATCCTCTCCACTTGCCCAAGACCACCCAGGAGGAGGCAGGCTGGGGCTGGGGGGAAAGGCTGAGCCCTAGGCCCTGGGGAGCCATTGAAAGGGGTCTTGCTTTGGAGACAGAATCATCAGGCATGAAGCACGTTCCTAACTCCAATCCAGATTCCACAGCCAGGGCCCCACTATCCAGAGCATGGTATGTATCTTGCTCTGGGCACAGCAGCCACAACTCCTGGTGACCACACTGATAGGAAACATAGGCCCTGCCTCTGTGTCCCTGACCAGCTGTGTCACCTGGGGCCACGGCAGGTGAGTTCACCTCTCTGACCCCAGTCCATAGTGGTCAGCTGCAGGTACAATTCCCACTAATTTCTACCAATGGCAACTAGTTGAGCAGAAACAGGAAAAACATCTGGAGGTATCTTTGGGGAGGTATGAGTAGGGACTTTGTCTCTTGAAAGGTTTCTGTAATGTTTGAATATTTAAGTGACTATGTATTACGTTTGTAATGAGATGAAAGCAATGAAGGTAATGTTTTTGGTTTTCATTTTAAAGGGACCCTTACAGGATTGCTGTAAAGAAAAACGAGCTAAGCCTTATAAAAGCACCTAGCACAGTAAGCCCTCAATAAATGCTAGCTGAGATTGTTGTTGTTCTTAGGAATGTCTCTTCCCTTCCCTGAACCCGGTGCTATAAACAGCAGCCAAGGCAGGACCCCCAGTGACGCGGTGACCACCAGGGGGCGCCCGCTGCTCCTCTTCCCTCAGTGCAGGGCTGGGCCGGTGGGAGGGGACGATCTCATCCAGTGGCTCCGGATCGAGAGAGTTCATGACCAATAATTTCAAAGTAAATTCTGGACGTTGCCAACTTTTTATCGTAACAAAATGAGAATATTCAAAACACACGCAAATAACATGTCCGCTTTCCCAACTGTCATAAAACAAAGGTAATTTAAAATATCCAGAAATTCCGAAGGGCAAAATCTTAGAAGAGCGATCCTTTAAATAAAACAAATTTAGCTTTAGAAATATTATTATTTTTCCCATTTTGCCACAGACCAGTGAAAATGTTATCACCTGCAGCTGGGAGTCTCTGACCTGACCCCATTCACTTTGCAGACAGGGAGACCGAGGCTGAGACAAGGGAATGATCAGCCATGGTCCCTCAGGGAGTCACCAATGGGCTTTCTGACTCTTGGTCCAGGACTCCCAGTGCTGCATTCTCTGGAAGGGTCAGCTTTAGGCATGATGGTGACATAACTGGGAGGTGGATTCCTGCCCCTTAGACACACCTCGGGCAGTTACCTTTTCCTCCTGGGGGTGGGTGGCCCTGGGTGGTGTGGCCATCTCCAGTGAGGTAACAACCAGCCTCAAGGGGCAACTAAAGGAGGTCTGGCGGGGAGGCAGGGGGTCTGGGAAGCCGAGTGACCCCTGGGCAAATCTCTTCTCCACTCTAGACCTCAGTTTTCCCATCAGGAAAACGGGGCTGGCTCACGCCCTGCCCATCCTGCTGTCCTCCCAGTGGCATACACAAGTCCATGGGATCAGCTCTCCTAACGACCTGTGCTGTGCAGATATGGTTCTTAGAGAAGTCCTAGCCCTCCTCTGACCCAGCAGGGTGATTCTTTATTTGCTCGTGGTGACTTCTGGATCTTCCCATCTCCTCCCCAACACCCCAGGACCTGGGTAAAGTCCTCTCCGGAGCCTGGGCAGGAAGGAGGCACTTGCAGGATTCCCAGACATGCTGCCCACAGTAACCCTGACCCTGGGCCTGGGGTGGTGCACTGCAGGGGAGCTGGCAGCGACGAGGTTAAAGCAGGAAGTGCATGTCGGTTAATGATCATCAGAGCTACTGTTTATTGAGTGCCTCCCATGTCCCAGGCCTGTGTTACACGCTTCTCACAGTTCTATCTTCCCACAAGCCTGTGAGGTAGGTACTGTTATTGTTCCTCCTTTACAGACCAGGAAGCAGAGATTCAGCAAGACCGGGGCCATACAGCTAGCTAGCAGCAGAGCCAAACCCAGGCCTGTTTGGCTTAATCTGTTGCTAACGTGATGGAGCTCCAACTCAGCTACCGAAAGCCCTTCAGGCCCTGCCCTGGAAATTCAGGGTGCCCCCCCCCCCGGCCATCCAGCAGCCCTCCCTGTGCCTGTGCCCCTCAGGCACTGACCGGAGTGCTGGCCGCAGGATGCCATTGCCAATGATGAAGTGCAGCTTCTCCAGGTTGGAGGTAGGCCGGTCCTCCAGCATGCTGTTGCCCTGCACTGTGGACTCCCCGTCATGCAGCCTCTTGGTCACCTGGGCCAGAGGGATGGGACTGGCTTGACCAGGGTAGGTGAAGTTAGAGGCATTGCCTCTGCCAGCCTGGGGCACCAGTGCCTGAGTCTGCCCTCTCCCTGGAGAGCAGAATCCTGGTTATGGCCAGAAGAGCTGGGTTCCCTGCCACTAACCCCAACCATTGTCACTACCCCCGCCCTGAGCAGGCCAGACGTTGGGCCAATAACTGGCCCACACAGCCGGGGCGTACTGGCCTGGTGCCACCCGCTTCTGGGGATAAGGCTCCTCTGCAGCCTCCTTGACACCCTGTGCCCCACCCCTGCCCTGGGAGGCCCTCTCAGGGAGGACAGAGACCTTCTCCTCTGGCTCTCCAGCAGCATCCCCCTCTCTCCAGTGTGCCTCCCCCAATGCTGGCACCCAGAGTATACCCCAGGTTCCAACCACCTGGTCACCATCACCCTGTCACCAATGCCTCTGGCCCCAATGTGACCAGCCTCAGAGTGGCTCTCACAAGATGTTTCTCTTCTCTGGTCCCCCACAGCCCTCAGCACCAGCCCCAAGCTCTGCCCAGAAGACACAGAGTGAGTGAGAGGCAGGCCGCAGGAGTGTGCAGACAGGGAGAGGCACGGAAGGTCCATAGTCCACTGAGAACCTCAACCGCCATCTCCCACATCCCAGGACCCCATGGAGCAGGCATTTTCTTCCCAGGGCTCCTCGGTCACCAAGCAACAGGCTGGGATTCAAATCTGAGGCCACAAGGCTGCAGGACTGGATTTTTGGAACCCCTGACTCTGCAGCAGAGGGTCAGAGGACACTTCCTGGAGGAGGAGAGCCCCAGGCAGAGAAGGGGAAGGGGGAATTTCAGGCAGAGGGACTGGTGTGTGCAAATGTGGGGGTGTGGGGAGCCAGTCCCCTGAGCTGTGACTGTCTGACACTGCACCCACAAGCCTGGATAAACCTGGAGCAGTGCTCAGAAAAGGGAAGTGACTGAACGAATGAATTCATACACTAATGGTGTTGGAGCTCCGTGAACACTCTTTTCACAGAAAAGTTCCTGCATTTGAAAGGTCTTTGGACCAGTCACCACAGGTCCATCCCCTGGCAGGAAATGTCCTCCCTCTCACAATCCGCCACTCTGACCCTCCCTGGCTCTCGGCTCCCTCCTCTGGGAGGCCTTCCCTGACCTCAGCTTGAGTTCACCCCCTCTTCATGCACTCCTGTCTACCCCATCGCCCCCCACATCATCCTGCCCCTGGCCAGCTGGGACCCCTGAGGACGGACTATCCATTGCGCTCCTGCACCTATGTCCTCAGCTCAGCCATGCCCTGGCCTGGGCCACTAAGGCAGCCACCTGTGGGCTGCCAGACCCGGGGTCTGCTCTCACCTCCTCTGTGAGTTTGGACTTCTTCTTCAGGGTCAAGTGCACCAGCTTGTGCCTCACGCTGCTCTTCTTCTGCCCCTCGGGGAGCTGGGCCTGCGGGACCAGCAGGGAGCAGGGTCAAGTGACTGGGCAGAAAGCAATGACAAGACTGCTTGACAGGGGGGCTATGCCCGGGGCCATCTCACCTCCATATTAATGCTTAAGAGGTCTACTCCAGCTTACGACCCCCTAACTCCTGCTCCCACACTCCGCACCAGCCACCTGGCAGATGGGAAGTGTAGTGACCTGCCCAAGGCCTTCCCACGAGTCAATACGGGAGCTGGCTCTGGCTGCAAAGCCACTGTCTGCTCTGCCACGTGGCTCCCCTCAGGTACAGTTGGCACTTTACAGTTTACAAAACTGTCACACATTTGTTGCCACAAACAGGTGGAGGAAGGCGGGGTCTAGGGGGTGGTGAGACAGCGACTAGTTATAGGAAGCTGGGGATTCCAGGCATTCCTTCCCACTGACCTGGGAGAGACATTGGCCAGAGGGAGATTTGGCCCTACCTCGCCCTCGCCCTGCAGGGCCTGCAGCTCCCTCTTGTATGTCTTCTTGCCCAGGGTCTCATAAATCTTGGTCATCACAGGGATCTTCTCACTGCCGTCACTCATGGCCGTGTGGTACTTGGGCTCAGGGAGGTCCCCCATGAACCGGAGGATGGTGATCCAGACAGCCAGGGCCGCCTGGGGACACAGCACACATGTCGGAGATCCATCGCAAAGGACATTGCGAAAGCCGCCAAGATAACCTGGTAGCTTGAGGGGAGGGCTGGAGAAGCACCTGTCTGCGTGGTCTGGCTCCAGGCTGAGCACTGGGCTGAAGCCTATAGTCAGACCTGGTCCCTGCCCACCAGGGACCCACCACCCTCAGCACCCACTGCGTCTACCTGGGGCAGACCCACGGCCCCAGCCAGCAGTGACCCAGCACAAGCAGGCCTCACCAGCTGGTCCCCCTCATCCTCATGGTAGAGCAGTGGCTGTTTGAGTGGCCGCCGAGTGTAGGAGTGTGTGGTTGTGCCCTGGAAGTAGGTGGCAGCGAACTTGGCAAATTTATACTCGGAGAGGTCCTCCTCGTCCTCGTCGGGCAGGGGCAAGGCTGCGTCCAGGTCTTCCTCCACCATCTCCCTCCGCCCTCGCTCCAGGTCCTGAAGGACAAACTGGGTGGGAGGGCTTGGGGGCAGGCTTAGGGCTGGGCTACTGTCCCCTAACCTGTCCCTGCAGGGCCAGCTCTTCCTCCAGGAAGAGCTACCCAAACAGACCCTGGTACATGGGAGGTCCTCGACAGATGAATGGATAAAAGTTTGAGAATGGCTCTGGAAAGGGACAGTGGCTGGCCTGAGGTCACATGGCAGCTGGGGCTGGACAGGGCCTGGGACCTGTGGCCCCAATGCAGTTCATCACTGCTCCCCTCTGCTCAGAGGGGCCAGGTGGGCTCTGTGCAAAGGGGCACAAGAGGCAGGAGAGCCATCATGCAGGGGTGCCTAGACTCCCCAGACCAACTACAGGACCTCTGAAGCTCTGCCCTCAGCCTGGTACCTCAAAGCCACTAGGCGCCTGGCCCTCCTGGCCTGGCAGGCCGCCTGAAGTCCCCAGGAAGCCAAACATCTTGTCCACCATGTCCGAGTGGCTGACAGGCTCATGGCGGGCCCGCTCTGCCTGCTCCAGCAGCAACTTCTTCCGCCGAGCCTCCTCCTTTTCCTTCAGCTCCCGCTCAGCATCCTCCCGAGCCAGCTGTGCCAGGCGCTCCTGGGACATCGGGGTCATGCAAAGGAGACAGTGTCAGCACTGGGTTCATGGCCTCAGGGAAAGAGCTCTGCCTGGGGAGCCTGAGGGAGCCCCTGCAGCAGCCGGGCCTCAGTCCCAACCCCTCCCCGGGCCCTCCTGACCACCAGCAAGAACAGAGCCTCTGACTTTCCCGTCTTGGCCATGCTCAGCCCAGCCCTCACAGTCCACGGCAGACAGACGCCCAGCCCCTCTGGGCCACAGAGAGGCCTTTCAGCAGGCCCAGGCAGTGATCCCGTCTGCCCTCCAGTGCTCAGTGGGGGACTACCTCCTCCCGGCAGCCTGCCCAGGGGACCACGCCAGCCCAGAAATCCCACAGTCTTTGGGTTGAGGCTGCCCGAGAGAAATAGGTGAGTCATGTATTTATTTTTAAAAGTAAAAATAAATAGGTGGAATTAATTTTAATAATATATTTTATTTAATAGTTTCCCCCAAATATTATCTTAACACATAATCAATATTATAAAGATAATACTGAGATATATATTTTTTCTTTCCCACTAAGTCTTCAAAATCTTGTGTGTATGTCGCACCCACAGCACTGTGCTATTTGGACGAGCCACACCTCAAGTGATCAGCAGCCACACGTGCTGGTGGCTCCCACAGCAGGCAACGCGGCTTCCCACGTGCTCACCCGGCTCGGGCTCTTTTTTTCCTGGGTGCTGCCTCCCAGCCAGAAAAGGCAGTGCTGGGGGATGGGCCCTCTTCCTCCGTAGCCATGGGCCTCTGCCCTTTCGCCCGATAGGACTGGGCACCCCATGGGAGCTCAGCCAGCATGTGCCGAGTGTCCAGTGAGGGACACTTTCTGAAGGAAGGCAGGCAGGCTGCGTGGACAGGCGATGGGCGCCAGCGGTGGGGGAGAGCTGCTGAACCAGGGGTGGACGCGGGAGGCACTGGGAGGCTCCCGGCTCACCTGATGCTTGCGCTCAGCCTCCTCCTTGGCCTTCTTGGCGCTCATCTCCTTCCGGAGCTTCTCCTCCTCCGCCAGCCGCATTTTCTCAGCCTCGAGGCGCCGCAGGTACTGAGGGAAGGCGGTGGGTGGGCACCGAAACAGGTGCAGCTCTTCTCACAGTGCTTCCGGCCCGCTCTACCCCCCACCCTGCCCCAGTTCTGGGACTGGGAGCAACTCTGCTAGATAATTTTGCAGATAGGGAAACTGAGGCAACGGAGAAATTCTCCAGGTTACACAATGGGTTGGAGGCACTACTGATCTCAACTCCAAACCAGGTTTGCCTTGGCCTCCCAAGAATTCACGAGTGACGGGGGGGTCCCAGCCCTGTCCTTGGATGGGGGGATAGAAATGAGGGTCTGGTCCTAGTTTTATGCATTTCTCAGGGCCTCTGGTCCCCTGCATAGGCCTCAGCTTCCCCGGCCAACACCTGGGGGTGATCCGACCGCCTGGGGTGGAACACACCTCAGAGGACACACCGTCAGGGCTCAGAGCCTTGGTGCTTGGTGCCCCCTCACCTCGGCCCTGAGGCGCCGGTGCAGCCTGCGGGCGATCATGCCCCGGGCATAGGCCTGCACGGTGAGCACAGCCCAGAGGCGGTGGCGGAAGGCCTTGCGCACCAGGTAGGCGCGGCAGCGGGCCTGGAACTCAATGATGCGCCGGCGGGCCAGGCGGTACTGCTGGTGCAGCTTCCGGGAGCGGTGCAGGGCCTGCAGCCGCAGGAAGCCCAGCCGCATCTGCAAGGACAGTGCCCGACGTTCAGAGCCTGCTGCCCCATTCCAGACTGACACTGCCTGCCAAGCTTCCACTGCATGGGCCTCTACTCTCAGACTGCATCCCCCCCTACCCCGGCATGGCTCAGTCTCCACCCAGATAAGAACACCAATAGTTAAGCTCTGTCTCCTCTTGGGTGGCAGTTTCTGAGGGGCATGGCCTTGACTCTCCCTGCGTTGGGGCCTCCCTGAGGGATCCTTATCCACAGAGCAGGAGCCATAACCAACTGGTCTTCCTGTCTGCCTCCCCAGCCATAAGTCCAGGATGCAGCCCAGTTGTTCCACAGAGGCCCATGTGACCCAGCCACTCCAGGCCCCCTCCAAGGTCTCTAAAAACTGCAGTGTGCTCACAACCACCAAAACATTCCAGAAGAAAAGCAACAAACATTGCTGACCAGTTGGGAGAAGCCACAAGAGCCAGGCTGGACTTTGGGCTGGAGAAGTAGTAGGGTTGGCCAGGGCAGTGGCAGGAGGCCAACCAGGCCAGGCCGTGCTGCCCTGGTGCACGCAACTCCTGCTGCCATGGCAACGGGGCTAGGGTCAAAGGCCTGGTGGGATGAAGAGCGGCCCCCTCAGGGAGGCTCACCAGCCCATAGTTCCTCCTGCAGTTGTGGCCCCGCCAGTGCCTCTGGATCAGTGTGGCGGCATTCTTCAGCTTCAGAAAGTTGGACCTGAAACAACAACAGAGAGGCAGGTAGGTCTCAGAGCAGAGAACTGGTACCCAGAGGCAGTCAAGGTGCAAGTGCATTTGGAATCAGGAGAGTACAGTTGAGTCCCAACTCTGTGGCTTCCCAGCTACTTAATCTTGAGCAAGGCACATGCCCTCTCCGTGCCTCAGCATCCCCATCTGTAAGGTAGATAGAACAATGCCTGCCCTGTCTGCCTCATAGGCTGGTCACATAAGCCCATTAAAGCGGACATTCAAAAAGGTATTTGTTGAATGAATAAATGTATGAGCAAACAAGTAAATGAAATAATATTAAAGATTAAAAGCTTTGAACTGTCTGACTTTCTCATTTTATAGATGAGGAAACTGAGACTTGATGAGATTAGAACTAGAGCCCATGTCTTCTGACTGACTCTGAGTGAGCCCAGTGCTGTTCTCCTTGTACACAGTGGGCTGCTTCTACAGGACAGCAGTCATCTTTAGCCCAGTGGAGGATAGAGACCACACACGAGACAGCAGGCATCTGCTGCATGTAGAAATAAAGGAGGAGTGAAGGATAGATATGCCAGTGTGCAACTGAGCCAACGAGCTGCGATACACCCATGAGCAAATGAGCAATGGTGCGAGGGGATGGGTGGATAGATGGATAGACAGACGGATGGATGGATGGGCAAACAGAAGAACCAACATAAGGGCAGATGAATGGATGGATGGAGGGAGGGAGGGAGTGATCACATGAACTGCAAAAGGAGTTTTATGGAATTTTTGTGGAGCCTGAATCATATTCTGAAGTCAACCCTGCCTATTTGTGAATTGTCACAGGTGCACACATGGCCCTTACATAGAATATGAGACACAGTTTGTAATTTATAAAATCTCAACTTGCCTCTCGGGAAAAATTCATCAGCATCTGAGACAAACAGAGGGTCTCACGTATGTAGGTGAATGCCTCACGTATGCAGGTGAGGGTACCGTGTTACTTGGCTTATATGGCACAGATGAGTCTACATAAATCATGTATCTGTGTGTTCCTCCTTGTTCACACGATCATGTGTGCGTGCTATGCATGTGTGTGCTCGTTTCTACGTGTGTGCAGTGTGCATGATTATTCCTGGTGTCCACGTGCGAGGAGAAGTGAGCTTGTGTGTAGGCTTAGGTGCTGCTGTGGTTTGAATGTCTGACTCCTCCCAAACTCATGTTGAAACTTAATTGCCATAGTAACAGTGTTGAGAGGAGGGACCTTTGAGAGGTCTTTAGGTCACGAGGGCTCGGCCTCGTGAATGGACTAATGCTGTTATTGTGGGAGTGGGTCCACCCCTCTTGCTCGCCATCTCTCACCCTCGCATTGCCCTTTCTCCATGTGACACCTTCCACCGTGTTACAACACAGCAAGAAGGCCCTCACCAGGTGCCAGCCCCATGACCTTGGACTTACCACCCCTCAGAACAGTGAGGAAATAGGTTTCTGTTCTTTAGAAATTACCCAGTCTCAGGTATTCTGTCATAGCAGCAGAAAACGGACTAAGACAGGCAGAGAGCAGCTGGTCGGGGCACATACCTGTCTTTGAACCCCCGGATGACCTTCTGGAGGAGGATGACTCTGTCAGTGATGGCCTTGTCCCGCTCCACCTCCAGCAGCATGTCATGGTGGTCCTAGGAGGCACAGCTCCTGAGCAGCATCCCACTGATGTCTCCTCCAGGGCACCAGCTCAGTCCCAGGCCGGTTATCTCTTCCTTCACAGGCTCCCAGCCCCAGTTAGGCCCCCTGGAGTGGCCTCCCACAGCCACCAGCACAGACAGGGGTTGTTGTGTTTCCCAAAGGAGAACCACAAATGCAGCAGGAGAAGCCTAATTTCACTGGATGGGGTCTATGGCCCCAACATGCACACACACTGGCTTCATCCTCATCACCGTCTCTGCCCCAGCCCCTGCTCTTCCAGATGTGCCCATCACATGGGCCCCTGACCTGGGCCAGGCCACTATCATCTCTCCTGAATCTTAGCAGCAGCCTCCCAAAAAGAGGATTCCTGGCCTCCATCAGTCTCCGTCTGGCCCTCTTTCACAAGCAGCTAAAGGGACCTTCCTACACACAAATCTGAAGGTGACCTTGCAGTGACACCCCACAGTTCCCAAGTCAAGCCTGGGCTCCTCACCCTGGCACTCAAGGCCCTCTTTGATCCAGACCTTTCCAGATTCTCCAGCCCTCTCTTCTCCTCACCCCCAAAGCCCCAATCCCCGCTCTGGTTGGACAAAAGCTCACTGCTTCATTCAATACACGTGAATGGAATGACTCAATGTGCTGGCACTTTGCTAAGTGCTGGGGGTGCCACAGTGAACTAGGCAGACATGGCCTGCCCTGGGGAATGATAGAGTCTCAAGGGGGAGCCACATCCATCACATAACCACAGACACACATCACTTGCAGGCAGGGCCCTGCACAGAGGAGCTGCTCAGCCAAGGCTTTCTGAATGAATGAACGAATGAGCATTGGATGTTCTGCCCTCAAAACCATGGCTGTTCCTGAAGAGCCAGAGAGATGAGGACGGGGCATTGATGTACCTCTGAGCTCTATGGTGCTAGGTGCCATTGCACTTCCTGCCCTCCCTCCCTTGCCCATGCAGGGGCTGGCGTCAGACCGCCTCAGGCTGGAAGCTCTGCTCTCAGCTTCCCAGCTGCCTGGCCTTGCAACTCACTTCTCCTCTCTGAGCCTGTGAAATGGCCATAATAGTCTCTACCTCACAGGTCTGTCAGGAGAATCAAACAAGATCATGGACAAAAAGCCCCCACCCAGAGCCTGGCACACACAGCACGTGTGCTTTCTAGCTGCCGGCTGTGGCTTGCACAGGCAGGAAACAGTCGACACATTTTTCCAATGAGAAAACCAGGGTCAGGGAGATGAAGGGACTGGCCTGAAGCCCTGAGGCCAGAGAGGGATTAGACTAGACCACAGACTTCCTCTAGTCCGGGCTGGTTCCTCCCTTCCCTCTGCCACCTGTCCCAGAATGTCCAGGCCCCATCCCCCATGCCAGAGGAAGGGCCCTGCCCTGTCACCAGGACAGCCAGAATCTAGTACAGCAGAAATGGAAATGGGGAAGCCGAGAACTGGGAGCTCACACTGTCCCTGCCGCAACTGCCCTGCCACCACTGACTCCCCACAAGCTCTCCCAGGGCTGTGACTCCCCATGGCCCAGCTTTCTGCTTCCCTCCACAACGGCCCAGGCGGCTGTGGGAGCTGAGAGCTCCAGCTGCTGTGCTCAGGGTGGCCAAAACAGGCCTGGGCACTACAGAGCGATTTATGGCGGCACACTGCTCACCACAGCCCAGGACGAACCCTGCCTGGCAGGAAACCACAGGAAGGACCTAAAGATACACTCTGGATCCCCACCCCACAAGGCCCAACTCTTTTCACAGATGGGAAAATGAGGCTCAGAAATAGCCAGTGACTTGCCTACAGCCCCTGGGCAGACAACCACAGGGTCCGAATTTGAATCCAGGCCTCCCTTGCTGCAGACCTGACAGACAGCTCACCTCCAGCCTTGGGTGCTCTGATCCTGCTCCAGGTCTTAGGGGTCTCAAATACCAACTTCCCTTCCCTAGCGAGGAGGCCTTACCCCACCCACTGCAGGGCAGGAAGGGTCTGAAAGGACAAGCACTGCTGCAAGTTCCTCTGTAGCCACTTCCTAGGACCCAACCACACCATGATGAGTGTCCACAGTCCCCCAAGGCAGCCCAGGGACAAAAGCTGTGCTCACCTTCAGAAAGATCTTAGTTTTGCCAATCTGCCAGTCATCGTGGGTGCCCAGCACAGCCTCAGCCATACGCTGGCATGTCCCCCGAAGATTGTCCTGGGGTGGGGAGAATACAAGCTGGGGAGCCTTGCCAGTGGGAAGGCGCTCTGAGTGTCCTTCCTGAGGCCGGGAGGCAGGGCTCTTGTCGCAGTTCTGCCCCTGACTGAATACGTGGGCCCTGCCTTCTCTGATCCTCACTTTTCTCCTTAGCTCATCAGTTTGCAAAACCCTCTGCCACATCTGACATCTAGGTCTTGTTCATTACACCACCACGTGTGAAGTTCACCCCAGCTGAGTGTGGCAATCAAAGCCCTCTGATGCATTCCACTGCCTGACCCACAATTTTCCCAGCCATACCTGAGGGGCCACACAGATGCCATGCCTGGCCCATTGTCCCGATGAGAAAACTATGGCTCTTGCCCGACCAGAGCTGGGGCCCTCCCCTCCCTCCATCTGTGCACCCAGCCCTGTACCTGCTTGTAGGCCGGCTTCACGCCCGGCAGCAGTACGCGGTACCGCTCCACAAACTCTACGAAGCTGTAGCGGATCGGGTAGCCGGCTCGACGGATTCGGATGGTCTCCATCATCCCCGAGTACCGCAGCTGGCGCACGCACAGGTGCCGGTCGAATAGCTGCCAGGTACGGAGCCAAGGGCATTAGGGCTGAGGCTTTTGCTGAGAGGCCAGCCCTGCTCTTCTTTGACCAGCCCCAAAGGCCCAGAGAGGGCAAGGCCACACAGCACATGAGGAGCAAAGCCAGAACAAGAACCTGGATCTGCAGTTCAAACCCACACAGCAGCATGAAGTAAGGACCCCCAGAGTGGGGGAGCTGTGTGCTTTGGGAGCACAGAGGAGACATGGGGTTTCATGGAGGGGGTGGTTGTGCCAAGGTTGGAGGGGGGCGAGTATGTGCAAAGAGGTGAAAGCATGAAGGACTTGTTGGGGGACTTTAGGGAACTGCAGAGGCTAGTTCAGACCATAGTTACAGCAGTGCAGGTGGTGGGTGCTTCCTACAATCCCAGGGAGCACTCTTCACATTGCAGCCATTGTAGAATTACAGTTATTCAGACAACTTTCTGGCTGCTGGTGATAGAGTGCCTTAAGGAAGAGGCACAATTTTCTAACTTAAACTTAAACAAAGTTGGCTTTTGTGATGGCCGCAGAGCAGGGCCAGCCGGCAGGTTCATGGAGCGGCTGGGGGAAGAAAGCAGAAGGCGGATGCCTGGCTGCGGGAGGCCTTGGAAGCCAGTCTAGGGAGGCTGGCCTCATCTCATAGGTGATGGAGCAGGGAGAGACCAGGCCAGGTTTGCATTGGAGAACATGTCACTGCAGTTGGGGGGCGAGGGGTGCCAAGACAGGAGGCAGGGGAGGCAGGAGACTAGTGAAGATGTTGCTTCCTAGGTCCAGGCCACAGGTGCCAAGGTCTGGGCTGAGAGAAGGGTCCCAGAGGCCTTTCAGAGCCAGGGAGATGGTACCCAACTGCCCTGGCTTCGGTCCCCCTGGAGCCCCACATTACAGGGAGAGCTCACCAGAGCCCTCTGTGACCCTCAGGCGTCTAAAGAGGACAGGCCTTCCCACTCTGGGGAATGTTTTCCTGGCAGGGACAGCAGGCGGGGACAGCATGTACGGATGGCCGGCTTCCGCAGCCTGCTTCCTCTCCCTCTGGCCACTTTCCCTGGCCTTCCTTCCCTCCCTAGAGCCCCACTGGCCCCAGCTTCCCCCGGCCTCCCCCAGTCCTCTGGGTAAACAACACCTCCCAGAGCCTGTGCTGGGGAAGGAGAGGGCTCACGGTGAGGTGTGGCCAGGCTCAAGCCCCTCAGCCTCCCCGAGCCCTGGTCCTGCATCTCTGACTGGAGCCTCGGGGTCCCTCCTTCACAGGCTGTTTGAGGAGGTTGAATGAGGCTGTGGACAGACAATCTAGCCTGTCCTGTGCCCACGGCAAGGGCCCAACAGATGTCATTCAGAAGACTTAAAAGGAAGGACATCCCCAACCAGTCAGAGGAATCAGGGCAGGCTTCCGGGAAGAGGTGGTGGCTGAGCTGGGCTGAAGGACAGGGGTCTTTCAAAGGAGGGCCACAGCAAGAACCATGGCTGCCATTTGCTGAGTGCTTTCTAGATGCCAGGCAGTTTGCATGCATAATTACATGGACTATCCCCAGGAGGTGGGTATGGTCATCGTGAGAGGAGTAAGTGACTTGTCTACAGTCGCCCAGCTCATAAGTGGTAGATTCAGGATTTGAACTTGCGTCGGGCCCACCACAGAGTCTAGGCTCTTCCCAGTGTATCTGCTGCATCCAGCAAATCAGGGACCTTGTTTCATACACCTCTCAGGTGCCCTGCCATTCTCCAAAGAGGACAAAGTCTCACATCATCCATCCTTCCCTGTCCCAGCCTCGACCCAGCCCTGACCTAGCCCCAACCCAGCCCCTCCATGGCACCCCACCCCGGCCCCACCCACGCATCCTGGCCAGAGTTGCTCACCATGGGCTTCTTGAACTCATTGGGCTTGATGCAGCGCACGAAGAAGGGCTGGCAGGCACCCAGCGTGCGCATCAGCAGCTCCAGCGACCGCTTGAACTGGCTGCTGAGTGTGGGCGAGCGCTTCCTGGTCTCGGCGCCCTGCAGGGACGGGCATGGGATGGGAGGGACTGCTCCTGCCCCCTTTGGCCCTCCCAGCACTGCCCGCCCCGGAGGGAAGCGGGAGGGGAGGTCAGCAGGGTCAGGGCCTGAGGACAGACGCACGCATGGGGTTTCCTGAGACCTCTCCAGTCTGGGCTGGAGCTTGGACCCCAGACACCCCCTCTGGGGAGCTTCCCAAGACCTCCAGAGGTATCACCTCCAGGTCAGGAGGAAATGAGCCCGGCAGGACTGGTGTGCTGGGTGACTGGGCAGGGCACAGCCCCTCTCTGAGTCTTGGTCCTGCCCTCCCTGTATAAATGGGTGGTCAGATGTAGTCATTTCAGGACACTGGGGTCATCTTTAGAGAAAGCATCTAGACAAACCTAAATTCAAACCCTGGCCCACCACTTCCTAGTTGTGTGAACTTGGGCAGGTCACTAAAAGGTGCTGGGCCTCCTAAATGGGAATAATGGCATCTATCCGCCTGACAGAGTCATGGTGAGTGTCAGAGGTCAGGGTATGTTTCAGTAAACAACAAACTGGGAACCCATGGGGCAGAGGGAGGGAAGGGGAGGGGGGCTGCCTGTGACCTCTGCCCTCCTGTGGGATTAGCTGGGCAGCAGCAGCCTGGGGGTGGGGCAGGGCAGACCTGGATAATCCTCCCAGGAAGGCACACAAGGAGCTGGCCTCCCCCAGCACCGTGTGGCACCAAGGCCCCCCAGGGGTTCTATGCTCCACCAGCCTACCTGGTGAGCTGGTCAGCAACCCCTCTGCACCTGCCTGTCCTGTTAGGGTCCCCACTCAGAATATTGTGAAATGAGGTGCCGAGTGCTGGGGGAAGACCTGAGCAGCAAACAAACAGGAAGCGAAATGTCTCCGACCGATGGAAACGACACAGAAGCCGGCTCTACTCCAAAGCAGCCAGGCTCTGCTCCATTTGGATGTTATTGTTCTGGCCATTTGCATTTGAGTGAGAATTTCTTACTGGTGAATTTGATTATTATGGTAAGATTTTATCATTTTATTTTTTCCTTTTTTCTTTTTAATCTATTTTTTCTTAATTGACCCATGATAATTGTATATATGTATGGAGTACAATGTGATATTTGGGTACATTTGTACAGTATTGTAATAATCATATCAGGGTAATTAGCATATCCATCACCTCAAATATTTGTCACCTCTTTGTGTTGGAAACATTCAAAATCCTCTCAATTAGCTACTTGAAGTTGTACAGTAATTGTTGACTATAGTCTTCCTATATTGCTATAGAACACTAGATCTTATTCTTCCTCTCTCTACAGTTTTGTATCCACTGACCACCCTCTCCCCATCCCCCCTTACAGATTTTATGTTTTTAGAGTTATAATTTCATCTGATATTCTGTAGTATCAAAGCTCAAGGGTGCAGATGTAGATGCATGAGGTATTTGGGGGGAGGCAAATGTGTTTAACCCACACTAAATTTAGACAGTATGCCACCAGACTGTCATGAGAATTGCCAAGAAAGAGCAAACACTTGCTCTTCTGAAATTTGCAGGGTTTTCCATTTTAGTTTTATTTGGAATATATTCTAGGATTTTGCCCAGGGAAGCTGGGGCATATTTGCAATGGGGAAGGGTGATGGTCAGATCTGTGGCCCACAGGGCTGCTCCTGCACCTGATCTAGCAGCAGCCCTGGGTGGCCCCCCATTTGGAGGGGAATCTGTCCAGGCTGGGCTGTACCCAGCCCTTGGGAGAGCCCCTGCCAGGAGCAAGTGCACACACACACACACAGAGCACACATGTGAACACACACACAGCACAACACACACACACACACACAGCACAGCGTACACACACACACAGCACAACATACATACATACACACACACACAGCACAGCATACATACACACATACTATAGCACACACACACACAGCACAACATACACATATCACAGCACAGCATATGCACATACACAGCATAGCACACACACACATACCACAGCCTACACACACACACCCCACAGCGCGCGCGCACACACACACATACACACACACACAGCATAGCATACATACATAAAACAGAATACACACACACAGCACAACATAGACATATGCACACACCACAGCACACACGCACAAAGCACAGAGTGTGCACACACGGCACGGCACGGCACACGCACGCACACACACCATGCAGCACACACACACCCTTCTCTGTTTCCATCATCACACTGGAACGCCTCTCTGTCTGTCTTCCCTGCTGGGCTGTGTGCCCGTGGGGTGGGTCGGGTCTGTCTTGTCTACTGCTGCGCTGCCAGGGTCTGGCACAAGTAACAATCAACAACACTTCACTCGGCTGGAGTTCTGTTGAACTGGTTCCTAGTGCCGCCCCTGGGCTCACAGAAATAGTCCACCTTCCAATGGCTCAGGCCAAAAATCTAGGTACTGTGCTCAACACCTCTTCCCTCACATCCAGTATAGCTGTATATCTTATTGGCTCTACCTGCAAAATCCTTCCAGCACCTGACCCCTTCTTACCACCACCTCCACCACCAGCCTGGACCCACACCAGCACCGCCCCCTCAGATCAGTGCAAGGACCTCCAGACTGGTGTCCCTGCTTCTGTCCCTGCACTCCCCTGTCAACACAGCAGCCTGAGTAAGGCTGTAAGAACAGACCCAACTATGTCTCTCCCTGCATGAGACCCTCCAACCACTCCCCACTTCACTCTGCATGAAAGCCAAGGTCCTCACAGGCCTCTGGTCTCTCCACCACCTGTTCACACCTCCTCACCCCGCCCAGGATGCTCCAAGCAGGCTTAGAAAGCACCTCAGGGCTTCGGCACTTGCTCTTCTCCCTCCAGAGCGCACGGCTCCTTATCAGCTTCACGAGGCCCTCCTGACCCTACTCGAAATCGCAGAGCCCCACACACGTTCCTCCCTCCTTAATCTTTCTCCGCACCGCATATCACCATCCAATACGCTGTGTATTTTACCTATGAGTTAGCTTATAAAAAAAGAGATTTTTCTGTTTTGATAACTGTCCAGGACCTAGGATGATCAATGTCTGGCATCTACTGGGCACTCAGTAAATATTCGTAGATTGAATGAATGAATGGATGGAGGCCATGGAGCTGTGGGGTCTGCTCTCACGTCCGGGGCTATCTGGGTTTCTGATTTGGTTTTATTTCCTGATATTTGTTGTTTTCCGAGATAATCTGTGGATGTTTGGGGATGGGGTAAAGGTGGGAGAGAAAAGCCCAAATTAAATGTTAAATGGCTCTGCCAGGGGCTCTGAGGAAGGGCACCTGAGCATGCCATGAAGGGGCTGGGGTCACAGGCTTCCACCCTGCCAAGAGCATTGCAACTGCCATCGAATAATCTGTGACTTAATGAAGTTACAAAATACTTTTTCTTTCCTAGAGATGATGCTTACAGAGACACACAGTACAATAAAAATTATTTTTTTAAAAAAGAAGAAAATCAATAAAATCTTTTTAAAAAAATCAGGGACTTAGAAAATCTCACTTTAGCCCTCACTTGCATGTAACCTTGGACAAGTCCCTGCATGTCCCTGAGACAGACCTGGGCTCAAATCCCTGTTGTGTCACAAGCTGTGTGACCTCGAGCAGGCACCTTGGCCTCTCTGGGCCCTGGTTTCTTTACCTGTAAGGTGGGAGTAATATCAATTACTCACTGGTTGCTGAGGGAAGTGGCTGAGGTAATAAATATGGATGCTTAGCTCACAGCCTGGCTCAAAAGAGGTGCCCAGTAGATGTAATCGATACCAAATTTGTCACCGTTGTATCCTAATTCTCTGCTTCTAAAACTCCCTAGGGACTGGGCCATTTCTGGAGACCCGAGGTGTCTGCGCTTGGATCTCTCACTCCCTCAGCAAATGGGGTTCTAGTCCCAGGGGAAGGAGCCTTAGAATAGGAAATGTCATGAAGGGTCCCCAGATGCCTCTGGAGGCTTTGGAAAGAGAGGAGAGAGAGAAAAGGGGTGGAAGATAGGGTTCAGCCAGGGTGTGCCTGAGACCACGAGGAGTGGGTGGGCCTGGCTGAGTTGGGGGGCTGGGGAGCTGGGGGAGAAGAGCAAAGAGTGGGTGACAGGTGAAGGCCCAGGGCCACGCCCATCTCTCGCCAACGCTGCATCCCCCCCATACTGGGCTTTGGATGAGGCCTCTCCTGGGCACTGGTGCCTGGGAGCCCCCTCTCTGAGGGCAACCCTGCGTGCACTCCACCAGCTGGCTGGGCCGAGGTGTTGGCCTGTGTGTATATGGTGGGGGATCCAGGGCCAATGCATGGGCAGAGGGGAGAGGCCACTGTCAGACTAGCTCCTTGCCTTTGCCATGCCAGTGCCCTGTTCTGCTGCCATGGAGTGTGTGAATTGTTCCAGAACTCTGTGAGGCACCGGGCAGCAGGGGGTGCCAGATATGCAGGAAGGAAGAGGGACTCAGCATTAGGCCAAATGTGGGAGGACATCAGTGTTAGGCAGAGAGGAAACTGACAGATGAGAAGAGAAAAGGGAGGCAAAAGGGGACCCCAGTGCTAAGCTGTTGCTGAGGGTACCCAGCACCTTTGGGATCCACAGCACCTTGGTAGGCACGATCAGAAGGTGGAGGTCAGGACACGCCAGGGATGGTGTTCCAGGTCTAAGGAGGCCCAGGGAATGATGATTCCTAGTCCCAGGTCCCCACCAGAATGCTGTGACTTGGGGTGAGTCACATCCCCTCTCCGAGCCTCAGCCCCTCATCTACAAAATGCAGAAAACACCACCTGCCCCTCCTGTTTCGCAAGGTTATCAGAGGATGTGACCCAGTCAAGTGTGCAGAAACGCTCTCCAGGGCCAGGTGGAAGGAGCAGGGACTGATGCCTCTGAGAGACTCAACAAGGGCAGAGGAGCTGGGGGGCCTGGGTTCGAGTCCCCACTCTGCCCAGGTTCACTGGGTACCTTGGGCAAGTCTTGCTCCTCTTTTTGGACTCAGCGTTCTCCTTTAAGAAACTGAGATGCCTACAGCACACACAACTCGAGAAACAAAAACAAAAACCACTCCACAAACCACTCCACAAAAAAAACACACTCCAAAAAAGAAGACCAAGCCCAGCCCTTTCCCCAGGCGTCAGCACCGTGCAGGCTGAGGCCCAAGCCCAGCCCAGGGCCACTGAGGCCTCTCCCGCCATCCTTGGCCCCGGCTGGGCTCTTTTACCTTCGCAGAAGCTGCTGACTGGCGGAGAGTGACCGATGAATAACCACAGAGAAACTACAATGGGAACCACAGTGTGGGTGAGATGGGGACAGAGGGGTGAGGACGGCATCGTGGCTCCGAAACAGAGGGCAAAGTCACCAGGGAGAGAGGGAGAGCCACAGGGAGAGGTCCGGGGTACTGACAGCTCTCCGATGGCTGGTGGTCCCAAGGGCAGGGGGCAGCGTGGACAGGCACCGAGGAGGTGGGGGCTCTACCCTCCCGTGCACCCTCAGGAAGCCATGGGCACAGGAGGAAAATATGGAGTAAAAAGGCATACCACCCTGCAGGAGAAAAGTCCACCAGACTACCTCATTAGGAAATCCTCCTGCCATCTGTCTAGGGTCAAGGGCTGGCGCAGATATGCCCTTTGTGCCAGTGTCTCCAAATGCCCACGCCCATCCTGTATCCCAAGGCTGGACCTGCTCCCTTCGCCCTGCTCCCATTAACTATGGGAGGTCCAGGGGGTGGACCCCCATGGGAAACTCAGTCCTGATCAGGCTCTGCCCTGTGACCTCCCACATGACCTTTCTCTGGGCCTTGCACCCTAGCCACACCCCCGATCAGTACAAGAAGACCAGATGGGAGGATCTTGGAGGCCCCTGCAGGCCCCTCCTGGAACCACAGCAAAGCTCTGTCACCACTCTGTGGCCAGAGGGCCTCAGCCGAAGCAGTTGGACAAGGGTGGGGCCTAGACCCAAGCATGGCTTCAGGGAGCCCTTCCCACCCAGTGGAAGCCGGCCAGCCTTACCATGGCGACGTCAGCCTGGAAGATCTGCTTGATGAACTTGTTCCTGGAGGAGTGGACCAACTGGATGATGTCACCATGCAGGGTGTCCCGGTTCTTCTCCAGGAAGCCTAGAGCAGCAAAGGGCAGTCACACCTCGCCAGCTCTGGCAGCCCCCACCTGATGAAACTCAAGCCTTCCCCAAATCCACGATATCTGAGCCAGGAGGACATTCAAAATTCACCTAGTCCAACCACATCCATTTCACAGTGGGGGACACTGGGCCCTGGACAGGACAGGACAGCAGCTTGCGCAAGATCACAGAGAAAGTGAGGAGCTGTTTCCCTTACCACACGGCCCCCTCTTCCAGGCCTGTTCAAGAAAGGCAGGAGGTCTTGGTCCCCAGGAGAGAGTGAGGCCACCTTCCTGACTGAACCACCCCAAAGCCACCATGAGTCTTTTGAATGAAAATGTCAAAAGCCTTTGTTAAGTAAGTGTGTCACCTGGGAGAGAACGCATGTTGATCCAGTATAAGCTAATAGTAAAGGAATTAATTAAAATGAACTTGCATCTGGACAGTACATTATATTCTACAAAGTGTCCTCACAGCTCCCCCTGTATATATGGGATGGGCAGGGATTATCTTTTTCATCCCACAGTGGGGGAAACTGAGGCTGAGAGAAGCTAAGTGTGTTGTCTAACATCACGCAGCAAGCCACAGGCAGAGTTAAGACTCGCACCCAGGAGCCCTGGAGCCAGCACCACATGGACCCCAGAGGGTGCTGCCATTCCAGGGACTGAGGAGTTAGGAACTGGTTAATGGGGTTTTTGCTAGATGAGGCAGGAGATGTGGTGTCCAAGGGCTGGGATGCCTGAGAGGGGTGCCACTGCAGAGAAGTGGGACTTAGGCTGCCCCTAGATTATAGACGGCATAGAGACCCAGTGCCAGGCTGCTCACCAGGTGTCTGGGCACACAGCAATGGAAGAGTGAGCTTTGGAGTTAGGGCAGAATTATAGGGCTCTCATTAAAGCTCTATGCCAGACTTACTCTGTGACCCAGGAAGGGCCTCAGTCCCCTCATCTGCTGGATGGGAGTGATAATACCCATCACTGCAGCATGGCTCACTGATACATTACCGACGTCTGGACCAATCCAGCAAGGGAGTATGAGCCTGATGGTTCCTGGCTCGCTTGTTTTGAACTTCATTGGCCTTTGAACTATGGGTGGGACACTTTGGGCTGAACCGCAGGAACTCTATGTCAATACACCCCACAACTGATGCCAATTCAAGGCCGGCCCTTTATACCAGGGTAGGAGGGATGGCGTTGGCAAGGACAGTCTAGTCTTTTGAGAGACCTGTAAGAATTCCAAGTGAGATAAACCTGTGTTCTCACCTCTCTTAACTTCTAGCTTTAAAATGAACCCAATTGCATGTCCCAGGAGAAAAGAAGATGTGTCCCCTTCAAAGCTTGCATTCAGACTTGTTGCTGAGAGTCTTGATGGCTAACTGGGCTGGTTCTAGGCCTGGCTTTGTGCCTAATAGGCTACATCATGTCATTGTAAGGACAGGCACAAACACCCCAGCCTCAGTTACCCCAAAAGAGCATTGAGCCCACCTAAAAGAACTGGAAGCAGGGACTCAAACAGATACTTGCACACCAATGTTCACAACAGCATTATTCACAATAGCCAAAAGGTGGAAACAACCGAACATCCGTGAACTGATGAATGGATAAGCAAAGTGAGGTGTATCCATATACCGGAATATTATTCAGCCATAAAAATGGAGAAAGTTGACACATGCTAAAGCATGGATGAACCTTGAAGACATTATGCTAAGTGAAATAAGCCATGCGCAAAAGGACAAATACTGTGTGATTCCACTTATACAAGGTATCTACGGTAGTCAAATTCACAGAGACAGAAAGCAGAATAGAGGCTATGAGGGGCTGGGGGTCGGAAAGGAAGGGAGCTATTGCTTAACAGGTACAGAGCTTCTGTTCTGGATGATGAAAAGGCTTTGGAAGTAAATGGTAGTGATGGTTGCACAACACTGTGATCATACTTAATGCCACTGAATTATACTCTTAAAAATGGCTAAAATGGTAAATTCTATGTTATATTATACAGTTTCTGTATCCATGGGTTCCATATCTGTGGATTCGACCAACTGGGAATGAAAAATATTGATGAAAAAAAAGGATGGTTTCATCTATACTGACCATGTACAGAATTTTTTCTTGTTATTATTCCCTAAATGACACAATATAACCACTATTTACATAGCATTTGCATTGCATTACATACTGTAAGTAATCTAGAGATGATTTAAAGGAGATGGGAGGATGTATGCAGGTTATATGCAAATACTATGCCATTCTGTATCAGGGATTTGAGCATCCGCAGATTTTAGTATCTGAGGGGAGTCCTGGAATCAATCCCCCATGGATACACATTATAAAATAATATACAATTTAAAAAATCTTTAAAAATCACCCAAAATCTGGAACAACAACAAAAAAAGAGCATTGAGCCCAGTGTTCCTAAGGCCCCTTCCCTCACTATATTCCAGGACCCCAATGTCTTTCTCCCGCTGGGGAAGGGGAAGGGAGAGGGCACAGGCAAAGGGAGACAGACGCCCCCCAGCCCACCGGTACCTTGGGTCTCATAATAGACAATGCCTGCAAAGTGGTTGATCCCAAACTGGGTCTCATGGTTGTTCTTGGGGGGAATGTAGTTCACGTTGAGTTTGTGCTGGGAGTTCAGCTTGTGCAACATGGTGGTGTCCGTGCCCTGTGGGAACACAGGGGCAGCTGCCCAGCCCACCCTCCACTCCCCCCCCACTCTCCACCAGGCCCTGCTGCCTCACCTGCCCAGGTTTTCCATCCCCTTTTCTGCCTATCTCAAGACTTCCCCTCCGTTTATTTATACACCCCACACAGGAGAACTCTGGGCCTTCATTTCCCCATCTGTTAAATGGGTGAACTGGAACTAAACCTTGAAAGTACATTTCAGTTTAAAAAATCTATTTCCCATGATTTTAATCACGGGACCATTTAAATCTTGGGACCAATCCCCCTCCCCCACTCTGAGACATATTCTGTGTCTTGAGCACCTATTCTATGCCAACTGTGTGCTTAGATCTTCATTGTTTGGTTCAGGACCCAGTGGACTGTAGGTGATTCCCAAATGTCAGGTGAATGCACTGGATTGGAGCCACCCTGAGAGGTGGGTTTCATTAGTCTCATTTTGCAGATGAGGAAAGCTGAGGCTCTGAGTGGGAAAGGGACCTTCTCTCCCCCCAGCCTGTGGGTGGGAGTGGCAGGATCCTGCCCTGCTGCAGAACCACCTTGGGGAACTTGCTCTCCTCGTCGATGAGGGAGATGATGTTCATGGGCTTGTTGGCGATCATGTCGAGAGCATCCTGGTTGTCGGTGAACTCGATGTGCAGCCAGTCGATGCTCTCCAGGTCATACTCCTCCTGCTCCAGCTTGAACACGTGCCGCACGAAGAACTGCTGCAGGTGCTCGTTGGCGAAGTTGATGCACAGCTGCTCAAAGCTGGGGGGGCAATGGGGCGGGGTAGGGGTGTTGCTCAGGGGCTGGCTCTGCCTCCACCTGCAGCATGACCCGCAGCAAGTGCTCCCATCATGTGCTGTCCAACCTCTGAGGTGGGCAGGATTGTCAAGTGCAGCATCCTTGTGTACAAAGGAGGCCCAGCAAGGCGAAGGACTTGACCAAGATCACTTGGTGAGTCAGAAGGAGAGTTAAACCTAGAACCCCGGGCTCAGGACCCCCATTTCAGGACCCTTTTCCCTGCATGACTAGGCCATGTAGGGAGGGCTGGGGCTGAGGGACAGGCACTCAGACCCCTGGCAGAGCACCTGGGAGGGGAACAGCCAAGATGCTGGGAGGTGGACCATAAGGAGACATCAAAAGTATCAATGGGAGGTGGGGAGGGCTGACATGATTTGGCAGGCAGAGCCTTGACCTGACAGAACTGAGCTGCAGACACAGCCTTGTGCTTTCAAGGTGGGTGTCTTGGTGGTGGGGAAGGGTTCTGAGACATCTGAACACTGCAGGAATTGAAGTGACTTTGCAGGGCCACGCAACTAGGGAGGGGACAGGGCTGGCTATCTCCAGCCCCAAGATCCACCCATGCCCGTTCTACACATCAGCCCCTTACACAGTCCATAAGAGGTGTAGGACCCCAAGGGTGGCTGAGACCCTGATGCTTAAGCTTGACTCAGGCCTGGCCTCATCTGCTTCAAGGCACCTTGTAGTTTGGACACTGGGCAGATCCGCGGTGGCCAGTGGGGACTGGAGAATAGAGGCTGCCTCCCCAAGTGTCCAGGATGGTGTAAGAACCTCCCCCACCACCCCTGCTGTACTTAGCTGACCCTGGGGAGGGGAGGGAAGAAAGCGGGGAGGGCCCACCAGATGTCCAAAGTCAAATTTTCTAACAGCCTGGCAGAGTATGCTTGGAGCCAACCAAATGTGGTTTAAAGGCAGAGATATGACATTTCTTATGTCCATGTTGTGGAAGGAAATCCCCACAGAGCACAGCCCCATGTGGCACCTGTTCACAGCAAAGTTCTCGAATCCGAAGATATCCAGGAGGCCGATGGACCGGCGAGAGGTCTTCACTTCCTGGGAGGGAGGCTTGTAAATCGCTGCGTTGATCTTGTCCACGATCCACACGAAGAGCCGCCCATAGATCCCCTGAAAGGCGGCCACATCAGCCACCTGGGCCCCGCCACACCCTGCCACAGAGACAGGCCAGGCTCCTGGACCCTCTGTGGCCTCGCCCCAGCCCCTTCCATGGAACAACTTGCTGTCTGGAACCCTCAAGCCTTTATTCAAGCTGCTCCTTCTGCCTGGAGCACCCTTCCCTGCTTGAACAATTCCTACATGTGTCCCAAACTCTATTGAGATATCAGCTCCTCTGAGAACCCTTCCCTGCCCCTGCAGGAGCGGAAGGAGCCCTCTTTTGGGTTCCCATCTCTCTGTCTGTCTGTCTCTCTCATCAGCTCCGAATATCTCCAAGGTCCCAGTGACCAGCACCGGGCCTGGTGGGGTTTGGGGGATGCCGCTGGTGAGGAAGGGCTCAATGAATGGCAAATGTGTGACTGTAGAGACAGGAAGAACTGGAGGCCCTCCCACCTGACCCAGCCCCTCTTCTGTGTCTTCTGCGGAGAGGCCAAAGAGGGTGTCCCCTGGCTGGAAACAGCACAGCTGATCAAAACAGGCCAAGGGATGAGGGCCTACGGGAACCAGAGCTAAGAGGGCCCTGGTGAGCACCGCCAGTGCCCAGTCCCTTGTGAGATGAATAAATGCCTGGGGCTCAGAAGAAGGCAGATTTTGGCCCAGGTCCAGGAGAGAGTCAGTGGCCGGAGCCTGGGTCAGGCCCCAGGGCAGGCAGGGGTCGAGGCCCAGATGGCGCCCAGCTCTGTGGACTCCTGGGCATCTGCCCATCAACAGCCAACCTCCTGAGGGGTGGGGAGAGCAGGCGCCTCCACACACAGCCCACCTTGACGAAGGCATCCCGCACGTCCAGCGCCTGCTCCCTGCTGAGCGGGGTGGACACTGTCTCCCCACGGGTGATGAGGGTGCGGCTCGTCAGGCAGCTCATCAGGTCTGGGGGGTTCACCTGGTGCAGATGACACCCAGGTGCTCACCCAGCCACCCACCCGCCACCTGCCAGCCTGTCCCTTCCTCCACCCACACCTAGACCCTCCTCCTAACCTTCCACCCAGGCCTGGCTGGGACTGTTCCTTTCACTGAGAATGCGCTTCCTTGTGACCCCACTGCCACGTCTTCCCCAACCATCGAAGCCCACCCAAATGCTGCCTGGAAAGAATTTCTCCCTCCTTGACAACCCCCTCACCCTCCCAACCCCAGCATGTTACCTGTCCCTTCTAGGGCCAGCCCTGGCTCTGGCTTTATTCATCCCAGTTTCCCAACCCAGGGCAGAGCCTAGTGTTTTCTAAAAGGCTGACAGACAGACTCAATGAATTGACTCAAGGACACCAGTGCCCTTTACCCAGGTGCGGAGACTAAGCTCAGCCCAGAGGGCAGGAATGACTCAACCAGGTCACCCTACCATCCCAGGGGCAGCTGGGCTGGGATGGACTAGTGAGGCTCCCAGGCTCTGGGCTCTGCTCCTCAGGGAACTGTGCCCAGCACAGGTGGTTTTCAACACTGAACAAAACTCTCCCAAACAGGGGGACCCTGCAACCTGGTTCCCACAACCCAGCCCCCACTGAGCTTGAGATAAACACTATCTTCAGAGGGACAGAAGCAGAGGTGGGGGAAGAAGTCCAGGCACTGACCTCAAGCAGGGATGCGGCTGTGGCCAGTGATGGGGACAGAAGGACCTCACAGGCATCCAGGTTTTCAAATGTGCGGGCTGTCGGCGGCAAGGGGTGGGGCATCAGGGCAGGGAGGGCGGGCATAGGGACAGTCCTAGGAGCACCAGGCTGCCATACCCACTCTCAGGGGGCCTGCCACGTCCACAGAGGGCAACAGCACCATGAGTAAATGCTTCTCTGGGTCAATATACGAGTATGTTTGATTAATATTCTCATCATGAGCCTGTTGGCACCATGAGGGTAGGGACCATGGATGTGGAGCACCAGCACCATGCCTGGCATCCCAATAGCAGACACTGGCCAGCTGTGCCTCTCTCTCCCGACCTCCACTCCCAGCCTCGCAGAGCTCTTGGCAGCAGCTCTGGTTCCTATGAGACTGGCTTTGTGAACCTACCCTTCCCCAAACGTGCCCTGCTCTCTCAGGCCACAGGACCTCTGCACAAGCTCTTTCCTCTGCCTGATGCACCCCCTTTCCATGTCTTAGTCTTTTATGACTCACTAGACTATGATTTTCTTAGCCTTACGATCATTTATTCACTGAGAAAATTTCCCAGAGCTCCCACACTGACCAGAGCCCATGGTGGGCACCAGGGGCAAGAGCAGTGTGGGACCTGGTGCTTGCCTCAAGGGACCACCTCCCAACCTGCCACATAGTAGGTGTCCAGGGAATGTTAGATGAGTGAACATGTTCCCTTCCCTAGCCTTCTGCCCTCAGAAGATGGTTATTCAGTCACTCAGATCTTAGTATGAATTAGTTCAAGGATTTACCCTCTCTCTAAGACATCCACCTTAAGTTTGGAAGGGCCCAGAGTCAACTCTCAGTATACTTTATCTGTACATCTCTATGGTGGAACCTCAGCACAGCGACACCACACTTGAGGATGGTTTTAAGCTAGCAGACCTGCTTGAATCTACCCGCAGGTGAGTTCTCCCAGCTTCCATCCCAGAGAGGGTCCATGCTGGTGGGCATGGGTATGTGCACTGTGCCACCTCACCCTCATACTGCAGGTTGCCCAGGTGCAGGATGGCGGCCAGGAGCTTCGAGATCTCCCAGTTCTCGGTGTCGGTGAACATGAGCACCTTCATGGCTGAGCGGATGTTGGCGTACTCCTGGCTGTCCACCCGGCCCTCACAGGTTATGCAGTTCCCCTGGTGGCAGGGTGGGAGACAGGGTGCAGGATCACCTGCCTGGCAGTCACAGCACCAAGACCCTACCACGCTCTCCTCAGCTCCCCAGGGACACCCATTCTCAGGGACTTAACCCCTCACCAGGTGCAGCCTGGTGTGGATGGAGGAGGGGAAACTGCAGACAGGCAGGGCATCAACAGGGGGTCCGTCCCATTGTGTGTGTGTCTACGAGACCTGTGTCTGGGTGTGTGTGTGTGTGTGTGTGTGTGCGCGCATGCGCGCGTGTCTCCAAGTGTGCCATCCAGCTCCAGGAAGTGTCCAGGAAGGCTGTCACACCTACAACACACACACTACACACCCATCAGGTGCCAGAGCCCACACTTGTGTCCAGCCCAGCCCAGGCAATCAGACATGGGCTCTCCCAGGGCTAAGGAAGTGTGCTCCCAAGCCAGCCTGTCCTGTACATGGCCCCAAGAGCCCCTACCCTGTGCTTGGTGGCAGCAATGGCCCAGGGCCCACTTCTCCTTGGTGTCCAGACAGCAGCAAGAGGCTGGGACCCTGGGACCAGTGAGCCCTTGAGGCTGAGGCCCCAGCAGCCCACTCCCTACAATCCTGGGATGGGCATCCCCTCCCCAGGGTGCCTGCCTGGGCCTCACCATGGCCAGGTAGTTGTAGTCGGTGGCCTGGCCCAGGCCCAGCTTCTTCTTCTGATCCTCGCTCATGCCCTCCAGCATGCAGTAGAACACATGGTAATTTCTTTCATCAGGGGCCTGAAAATGTGGGCACAGGTGTCGGGGGCACAGGGAGGAGGGCGGGAGGAGGCCATCAGGAACCACAGAGGTCCGTGTGGTTGGGAAGATTGTGAACATGGCTTTCTACTTTAACAAATGGCTTTCATGCAGAAGCCCAGTCAGTGGGTTTCATGGTGGGATTTCAGGCACTAAGGCAAGCAGGCAGTAGCATGGGAGGTGAGGGACACCTGGACTATACAGACAGTGTGTGCCCACCCATCCCTGAGGCTGGGGTCCTGGGCAAGTGCAGCTCTGCTCCAAGGAAAAAATGTCTACACTCGCATCCCTGGGGCTCAAGCCCACCTGGCGACAGACGCGTGACTTCTCCAGCAGATACTGCTCAATCCTGGCGCCCTCGATGGCTCCTCGCTTATTGAAGTGGATGTCAATGTACTTCCCAAAGCGGCTCGAGTTGTCATTGCGGATGGTCTTGGCATTCCCGAATGCTACAAGGTGGGTCGAGGGTCACCGGCAAAGCCAGCCCCCACCCAGCTGCCCAGTCCCATCCTCAGAGCCCTGGCCCGACCTTCCAGGATGGGGGTGGCTTCCAGGACCTGCTGCTCGATCCACGAGTGCTGCCCACTGATGGCCGCCAGGAACTGTAGGATCAGCTTCGTGCTCTCCGTCTTCCCTGCCCCAGACTCCCCACTGCAGAGGGAGTAGCAGGACCAGTCACAGCCCACAATGACCCCTTGCCCATCCGGCCCTTATAGCCTAGGCTGCCCCCACCCACCAGCTCCCCCATTTGCAACATGAGCTGACGATACAGATCTTCCAGGGCCAGGGAAGGGTAAAGGAGCTCAGTACTCGGCCACACGTGAAAGTTACTTTTTTCCCTTCCATTCAGACATACATACCCCTCCACCTATATGTGCCATAGAGCACGGCACATATTAGATGCTCAGTCAACGCTTTGTCCTTTTATCCTCTGCCCAAGAGAAAACAGGAGCCCAAGATTTCAACTGACCGTAACTTAACAGAAGCCATCAGTAAACAAGGTTGGCCTCAAAAGCTAACATGAGCTTTGGTGGCATTAACAGAGACATGAGACCTGGGAAAGAGAAGGAGATTCTCTACATCATGGCACAGCATGGAGTGCATAGGCACTGGTTCCTGAGAAGTTTCACGGCATTTCCAACAGTGCAGGCAATCTCCGGAGGTATTAGCAAGAGTGCAGAGCTGGAGCTCTAGGTGCTAAGCCTGGAGCTCCATGCAGGTGCTGGGGCGCTCACCTGATGATGCAGCACTGGTCACGGCTGTTGCGTTTCATGTTGAAGTAGCAATTGTCAGCAATGGCAAAGATGTGGGGGGGCATCTCCCCAATCTTCTTGTTGGTATACTGGCGAATGTGCTCTGGCGAGTAGATGGAGAGCAGCTGGTAGGGGTTCACAGCCACCAGGATGGAGCCTGTGTACGTCTGTGGGCAACAAGGGATGGGGAGCTCACTACTTCCCATGTAGGAGGCTCTGACTTTAGAAAGCTCTCAGGCTCTGCTCTGCTCTGTCCCTCCAGAAGGAGGAGCTCTGGCTTTGGAGTCACATGAGTGGACCCGAGGTCAGAATCTTGCCTCCTTAGGAGCCGGGGCAGGGCCTTCAGACCAGCAGTGGGTCTGGCTCCAAGTAGGTGCTCAGCGACACTTGACGAAGGGCGGCGGGAAGTGGGGAGAGAAGGAGGGAGGGTCTCTAAGTCTCGGTTTCTTTATCTTTATCTGTAAAATGGGTATAATATAATTGTTTATGAAGATTAAAGGAGATGGTACATTTTAAAATTCGTAACACACAGTAGGCACTCTTCAAATGTTGGCTCCCACTTTGCCTCTGAGTGCTGAATCTCAAATTTTTGGAGCAAAATTCATAAAGTGGACCATGTCCCAGAGGGGAGACCAGCTTGATGAGGGAGGAAGGAGTGCGAACCAAGCCATAAAGAACTGAAGTGGCCCGTGGGGGAGGGGGTGGTACGTGGCTTGGGGGCTGGGTGGGCCCCAGTCTCTGCAGCACCACCCCAGGGCAGAGGGGGCTGCTGTGCACTGGGGGATGGAGCCCTTCCAGCCATCCTGGACCTAGTAGGCATGAGGCCAGAGGCACTTCACATAGCCTTCTGGGGCTTTCTCTACTTGGGCTCCTCTGTGAGGGCACAGGTTGGCTGTCCATGGGCAAGACTTCCTGTTGTGGATTTGGGGCCCAACCACACAGGGGACAACACGGCCTGGCCCTCCAGTGCTTACCAGGGCAGCGTAAGGCACCCAGGGTTTACTTCTCCCTCCTCCCACCCCACCCCCGCAGCTTGAAAAGGGCGGGACCAGCCTGTAATTGGTGATGGATGTATAGACATCTGGGGCCTGGACAGGGCAAAGAAAGATGTGACCACACAGGGGAAGTGAGAGCCCCACCCATCCTCTGCCACCCAGGGCTCGGTGCATCACACCAGAGCTGAAGCCATGCCCCAGAGCCGCTGCAGGCACCAAATGCCTGGGGAAGTGCCTGCCTGCCTGGGCCAGGCCAGGCTGTGCAAAGCAGGAGACCAGGAGCCCTGACCAGGTGCCACCCTTCTCTGGGCCCAGCAGGACTTTCCTTTCCCATCCAAGTCTCTTCCTCCAAACAGCTCATGGCCAGAAGCAGCTGGGAGTCACTGTGCCTCAACAGCCCAAGCAGGGAGAGGCGGAGTGGGGCAGGGGAAGCAGCTTGAGGGGAGTGGCGAGGCCAAGCAAACAAGCGAGGAAGCTATGAAGCTCTGCGCCACACTCACCCTCCCTCCGCAGCTGGTCTGAGGTGCAAAGTGTGCAGCAGGAGAAAAGGAGCTGGTCAGTGGGGAAGCGGGCATGAGGGCGATCTCCACAAACACCACCACACGGGCCCTGGGTTGAGCTACCTTCTCAGATCAGGACCTGCTGACCCCCAGCCCACCAGGCCCTGACCCAGGACCCCTCAGCCTCCATCCCTTACAGCTTAGCCCTGCCCAGTGTGGGAAGCAGTGGGTGGGGAACCCGTGCCAGACCGTGAATCAGCCATGAGAAATGTCCTTTGGCAAACCTCAGTTTGCTCGTCTGTAAAACAGGGTAGTTGGTACCCATCTCCCAGGGCTGTTGTTAAGACAAAAGGGCAAGGACATAACCTTTGCCAGATGCCTGTATGTGAGTGCCACTGCCTTTCTTCTTAGTACTTGCTTAGTAACGTGATGCTCAGCCATCTGGCCCGTGATCACTGCGTGCCACGAGGCAGACTCCATGCAGTCATCAACCACCCTTTACTGAGACCCTAGGGAAGCCGGAGCTGTGGGAGCTCAGATGGAGGCACCTGGATTCCTCGATCTGAGGGGTGTTGGGAGCGGGAGAGGCAGAGGGCTGGCCAGTGGGCAGGTGCACAGAGGCATGAAAAGGCATGACATTTGAGAGGTCTGCTGGAGAAAGGTCACCCTGGCCACCGTGGGAGGATGAATGGTGGTCACCAAGGCTGGAGGCAGAGACACTATCTCAGACTAATGAACCAGCCTACAGGAGGAGGTCAGAGCCAAGTGCAGAGCAGGGGCAGTGCCAGAGAGGGACATGGGGGCTGCCGAGACACCATGAGAAACCTCCCAGGGGCTGCGGCCACAGCCAGACCCTCTTCTCCCACCCACAGCTCTGTGCACTCTGCCTAGAGCCCAGAGGGCCCTCTTGAGCATGAGACTTGTCAGCCCCCACCTCCTGGACACCCCCACTTGATGTCCACCAGCATGTCCAAACCAGAGTTCACCCTTCCCTCCCCCTCAGCCTTCCCAAATTACCAACAGAGCCACCACTGTCCTTCACCCAGGGCAAAGACCTGGGAGGCCCGCGACGCCTCCCTCTCCTCCACCTCCCCCACTTCTTCCATCTGCATGGCCACCTCCCTGGCCTGGGGACTATCACTCCTCAGCAGACCATTGCGGGAGCCTCCCCATGGGGCTCCCAGACACACACTTGCCCCCTACAATCAATCGTTCATTTGGAGCCAGGGTGAGCTTTTAAAAAATCTGACCATGGCATCCCCTGCTGAAAACCCTCCAGCAGTTTCTCACAGCCCCCCCCACCTACCTTGGCCCCACCGCCTGCCCTTGCCAGCCTCATCCCCAGCTGGAACACCGGCCGGATCGCACTTCCCCACACCCCTTCATCCAGCTAATTCCTTCTCATCCACGCCGAGATGACGCCTCCTCCATGAAGCCGGACACCCTCCTGTGGGATCCATCCCACCCCACATGGTCCCCTTCAGTTCGCTCACCTGACTCCTCTCTAGTCCTGGTTCAAGGCCTCTGTCCCCCAGAGCCTGGCACCATGCACAGCACGCAGGACATGCTCAGCAATGTTTGTTGAGTGACTAAATTGATGGGTGGAGAAGGTATCACGTGGACAGCATTACCTGCTGTCCATAGGAACTAGCAGGGAAGGGAGCTAGGGACAGGCCTGTCAGCACCACCAAGGCAGCCCTATCCACTCTGATGGGAGGGTGGCTGGGATGTCACAAGTGTACAAAGCACAGAACAACGTGAGGAGTGAAGCTACCTTCTGTGTAGAAAAAAATTATATATACAAGTCTATATAAAAATATATATTATAAGGCCGGCCCCGTGGCTCACTCGGGAGAGTGTGGTGCTGGTAGAGCTGAGGCGGTGGGTTTGGATCTTATGTAGGGATGGCCGGTGCGCTCACTGGCTGAGCGTGGTGCAGACGACACCGAGCCGAGGGTTGCGATCCCCTTACTGGTCAAAAAAAAAAAAAAAGTATGTATGTGTATATATATATATATATACATACACATACACACACACACACACACACATACGTATATATATATTATATATCTACATCTTTCTCTTAGAGGATGGATAAGAAATTAGTAGCAGTGGTTCTCTCTGTGGTAGGAGGGAAACTTTCCACTTTGAAGCACATATACCCATTTCAAAATAAATAATAAAAACGAGGCCTCTTTCCTCACTGAGGAGGACCCTCCCAGCAAGTGGCACGGACAAACCAACTGCCAGGAAGATCCCTGCTGGGTGCAGGACCCTGTGGCTTCTGCTCCGTCACTCCTCAACTCCTCAGAAGGCCAGGAGGTGTGGTCATATCCCCCCTTTTCAGATGGGAGAACTGGGCCTCCGAGAACAGGAGGCACTTGCCAAGGGACTACCCAGCAGATAAGCAGGAGGGGGATGAATGGGGGTACCCTGGCACAGACTCTAGCCCAGTGGGCTCTGGCCTCTCCACTGGGCTTCCCCAAACCCCAGGAATGCACTGTGGGGCCTGTGGAGCTGGGAGTGGGGGTGGTGGGAAGAGAACGTGGCCCTCTCTGGGCCTCAGTGCCCATCAGTCCTCTGAGGTCCTGGCATTGCTCCCTGAGCCCTCCTGGTCCCCTATAAGGGTCCAGGTTAACAGAGAGTTAATGCCCAACTGCCCAGCAGAGGCCTCTTGCTCAAGTCCAGTAATAAAACCTGCCCTATGGAGCCACAGGCTGGGGTGGGGGAGAGATAAGGACTATTCCCAAGGTAAGGACATGGCACATGATGCCTAGGGGCCTCCAAGTCCCCAGGTGGAGATCAGGGGGCCTCCCTTAGTCCAGAGAGATGTGGAAGGAATCAATTCCACCTCCAGCTCCCCCTCTTCCAGGAAGCCCCCAGGCCTGCCAGCCCTGGGGGCTTTTCCTTTAGCATTTAGCAGGTCATGGAGACTAAGATCACATCTTGGGACTCACACATCTTCTCAGAGTCACAGAGCTGCTCACCCCATGCAGTCTCCCTGCTATGCCTGAGGGGACTCTCCTGAGACCACATGCCAAGGCCCTGGCCTCCCACCTCCCAGACCAGGGATCTAGCCTCTGCTCAGCATCAGGGAGCCCTGGGTCCCCACCAGCCCTGCCATCTGTTCTCTGCAGGAGCCAGGGACGACAATTCTTGGTCTTTAGGATCACCCATTGAGGGGCTGCTAGGTGTCTTCGGGGGCCCTCCCCCATTCTGGGGTACCTGTGGCTGATTGGTGGCTCTGGGGTGCTGTCCCTCAGGCTCCTGGGGGCAGGCCAGCTGGAGGCAGGCAAGCCCAGGGCAGGCAGGCAGGGACAAAGCATCCACTGGCCCACACTGTGAGCCGGCTGTGGTAATCTGAGGAAATCCTCGGTGCGTGGGGCTGTGCCCAGGGTAACCCAATCCACGAAGTGACCAGGGTTGCCATGGCTGGGGGCAGGTACGGTTTCTGCGGGGGGGACAATGGCTTAGTTGCTTCTTCAGAACCCTGCTCTAATCCTACCTCATCCACCAGGTCACAGAATCATGGACTCAGCAAGTCGAGGGAACCTCTTTGAACCCTGTGATTCTTGGGCAGGGATCCCCAGACCAACAGACCCCAGACTCTCAGGCCCACAGACTCTCCAGACTACCCATGCTGGGGCCCTTCCAGGCACCATGGCTTGGTTTCCCAGCCAGGGGTCCCTGACAAGAGGGCAGCTCAAGCCTCATCTCAGCTCCTTTCCCTGTCCCTCCACAGGGGACGGCCCCCGCCCCCTCTCCCTCACACAGAAAAGGTGTCAGAAAGGTTACTGGCGAGAGCTTCTAATGAGGCAAATGGTGCAGATTTGGGAGCTTTCTGGAGAATCCATAAACCTCTGGAATTATTATCTGTGATCTCCTAGTCAGCCTACTCGAGGACTAGCGTCTAGGCTGATCTCTTTGCTAGCTGCCAGTTTAACTCCACTCCCCAATTTTACAGGCAAGATTCGCTGTTCCCAGACTGTCTGCAGTTTTTTCCCTCCCCTCCCTCTGACAATTCCCATTTTTGCCTTTGCTCCTTGATTCGCCCACCAACTGACTCCCTCACAGGTGAGGAACCAATGTGCCTGCAAAATCACTGAACTGCACTCTGCATGCCTCTGAGCTATTCTCAGTCACTGTGCGGTGGGGTCTGTAGTGGAGACCCCCATCTTCTTCAGCTCCTCCCTGGGAAGGGGGCCCTCAGCCTCCTTCTGGCAGGAGAATGGGTCTCAGGTTCAACCTCGGCACGGGAACAATAATGGAGCGTCAGCTCTGGCAGTGGCCTCGCTGGGCAGGCAGGTGGACAGGTAGGCTCCCCCCCTCACCTAAGTGTCAGACTGCCCAGGCCTGGGTGAGTGGCCACATAGAGCCCAGGACCCACCTGTGGCCACTTGCCCTCCAGGGAGAGGAGCAAGGAGGGAGCCACCAAGAAGTGGGGAGCAGACAGCAGTGGGTCCCTCTGAGGTACAGTGAGGTATCTCTGCCCCGGCCGAGCTCTACCTGCACCCCCCTGGCTGGGTGACGCTGATCATGTCTGGAGGTGCCATCCGTGCCCTGCCCCAAGTAAGAGACAGAGTGACAGGGGCTTTGTCAGTGCTGAATGCCTCCCTGCAAAAGCTGCTTGCTGTGCCTACTCAACGGACGTGAAGGACCCTGACACAATCTCTCCTTGGGAGCCTGAAGCCACAGAGGGACCCAGAGTGGGGAGGGTGGCCTAGGGCCTCTCTGGCAGCTGAGGGGCCATAATTCCAGAGCTTCTGAGGTGGACTGGCCCCTGGCCCCGAGAGCCCCTTGCTGTGATTCATCAGGGATATCACCTGGGGCTCCCTCAGACTCTTCCTGTTCTGTGCCCTGGCTCCCCTTTGTGGTCCTGACAACCTGAGTGGTTCTGTGCCGCTCACTGGCCTGGCAGGGCCCTGCCTCGAGGTGCTTCCTCCCGCTTCCTCCTTGCTGCACATCCTTGGTTTCCTTCACCTCTGAGCTGCTTGAGAGTGAGGCTGGATCAGAGGCATGCCGTGACCCCAGCACACAGCTCTGGCCTGGCTAAACCTTGCAGGGCCTCAGTTTCCCAGTCTATAAAATGAGGCTGTTGGAGCAGCAGTTCTCAGAGTGTGGACCAAAGACCCCTGAGGGTCTCCAAGTCCCTTTCAGGAAGCCTGCAAAGTCTTCTCTTTTCCAACTATATATTTGTGAGTCCACATTTTCTTCATACCCTTCAAGCAAACTATCACATCAGACTGGATACAAAGCAGATATGAGAATCCAGTTGTCTTCTCTTAAGCCAGACATTAAAGAGAGTTGCAAAACTTGTAAAGCAATGCCACTCTTCTCAGTAATTGTTTTTATTTCGGCAAAGATAGGTATTTTTCATAAAAATGTATTATTTATGTTATCCTGTACTGGATTTATTATGGTTGTTTTTACATAAATTAATAAATATTTTTAAACGTCTCAGTTTTAATTTCTAATATGGAAAATATCAATGATATTACCCACATAAACAAAAGCTCTTTGGGTCCTCAATCATTTTGAAGAGCATAAAGCATTCCTGCAACCAACCAGTGTGAGCACCTCTAGACTAAGTAATCTCCACGGGCCCTTCTCCTTCTGATGTTCTCTGAGTCCACCCTCCTGGGATCAGCTCTGTCGTGGCTGAGTAAGATGGTCTTTTTTTTTTGTCCTATTGAGTTTCAAGGTGAAGAGTGGTGTGTGTGCATTTGTGCATGTGTGTTGTGTGCGTGTTGTTTGTGTGTGTGTTCTGTGCGTGCGTGCGTGTGCGTGTGTGTATGCGTGCGTGTGTGGTGTGTGTGTGTGGTGTGTGCGTGTGGTGTGATGTGTGTGTGCGTGTGTGTGGTGTGTACGTGCGTGCGTGTGCGTGTGTGATGTGTGTGCGTGCGTGTGTGCTGTGTGCGTGCGTGTGCATGTGGTGTGTGTGCGTGCGTGTGGTGTGTGTGTGGTGTGTGTGCGTGTGCATGTGGTGTGTGTGTGCGTGTGGTGTGTGTGTGTGTGTGTGCGTGTGTGCGTGTGTGTGTGTGTGTACGCGCGACTGGTTCTAATATCAAGGTTTTGAGGGGTGGAGAAGCATGTTCCCTCCTCCGTCCCCCTCCTGAGGATGCAGACTCCCTACTCTCATGGCCTCGGACCCGGACCCACTGGCAGGCCCCAATCCCATAAAAAACGCTCAGACGGACAGCAGTTCCCGGGTTCCTGAGCAAAGCGCTAAGCTTCTCACCACCCCACCCTGGCTTCTCAGTGGTTTCAAGGCGTAGGGAGGCACGTGAACCTGTAGTACAAACCGCCCACTTCCCCAACCACAGACCACACAAGCCATGCCCAAGAGAATGAACCACAGACCAAGCGACTTCGGGCAGATGAGTTCCCAGCCCCAGCCCCCGCGGGACCAGCTGCAGAGCTGGCAAAGTCTCCGGAGGCTGGACCCCTGGAAGGAGCGGGGTCGAAGCTGGAGGGGCGGGGCGGGGCGAGGCCTGGGTGTGGTGGGGCGTGGCCGGGGTGGGTGTGGCCTGGGCGGGGACGTGGAGGGGGCCTGGACGTGGCGGGGGCCTGCGGCGTGGCATGGGCGTGGCGGCACTCACGTAGATGAGGTGGTCGCGGTAGCGGATGAGCAGGTTGCGTAGGATGCCCGCCTCGTTGAGGTCCCCCAGGCGGATCATGTCCTCGACGCCGTGGACCGACGTGGGGTGCATGGGCTTGATGTGCGTGGCGTTCTGCGGGGAGATCCAGTGCTCCTGCGGGAGGCAGGGCGGCTAACGTCACCTCGCTTTGGGGCCTAGGCTGCGCGGCAGGGAAGTGGCCAGAGAAGGGGCCGGGAAGCGGTGGGAGCCCGCGGTCTGTACGACCCGGTAAGGGCCTCGTCCTCTCGCGGCCACACGCTATCAGTACTAACAGGCTTGAGACTTGGAGGATGGTACCTCCCTGCCTTCTCCCCTCAAGGACGGCTTCTCCTCCTCTGAGGGGATTCTCTCTGCAGACCTAAGAAGCTGGCAGGATGAGGACTTTGGCCCTGTCTGGCGCCTGTCATCAAGGGGATCAGAGCCCCCCAACCCCAGTCACTTTGCAGGATGGAGTGGAAAGTGTAATGATTGGAGTTACACAGGCCTGACTTCAAATCCAGACTACCGTAAACAAATACATAAAAAGTAATTTCAGAGCCAAGAATAAACCACAGGCATATGTGATGAAGAAGAGGGAGCTACTTTAGATAGGGTGGTCAGGGAACACCTCTCTGAGGAGATGACATCTGAGCTGAGACCTGAATGAAGAGGAGACTACTGTAAGAAGATGTGGGGGGCAGGAATTCCAGGCCCAGTGAACAGTGAACACAATGCCTCTGAGGCTGGCGAGGACTTGGTACGTTCAAGGGAAATCCAGAAGGCAGGGCAGTGGCAGTGACATGGGGAGAGGTGGACCTCCCGGGGTATGTGTCACAGGGCTGATGACATATGTGGACTTTCAGTACTTGTGAGCTGAAGGAAACCGGGACATAGGTTGCCTTTCCAGCCCCCATTACTCTCCCCTGCAATATTCCCTGCTGCCTCGAGGTGGTAGATGGGGGAGCACCTGGGAAGAGCCTGGGAGCTTTCCAGAAGCTTGCAAAGCCTTGGTTTCCTCCCCTCCACCAGGGGGGCTCCAGCACCTTCTCCTCACAATCTCAGACTCTCAGCAAAGTGAGAGTCTGACCTGTGCTCTAGGGTGGAGCCACAGCCTGAGTGAGCCCCCAAAGACCTCCCATTCCCAAATGCCAGGACTCGGGAGTCTCAGGACCAGGCAGACACTTTGGGGGGAAAAGGGACCTCTCTGACACCTCCCAGCTCAAGCCCTCAGACTTGCTGAGTAGATATGCACAACGTCATGTCCTCCCACACTTGCTTGTCCCCCAGACCCCCTCTGGCATATCCAACCTGAACAGCTAGACACTAACAGGAGTCTGGGCATCTGTCATCCCATCCCCACCCCACCCCTGGTCCAACTGGTCACCCAGTCCTGCCTATTCAACCCTCTAAAGGACTATGGAGTGGGCAGTGCCCTCCCTGCCAGCCTCAAGCCCACACCCTGATCTAGACCACGTCTCTCACTGCCTGGCCCTGCCTCTTGCTATCCCCCACCTTACCTCCAGCTCTCCCCTTCAATCCCTCATCCACCTGGGAACTTCCTCAAGCACAAGTCTGACCCTGTCACTCTGGGGCTTTGAGCCCTTCCTTAACCCCCCACCCCGCCCCCATATTAAGCCTGGCATTCAAGGGCCAGCATGAGCTGGACATGGAGACTGATAGCCTTTGCTCCAGCCACCCCTGTACTTCCAAGCCAGGGAAGATTGGTCTCTGTGTCCCCAAACTCCTGTGTGACTTCGCTCACACTCCTCCCTCTACCTTCTTTCCACTCAGCCTTTGAGGCTCATAAGGCTCAGATGTTCCCCACTTTCTAAAGCCTGCCCCAACAATGCTGCCCATGCCCCGTGCTCCCCTGTACCACCCCCACCTCCACCTCAGGCCCTGGTGCATCATACAGGGTCAGGCACAAATGATGTAGCAGGGGGCCTCTGATGGGACAGATGGCTGGTGGTGACTTCTGGGGACTGGGTCAGAATTAGAAGCAGAAGTCCTAGCATGGAGAGACCCCAGAAGTCCCCTCCTCCAGCCCCTTCACTTCACATGAGAAAATGGGCTTGGAGCAGGGTGTAGCCTGCCCAAGACTCTCAGAGGGAGCAGGGCAAGCCCGAGCCCACCACTCCAGTTTCCCTGACATTCCACAGCCCCTCCTGGGCCAGGCACATTTCGATCCGGGTCAGATCCTCACGAGCCCTCCCCAAGGCATGACAGGGCCAAGTGGTAAGGTCAAAGAACCTGCCTGGACTTTCCAATCCCATATGGAACATTCCTCTCTCCCGGGCACCCTATTTCTTGATAAAAGCTGATCCAGTTGGAAAATTCCCTCTGCCTGGTCCCCTCTCCCTGACTTGGTCCTAGGCCCCAGTGTGGGCCAGAGGGGAGAGGGCTCCTGAGCAAGCTGTCTACCTTCCTCACTTGACCCCAACCTCTGGCCCCCACAGTTCTTCCCTGTGACAGTTTAGCACAGATGTTAGGAGGTGGCTCAGCCACTGCATGACCCTAGGGCCCTATACTTTACCTTCCTGTGCCTCCATGACTACATCTGTAAAATGGGAATGAGAATAACAATCCGTTCTTCCTGGGGACGTTGGGAGGTTTAATGGATACAGTAATGGCCAACCTTTGCTGGTAGCTTTCTCCTGCCAGCTCTATAAAGCCATGGTAAGCGCTGGTGCCTGGTACACACTCAACCAGTGCTGGGTATGATTGCTCTAATGTGTTTTTTTTTACAAAGAAGATGCATGCTGTCATTTGTTCCTCAGAACAGAGAATTACTGACCCTATTTTACAGTGACAAGTCAGACTCAAGAGGTACAATGACTTGCCCAGTTAAGAGGCAGAGCTGAGGTGGTCCCACCCTTTCCTGCGTGGGAGGACTCCCAGTGGAGGCCAGCACCTTTTGGGTCAAGGTCCACAGCACCTATGGCCCGGGCCAAAGTGCAGCCAGGGCAGTTGATGAGGCCTGGCCCTGAAGGAATGCCAGTGGGGGGAGGGGGGGAGAGAATATGGCCAATTCCAGGGACTGGGGACCCATTTGGGAAAGAGCTGGCCTGGGATTGAGCTCAGAGGGACAGGGACAATGTGCTCTGTGGAGGAGAGGAAGGAGGGGTACCTCTGGACAAAGGCAGAGCATTAGGATTCCAGCGAGGACTGGAACCATCATTTTTCGTTCATTCATTCAGCAAGTCTTTCCTAAGAGCCTTCCCTGGACAGATGCTCTATTAAGTTCTGGGGAACCAGATGGGACTTGCCTGGTCCCTCCTTTCAAGTTGCTGGGAGTCTATAGGAGGACAGAGGGGTAAAGGATGACAACCTGGAGTTGGGGGGTGTGGATGGGAGAGGAGGGGATGGGAGTGAGAAGGGCTTGTGAAAGAGGGTGCCAGAAGTCCTGGGGCCCAGTGCGGCTGAAGAAAACCCCAGCCTCCCTCACCTCCCCCATCAGCCAGTCATGCCCCTCCCCCTCCTGCAGCCCCCGCTCTCAGGGCCTTGGGGGGCGGGGTGGGAGGGCACCCTTAGGATCCAGTATCACAGAGTTACGGGACACCATCTGACATGCAACATGACCCAGGTGAAACTCAAGCTTGCAGGCAGAGTCCCTGGTCCCCACCCTGGGGGCTCCAATGGGCCTGTCGTGTGCTGCCCGAGGACAGGCAGGGCAGTTGATGAGGCCTGGCCCTGAAGGAATGCCAGTGGGGGAGGGGAGAGAATATGGCCAATTGCACAGTGGCTTCTTAGAGGGTCCTAAAAGTGGAGCCTCAGGAATGATGTTGCAGGACCTTGGGTTCTAAAGCCCAGGGGACAAAAGCATGCTTAGCATAACCTGAGCCCCAAAGTTGCTACCGAGATGTTGACAGAGAAACTCATGCCTAGACGCCAGAGGTTCTGGGTTCTATTTACAGAATTACCACTTACTAGCTGTGGACTAACCATGTGGTCCTGCTCTGTGCCTCAGTTTCCCCATGGGGTAACAGTTGTTGCCCTCCCTGCCTTTCACAGATACTGTGAGGATCCAAAGACAGAACTTGGGTCAAAAGACTTTGTAAACCCTGAGCGGGGTACCCTCAAGGGCTTCAGGGATATGGGTGGTACCCCTGCCCCCTCCATGTCCTGTACCAGGCCTCGAGGATCCTGAGCCTTCCCCTCACCCCCAACAGAGCCTTCTGTTCCAAGTAACTGCACTCTTTTTCCTGACTCTTCCCTCCCTTCTAGACTAGAAGGCTAAGACAGGGACTCTGCTTATCTCTTTGTCCTCAGCACCAGCACGGAACTGGGCACAACCCAAATTATGGTGGAACTGAGTGTCCCAGGATCCTTCATGTCCTTGTGCTCTGTACCACATCTATATGTCCCCAATGCCACACACACAAAAACACACACACGCTGTACACATGCACACATGCTCAGAGGCCCCAGGGCTTCCCTGGGCCTTCATAGGTACCGCCCACCTCCTCAGGGCGGGCCCCTGACTTCAGACCTTTCCTTCCCTCCCCAAGGCCCCATTGTAACTACCTATCAAACTTACACTTCCTGTGTCCCTTTCCTTCTGGGCCACGAGATACAGTTAATCTGTTAGACCAATTCCCAGGACAGTATCAAAGTGGATAGATGAATTCATATGATGCTGTAACCCAATAGTTACTGTTATCCCCATTTTGCAGAAAAGGAAACTGAGCCTCGGGAGGGAAGAAGGCTTGGCCAAGGTTGCACAGCTAATAAGTGGGCAAGATGGGATTTGAATCCAGTCTGTCTGACCCCAAAGCACCCCTCTGCCTGATGAGCTTCCAGCATGGTGTCACTCTCTGTGTGTACACACACACAACGCCCCCTAATATCAGGCAGAATGGACTTAAGCACTGTGGAAATAGAACAGGTAGCCTGGGGCAGAAGGGGAGCTTCCTCCTGCTGGGGGAGTGGGGAAAGCTCCATGGATGAGGGGTGTCTGAGAGGCAGAAGTGAGGGCACGGGCACTGCCTGGCCCCTGCCTCATGGCACCTGTCAGCCTGGGTCCTCCCTAAGGCGCAGGGCAGGAGGGGAGTGGGCTACTCACATTGCCTTCGTCGTCCACCACCTGGATCTGCCCAGAGTCGCAGAGCTTCACCACTGCCCCGATGGGCACATCAAACTCCTGCCCAGATCTCAGGTCCATCCACACATAGTCCCCCTGTGGGCAAGAGAGAGTCTCGGCCAGGTGAGCAGGGAGGGTGATTGGGCACTCCTTCCAGGCAGCCCTATTCCCCGCCCCCCTCCCACCACCACCACTGGAGGCTCTGGTGCCAACCACAGAAGAGGGAAGAAAAGGGAACGGCACTCCCTGGGCGCCTTTTGTGCCAGGCCCTAGGCTGGGCACTTATGTCATCGGTCCCCCTCTGTAGCAGCCACTGCCCTCCCATTTTACAGATGAGTAAACAGAGGCTCAGAGAGGGGAAGAGCCCACACCACACTGCTGGGCAGCTTCAAACTCAAGACTGTCTACAGCCCTGCTCTCCGCCGTCTCTATACCCTACACGAGTATAACAGACTCACCGGGCTTTCAGGCAGAAACACTGACACACCCAAACCATTTCCTCTCTGAGGATTAAATGGGGCAGTTTTTGGAGCAGCCATGGAGCCCCAGGCCCACAGTGGACACTCAGTAAACACACGTTCTCCTCCCCTCCAGAGCTTCGCCAATTGTTCTTGCTTTTTCTGGAAGAAAGCTTGAGTTTGGGACTAGCCTGTCTGTAACAGGCACCAGCTTCATATGAAATGAGGCCCCACAGAGGCAGCTGTGGCTGAAAAGTAGTTGGTTCTAAAGGAGGTGACACCAGAGGACACCCAGACTGTGAGTGAACAGGGCAGCCTCCATCACCTCCAGGGTCAATTCTTATCATCGTTTCCTTGCAGTGACACTGCTCTGTCCTGGGCCTGTGGTAAGAGTTCAGCCACACTCTCCTCTCTCTTGGCTTGTGGGGACAGTCCCGACCTTGAGGGAGAAATGTCACTTCTGTGTCCCCTGGCCCAGGGCCTGGCTCTCATTACACACACACTCAGTAAGGGCTCATGGAAGCCAAATCTAAAACTCAGCCAGAGAAATGGACTCAGAATACCCATGTTCAGCACTAATACAGTCAACAGACATGTATTGAGCACCTACTGAGTACAGGGCACTGATTGATCTAAATTGCTGGGGATAGAGCAGTGACCACAGAGCCAACCTTCTAGTTGGAGGAAACAAAAAGTAAACAACTGAGCAAATATATTAATGTGATCACTTTGGATGTCAGTGAGTGCTATGGAGGGAACAAACATGCCAATGGTGGATAGGAACAAAACCAGCCATCCTTAAGCTTGGTAGCCAGGGAAGCCATCTGTGGAGGACATCTCTGAGCTGAGACCTGCGGGTAAGATGCAGCCAGCCAAGGCAAGAGCAGGGACAGCAATCTGGGCAGAGGGAGTGGCAAGTACAAAGGCCCTGAGGCAGGAAGGAGCAGCAAGGAGGCAGCTGCGGCAAAACTTGATGAGGGAGAGGGAGGTCGGAGAGGTGGGCAGGGTCCAGGACATGTACGCCCTTGTTGGCTGGAGGGTAACAGTTTAGATTTTATTCTAATCATAATAAAAGTATTCTTTTTGGGGGTGGTTCCCAAACTCTCCAGGAGTGTGGAAGAACTTAGACAACCTTAAAAAAATATAACATACCATCAAGTGGCCCTTAGAAACATCACAGCTGATAAAACTGATTCACAACAAAGTCAACCTGTAGGATTGGCCCAGTAGGAGTAGCTCTGGCCTGTTAGTCAGGAGACTGGGTCCCAGGCGCTGCTTGGCCTTGGATGAGCCACTGATCGCTTTGAGCCTCAGTTTCCACCCCACTCATCACTGTTTGGGCCTCCCCCTGTTCCTCTCGGACCAACTGCTTTTCAGCCATGACTGTCACTGTGGGCCCTCGCCTTACATGAATGGGAGGCCGGCACATGTGGGCTACAGGCTAGTTCCAAACCCAAGATTTCTCCTAGAAAAAGTAAGAAAAACTGGAGAGGCTTGGGAGAGGAGGAGAACTCATGTTTACTGCGCGTCCTCTGTGTGCTCCATGGCTGCTTCCCATAAATTGCCTGAGACCCAGACCCAAGCTGTACATCCTGCCACATGCTTCACCCACTCTAAGTGCCAGCCCATGGTCACCTGCTTCCCCTACCTTTCCACTGAATGGATGCCCACCCCTCTACGGAGACCCAGAGCGAATATCAGCAGCTCTCCCCTGGCCGATCCCTGCCTCCCCACCCTCCTCCTCCTCCCCAACCCCTGCCAGAGTTTATTCGTTCATTATTTGTAGAGAGCCTACTGTGGCCGGTGCTGTTCCCAACTCTGGGGACTGAGCATGTACAGAGGGACAGCCAGAGTGCCCAGAGCAGTGAGGGCAGCCTGAGGCTGCAGACCAGGTCACACAGAGCCTTGCAAGCCACAGGCCAGACTTGGATTTTCTTGTAAGGGTGACGCAAAGCCACTGGAGGACGGCATGATGGATTTCCATTTTCAAAATTTCACTCTGGCTGCTGTGTGGAGAATGGAGTCATCCCTCCACAGCCCTGGGCCTCCCCTGACAGCGAGCACCACCTGGGTCTGCTCCCTTCCCGCTTGCCTGCAGCTCCCCGAGGCCAGGGCTGGGTCCCAGTCTCTCCTTTGTGGCTCCCCAGAGCCAAGCACAGAGGGTGAGAAAGAAGGGGGCCCAGAGTGGGGGCGGCTGAACATGTGAGAGAGAGCGAGCATGTGACAGAGGGTGAGAGGAGTGTGCATGTGACAGAGTGTGAGAGGAGTGAGCATGTGACAGAGTGTGAGAGGAGTGAGCGTGTGCCCGGTGGTAAGTTAGAGGTTCCCCTGTGATAACCACCTCAGGGAACCTCAAGACAAACCCTTACACAGAGGATTCTGTCTCCACCTCATCTCTCAAGAAACGTGCCACAGCTGCTTTGTGGCAGAGCCAGGACTAAGCCCAGGCCTGACAAACTCCAGTGCTCTTTCCCGACATGCCCTGGGACCAGCCCCAAACCCAGCTCGGGGAGCAAAACAGGAAGCACCGACAGGGTCCCTGGCCCTAGATAGCCCGTAGGCCCAAAAGGCAAGCTGGAAACTTCACTGAGTGCCGCTGGAAGGCAGGGGTCTCTCTCAGTTATCTGTATCCCTCGGCCCAGCGCAGGGCCTGGCACACAGAAAATATTTGTTTCCCACTGGAAGAACAGAATAACCAAAATAAAAAGCTTCATTGAGCAGGAAGTGGAGGCTCAGAGAGGCTGGGTGAGGTGCTCAAGCCCACACAGAAAGCAGAAGTAACAAGAACAATTCTAGCTAGGGCTGTCCCCAGGAGGGCAGTGACTTAACTATCTCTGCTCCAGGTCAGAGCTTGAGGAAAGTTTCAAATGGCAGCTAAGAGGCTTCAGGGAGAATTCTGGGGCCTGAGAACCTCCCAGGGGGAACGTTCCGGTGGCCCCAGGGAAAGTCCATGGAGCAGAATGCAGCCAGGAAGTAAGAGTCTTCATTTTACAGATAGGAAACTGAGGCCCAAGAGAGAAAGGAACTTGGCCACAGTCACTCATCAAATCAGTCACTGTTAGCATTTGAAGAATAGAGCCGGAACCAAAAATAGGGTGGGTCAGGAGTCACTGGCTGGGTAAGGGAAAGAAGGAAGGAAGGCAGATGTGAAAGAAAGGACACTTTACCGAGGGGCAGGAGTGGGGAGGTGAGGAAAGGAGAACTGGGTTCCAGGTCTAATTCTTTTTTTTTTTTTTGTCGTTTTTTCGTGACCGGCACTCAGCCAGTGAGTGCACCGGTCAGTCCTATATAGGATCCGAACCCGCGGCGGGAGCGTCGCCGCGCTCCCAGCGCAGCACTCTACCAAGTGCGCCACGGGCTCGGCCCTCCAGGTCTAATTCTACCAGCTCTGTCGCCAGTCCCCAGGCAGCCGATGACTGCATCTGGCCCCACTCCTACCACCACTGCTAGGTGACCACTTTGAGGGGCACTGTGAGGGGCACCCCACCAGAGACCTCACCTTGAATCCAAGGTTTGTGACATGACACCTGCCTCAGTGTAGCTGTGTAAGTTGGGGCAAGTCCCAACTTTGCTGTCAAATGAGTGGCTGGAGCAGAGGATGTCCCAGGCCCCCATCAGCTCTGCGGGCTGCCAGCCCCAGAGTTGTGACTTCCTACAATGGGTCTGTCCAGATGGTCTCAAGGATACCCCCAAACCCCAGTAAAGCCAGCACACATCCACAGTGAACATGTAGTCAAGAGATCTGAATTCTAGTTCCAGTTCTGCCACTACTACTGTGTGACTTCGGGTAAATCATTCAATCTCTCTGAGCCTCAGTCTTCTCAGTCTTAGAATAGAAGGAGCCAGTACCTGTAAAGATGAGAGGACCGTGCAAATGCAAGTTGTCCTTGATGTCTACCCTGCTTCCTCCCAGGCATCAAGTCCTCTCAGATCAATATCAGTTCCCCCCAGGGCCTTAGTTCTTTCTGCCTCTTCCCTCCTGCTGCCCCCAGGCCTGGGGCTCATTCCCTATTTGTAGAATGAAGAGTCTGTTTCAGAACACTTCCCCCTCATTTATCTTCGAAATCACTCTGAGACACTGGTTTTATCAGCCCATTCTCATGGGTGGAAAAAATGAGCCAAGTGTCTTGCCAGAGCCTCCTGCGAGCAGGAGCAGTGTCCAGCCGCTAACCGTGGGTGGTAGAGGAGACCGGCCGTGCTTTCCTGCTGCCAGCGGGTCAGGCAGTGTGCAAACGCTGGCCGAGGCCCCTCTGTGCACCTGCAGGCGCTCGCTGCTCTGGGTGCCAGCAAAGGAGGGAAGTCCCTCCTCGGACCTGGCCCACTCGGCTTGGGTTTTCCAGATGCAAAACCCTCCCCCAAAGGAGGGGCAGCCTGGGGCAAGCTCACGCTGGCAGTCAGGAAGTGCACGTCCGCGCACCCTGGGCTTCGGGACCCTGCGGCCCACCGGGCTTGCGACAGGCGGGGAAACTGAGGCCCGGGACTGGATCCCCGGGGCGCGCCCTCCCCCTCCCGGTGCAGGCCTCACCGGCATGACCGCGTAGGTCTTGAACGCCTGGTTCAGGCTGCGCACCAGCGCCCACTTGCCGGGCTGCTGGGCGCGCGCCTCGGCGGGGTCGGCCGGGTGCTCCATGGCGCGGACGGTCTGGCGACAGCGGCGGCGGTGGCCCGGCTCGGGGCTCCCTAATTCACCTAATCCGGTGCGCGCCGCCCGCCCGGGAACCCTAAACCCGGCCATCTGCCGCGGGCCCATGGCAACGGCGGCTTAGGTGACGCCCGCGGGCGGGACCGGGGAGGGGGCACCCGCGCCGCCCTGGCCCCCTCCCATCTCGGCGGGACCCCCGACACCCCCACCTCGTCGAGGATTCCGGGCAGGCTTCACTGGGACAGCAGCGAGTAAGCAGCCCCGAGCGAGCCTCGAGTCCCTGGATAAAAGTGGAGCCTTGAACCCCACCCTGACTGCAGTTTTGGAGAAAATCAGTATATTTCCTGGAGAAGGTAAGCGGAATGTTACAGAGAAGAACACAATAAACGCTGGAAATTTTTAGGGCTAGAGGGAAAGTGCATCAGAGACCTTCCTGGCTTGCTGGCCTCTGGAGGGCGAGGGCAGATAGAAATCTTCCTGGGGCAACTTTGGGGAAGCCCCTGAAGAGCCTGTCTCTGTCCTCCTCACCCAGTCCCTGAGGTCAGCTAGCAGGTGACGTCCAGCCTGCAGAAGAGGCCACAGAGGCCTGGTGGGGGCTCCCCTGGATTCCCCAGGAGAGCTGAGCCACCCCTTTGGCTCAGAGCTCACCCTGGAACGGGCCAAGCTGGGCTCCTGTGTCCTGGCAGCCACACAGGACTGGGCACCTGCTTAGGCTCACGCTGGGCCATGAGCCAGAGGCCACCTTCCCACCCAGAGGGCCTGGAAGGCCCAGGCCCTGTGACTCTTCTCCCATTCCCTCCTTCTCACCACTCCCTGCTTATCTTTGTCCTCCTCCCCTCTTTCCTCCATTTTTTCTCTTCTCTGTTCAAGGCCTCCGGTCTCCATTTTTGGCTCTTAGCATTGTCTGGAATCCTGGAAGCCCAACAGCTACCTCAACAAACAACAGCCAGGAGTAGGGAGGAATGGCAAGGAAGAGACAGTAGTGCCTCACAGAGCTCAGCGCCGCCCAGGCTGGGCCCAGGTCCTCCTTCTACCCAACTCCCTGGGCCAGCCTTGGAGACCCAGGGCTTTGTCACCCAGCACAAAGCTGACTGACTGCAGTGATTCCTGCCCACTTCCTGTGCTCTCTCAGAAACCCTGCTCTCAGGAGAGGTCCTTCCCCCATCAAGCCAACAATCACGTTCCTATCCCTGCCCACCCACCCATGGGAGTCCATTGGAACAGGAAGCAGACCCTCAGACATAAGGAAGTGTTGGTGGCAGGCTTCCAGGCATTCCTTCATCTGTCCATATAACCGGCCTTCACAGAGCACAGGCTCAGACTGAAGCATAAAGGATACTGTTAACAAGACGTAGCCTCAGAGCTCCCAGCCTGGTGGGATGGACAGACCCAGATACAGATAAGGATAATACCACCAGAGAAGGGGCGGATTGGCCCTGGAGAGGCAGGACAGCGTGGCTGCTAAGTGCGTGGACTCTGCAACCAGATGGTTTAAGTTCAATCCCAGCTCAGCGACTCACAAGTTATGTTACTTTGGGCAAGCTCCTCAACCTCTATTTGCCTTTGTTTCTTCATCTGTCAGATGACAGGATGACAGTACCTCAGGGTGCTTGTGAGGATTTAACATGTAAGATGTGTAATGCACTTAGATCAGTGCCTGTTAGAGCAAATGCTGTGTAAGTGTTGCTTATTATTAACTGAGGGAGTCATATTAGGGGTGACAGCTGGATGTTACGACTTTTTAGGTAGACATAAGGGGAAAGGGCATTCCAGGAAAAGGGAACAGCAAAGCACAGGGAATCATAGGGAAGAGATCGTAAAGTAGGTCTGGTGGCTGGAGAGATGCCCCCTGGGGGAGACCCTATAAGGCACTGAAAGCCTGGCCCTGCCTAGACCCAGAACCACTGTTCACCCAGACCACCCCTGAGAGAGAGGAATAGGCCTGGAGACTAGGCCCCTCTTCCACAGGTGGCAAAGACAAAGAGAGTATCTTGAAAGCGGCAAGAGAGAGATGACTCGTTACATACAAAGAATCCTTAATATGAATATCAGCTGTTTCTCATCAGAAAGCATGGAGGCCATAAGGCAGTAGAATGATATATTTAAAATACTGGAAAAAAAAAAACTGTCAACAAAGAATTCTGTATCTGGCATAACAATTCTTCAAAAGTAAAAAAGAAATTAAGACATTCCCAGATAAACAAAAGCTGAGGGAGTTTGTCACTGGTTGCCCTATAAGAAACGCTAAAAATTAAAGGACACTGAACAACAACAAAACCAACAACCTGATTCAAAAATGGGCATAGAACTTGAACAGACATTTCTCCAAAAAAGATACACAAATGGACAAGAAACACATGAAAAGATAGATGCTCAGCGTCACTAATCATGAGGGAAATGCACATCAAAACTACTAGTATGAGATACTGCCTCATACCCATTAGGATCGCTGCTATCAAAAAAACAGAAAGTAAGTATTGGCAAGGATGTGAAAAAATTGGAACCCTTGTACCCTGATGGTGGGTAAAATAGTACACTATGGCGGCTCCTTAAAGCAAGACAAATAGAATTACCATAGGATCCAGCAATTCCACTTCTCATTTGTATACTGAAAAAAAATGAAAGCAGGATCTCAAAGAGATATTTGTAGGCCCATGTTTATAGCAGCATTCTTCACAGTAGCTAAACATGGAAGTAACCCAAGTGTTCGTCAATGGATAAATGTATAAACAAAATGTGGTATATACATACAATGAGATAGTATTCAATTTTAAAAAGGAAGGAAATTCTAACACATGCTATAACACGGATGAACTTTGAGGGCATTATGCTAAGTGAAATAAGCTGTCACTAAAAGGCAAATACTGTCTGATTCCACTATATGAGGTACCTAGAATGGTCAAAATGGTACAGACAAAAAGCAGAAGGGTGGTTGCCAGGGGTTGGGGAGGGAGGGGTGGAGAGTTATTGTTTAAAGGGGAGAGTTTCAGTTTTACAGGATGAAAAGTGATGGATAGTGGTGATGGCTGTACAACGTTATGAATGTATTTAATGCCACTGTGCACTTAAGAATGGTTAAGATGGAATTTTGTTCTGTGTATTTTATGACGATTAAAAGATTGGAAAAAAATTAAAGGACACTAGACAGTAACTAAAAGACATACAAATAAATAATGAACACTGGTAAAGGTAATTACCTAGGTAAACATAAAAGCCAGAATTATGGTATTTTTAGTTTGTAACTCCTCCTCTTTCTTTTTTCCTATGTGATTTAAAAGACAAATGCATAAAATAATGATAAATCTGTGTTAATAGGCACACAAAGATGTAATCTGTGGCAATAACAACACGAAGAGGGAGGGATGGAGCTACATAGGAGCATAATTTTTAATCACTATTGAAGCTAATTTGGTCTTAACTCAAACTACATTGTAAATTTAAGATGTTAATTGCAAACCCAAGGATAACCATTAAGGAAAAAACTTTCAAAATATACAAGAGAAGAAATGAGATGGGAATCAAATAATACATTAGAAAAAAATCTATTAAATACACAGTGAAGCTGTAATGGAGGAATTGAGAGGAAAAAGATACAAGACATACAGCACAAATAGCAAAATGGCAGAAATCCTTCCTTATCAGTAATTACTTTAAATGTAAAGATTAAACTCTCAAATTAAAAGGCAGAGATTGGCAGAATGGATGAAAACACATGATCCAACTATATGCTGCCTACAAGAGATCCCCTTTAGATCCAAAGACAAAAATAGGTTACAAGTGGAAGGATTTCATGCAAATAGTATTCCATGCAAATAGTAACCAAAAGAGATCTGGGATGTCTATACTATGAGACAAAATAGACCTTAAGTCAAAAATTGTTACGAGAACAACAAAAAAGGACATTATATTTTATTAAAAGTGTCAATCCAACTGTCATGAACAGCCCACAAATTTATCTTCGAACCACCCTCTGCCCACAAATCTGGGCCAAGTACGTACAGTCCTGCCCTGCCCCCACTGCAGAGCTGGAAATCATGTCATAGCGAAGCAAAGCAGCCCTCCTTGAGGCCCTTAAAGGACTGCACATTGAGCTCTGGGTTCTTGTTCCTGCCCTGACACCAGCTGGCCTTGAAACCCCGGGCAAGTCCTTCTCTCTGAGACCTCAGTCCCCATATGTTCGTAAGGGGCCGCTGCAATAGTCTCATGGCCTTCCCTGACTACTCCCCTCCAGGCAGGACAGGAGCCTCCCCCATTCCCAGGCTCCCTCCCATCCCACTCTGGGACTCTGGGACTCTGGGACTCTGGGACTCTGGCTGTCACAGTTGTATTCACAGGTACCCTCTTCTGAGTTTCAAAGGTGTCTCCCCAGTTGGTCTGCGAAATCCTCCAGGGCAGGGAATAGTCACTTTATCTCTACATCTTTTGTGTCCAACCCAGCACAGAGAAGGGGCTCAGTGGCACTTTGCTGGGTAGGTGCGTGACAGTGTGGCTGGAGGAGGTAGCCTGTGACACACTGGGAATCCCCAGCAACCCCACCCTACTCCTGAAGCCATCAACACAATGGGTCTTCCCAGATTGCCACAAGGTCCCTAGGAAAGAGCCCATGTCCTGCAAATGTCACCCAGCTTGGGAAGTCTGACCTCTCCTCCCCAAGCCCTGTGCCTGCTCCTTGTGCTATACCTCTGTGCCCTGGGCAGCAGCCCTTCCCAAGGCCTCCTCTTCCTGGTGGCTCCCTATCCTGTCTGGACCTACCCCAGCTTATGTTTCAATTACCCTCTCTGAGTCTCAGTTCCTTCATCTGTGATGTGGGCACGAAGATCCCTAATTGATTCATAGCTTTATTGCAATAAAATGAGATGCTATATAGAGTGCCTGACACATAGTAGGACCACCATGGCTGCTACTTCTGATGAATTAGAACCTTAACAAATGAATACACTCTTCTCATAAGTGAAGAGAATTGGGTTCATAGCCCATTTCTGTAAAGGTATCTCCTGTGCCTTGTACCCTGTGAGGGCTCAGAGCAGCAGTGCCAGGAAAAGAGGTTTATAATCTTCACCTTACAGATGAGGAAACTGAGGCTCAGGAAGGCTGAGTAACATACTCAAAGTACTCCCACTCATCAATAGCAAAGCCCAAGATGGAGGCCAGGTGTGTGGGCTCTGCCTGTGGAACCACAGAGCTGGCCGACTCCCCAGAGCTGGGACATTTTCCAGGATCAAAGAAGTAACAGAAAGTTACTTTCTGTTTGAGGGTCGGGCAGCACAGTGTTCATGTACATATATGTGCTCCCAACACAGGCTGCTGACAGGGTGAGGTGGGCTGGCATTCAGAGGGGGTGGGAGAAGAGAGGGTATGGGGGGTCCAGTCAGCCAGAGGCCTGCCTCAGAGGGCCCCTGAGGGAAACCCCCTCCGGGGAGCTATCAGGGAATTAGGCCCTCCCTCTGGGGGGCTGTGCATGTCCCCACACACTCAGCCCCGCCTGTGACCCAGGCACTGGCACACAGCAAACATTCAGTGAATGTGACTTTCATTCTCTTCTAGATTCTAGCCATCTCTGATGGGCCTTTGAACAGGCTGTCAGGCCAAGGGGCTCGAGAGAGGGTCTCCTCCTCTGGGACAGAAGACTGTCCTGATCCTGCCCTGACGCCTGCCTTCTACATACACACTTGCACAAACTCCCACACAAACACTCTGGTTGGTCCCATGTGGCCTCAGGACTGCAAGATAAGTCTGCTCCATTGCTCTAGATGACCCTGGAGGACGGGAAGCTGCTGGCCAGCCGAGCCCCCACAGCACACAGACCCGCAAGCCCTAGGGCCAGTGCCCGGCCCACCTGGCTCAGGGCCCACATTCCTGGCTCCTGCTCTGGAGACCAGGAGCTCATTAGAGCCTCAGGCTGATCACGGGGAAGGGCTGAGGGTCAGGGGCTGGTGTGGCCCTGGGTAGGAAGCGGGGCTGGAGGACTCAGCTGGGGGAAGCCCCTCTGCTTCTTCCCATAAAACCCCAGGGGGGCTACCGCTCAGGCCACATCACCCTCCACTCACTGCTCCCCAAGGCCGTCAGAAAGAATCAGGCTCAGGGCCCTTCCTGGCCTGGCTTTGGTAGCCTCGCCAACCTCCTTTTCTCCCTCCTCAAGGACTTTGCCGCTTTTGGGCCTTTGAACATGCTGTTCCACTGCTTGGAATGCCTGGGATTGTTTCTACCCAGTGGGGTGAGTCAATGAGAGAAGGAACTTCAGCAGGTACATCAGAGAGAACAGATTCCAGACTGGGCTTGTGAGAAGCAGGGAAGGTTTCACAGCTGGGTTTTGAAGTCTCAGTAGGAGTTTTCCAAGAGCAAGGACTGGGGAGGGTGTTCCATGGTTAAGATATAGATGAGAGAATATGGGATGGGGGTAGGATGAGCCCCCCAACAAGGTTACTCCTGGCTCTGAGAGTATAGAAATAAGAAGGCCAGTGGGCTGTGGGGAGCACTCACCTGCTGAAGAATCACCATGGTCCTGAGTCGGACGCTCCTGCTGCCTGCCTGGCAGAAACGGTTCTGCGGGAGGAGAGACCATGTCAAGTCTCTGAGCAGGCTGGCCCTGGAAGCCTAGAGCCTGCTGGGGTCACTGAGGCTCCTCCCAAAGCCCCAGCTCCTCCTCCCTCAAGGGAACCCTCCCTGGCTTTTCTCCCTCTGGCCACAGCCCAGCCCACATGACCTGAGCCTCAGCCACCGTTACCAGTTCCACTGCCCAGAGCAGCTGAGCTCTTCTCTTGGCCACTGTCATTCAGAGATTCCCAAAGGGCTCCTAGAAAGCAGCAAGTCTAGCGCCACCCTGAACATATGGGCAAAGGGCTCAGAGAGGGACCAAGACTTGCCCAAGGTCACACAGAAGGGCAGGGCAAATTCAGGACTAGGACTTGGTCTCTGGGCCTGCCAGCTCAAAGCTGTCCCAGGGGTGTGGGTGATAGGGGCAACATGGCCTGAGGGGAAGGTCATGGGCTGAGCATGACCTGCTTACAGAGCATTCTGCGTAAAACCCTTCCAGAGCCCCAGTGCCCTCAGAACGGAGGAAGTAAGCCCCAGCCCTATCCCCACCATCCTGGCTTTGAAGGCCCCCGCTGATGTCTCAGTCTCTCCTCTCATTGCTTTCTTCCCTCCCCGCCCCAGCACTTGAACCATCCTCAGCGACTCATTATTCCTGACATATGCCAGCTCTTTTTACACCTCCTGGCCTCTGCATACACTGGCCCTTCCACCTGGAATTCTAACTAATAAATTTCCGCCTATGGTCCATGGCTCAGTTCAGATGTTACCTCTTCCAGGAAGCCTTCCATAACCAACCACAGGCTGCCAAAAGCCTCTCTGTTTTCCTTAATCTCAGCCCTGAGAATATTCCTTGTGTTGTCTGGGTTTGGGTCTGTCCCCACCTCTGCCTTCAAAGTTGGGGAGTTGATCCAGGATTGGGCATGACCAGAGGGAGAGCGTCTGAGCATTGCTTTGTCTCTAGCCTCATCCAGCACAGGGCCAGGCCCAGAGATGAGCTCAGGAAGGACCTGTGAATGCAGCTATCAAAGGCAGCCCCAACCTGCAGGCCCTGGAGTGAAGCCCCCCCGGCCCCTGACTTGCCCCCATGATGAGCATCAATTTTTCACAAGGGCTCATTCAGAGGAGCTGGGACATTTGATCCTCTGCTCATGACACTGCCTGACACCTGAGCCCTGACCCCTGCCCTGGAGCTCTGGGGCACAGCAGGTACCCGGCTCTTCCGGAGACCTGCACCGGCCCGGGAAGTCAAGTCCACAAAGGCCAGCAGGCAGCTGCATGGGAGCTGTGTCAGAAGATGACACCCGGGTTGTTGGGCTGGCATCATATACCGGCATGAGCCACAGAGCTGGGGCCGGAACCAGTGCTTTCATTAAAGATTTGGGGCTTTGGAGGATGGAGAAGGGTGGTGAGGGCATAGAATTTAAGGGCCACATGTTAGGAAAAACTATGAGATACATATTTTATTTCTAAAAATAAGAACTAGACCATGTTCAAGTTAATTCCTTTTCAAATTGACAACAGGGAACACAGACTGCATTTGTGTTTCTATGCCCATGCCTGATTTTACCTCCCCCCCACAGCAGCCCGGGCTGGTTCATACACCCATTTCACAGTAGTGAAATTTGAGGCACAGAGGAAGTGACTTATCCAAGGAGAGAGATAAAGAGTGTCAGAGAGAGACCAAAGGAGGCAAAGAGACAGGGATAGAGGACTCTCTCTCTCCCACCCCAGTGTGTTTGCTCCTCTGGCTCCAGGATGCCCCCACCCCCAGCCCCAGCTCAGAGACAATCTATGGACACCGTGCCCCTTGGCTCTTCCCTTTTCCAGGGCACAAGCTTCCATCTTCCCAGGCTCAGGACAGTTTCATTCAATAGTTGCTGTGGCTGAGCCCCCAAGGGTGGCAGGAAGCCCAGGCCCTGCAGCAAGTGGATGTGGGAGCAGGGGCTCCAGACATGGCCCAAGCCCATGACTCCCTCTAAGTCCAATAAACCCTCCCCCAATGCCCAGGACAGTGAGTAGCCATCCTTACCTGGGTGCCAGCTGCCCACCAACCTGGGTGCAGCTGCCACCTGCACGGAGGACGGGGAAGTTGGAGTCACGAGTCTAGGAGAGACTGCAGACACGCTTCCTCTCCTCCTCTATCTTGCTCCAAGGCTTGCTCTGGGTGTCTGTCTGGGCCTCTCAGTTTTTCAGCGTCTCTGTTTCTCTCTCTTTCCTGCCTAGGGTGGCTGTCCAGCAGGCACTGCTGCCCTCTCCTCCTCACTCCAGAGCCTTCTCCCAGGAGGCGGAGCCCGAGGGGGCCTCCAAGGTCTGGGTGCGGTGACATCAGCGTGGGGGACGGGCTGTGCTGGGGCTGGACTAATGTCCAGAGGCTGCCCAGGGCTCTGTGTGGAGCGCTGGCCACCCAGTGGGGAGGCAGGGGCACTGGGGTTTCCCTCTGGCTGTGCTACTGACCAGCATGGGACCTGGGCCTGGGCCTTCTGTTGTTTGTGGTACCACTACCTGCTGTCTCAGCATCTGGGCAGCAACCCTTGTTCTGATCCTACCTTGGTCACTGATTTGCCAGCGTCTCAGCCCCTGCCTGCCCCTCCGGACCTGTTTCCTCCTCCATGACATGGCTGTTTGAGACTCTGAGAGGCAATGGCCAGGCAGGGCAGGGCAGGAGGTAGAGTGCGGAGCAAGCTCTGCATTCTGGTGCCTTCTCCCCTCCCCACACATGCATCACCCCTGCCCCAGAACCACTTCCTGAGGGCTCCCCTCAGGTGTGTCCCCCTGAAGTTCACCAACTCCACACTGCCTCCCACAACTTGTTCTGGGGGCTGGGGGGATGCATGTGGTCCTATAGTCATCCGGAGACTGCCAAAGCAGATGACTGGGAGCAACCCCACATGCAACAGGGACACATGCAAATGGATGTGAAATATGTGATTTAAAGTGGGGGACACAAGGAAGGGAGCACAAAATCCTTGTCACTAGCCTTGGTGAGGACAGCAACCTCAAGGCTCCTTACTGAGACTTGGAACATCCTTCCCACCCTGCCAACAGCCATGCCTGGTGGCCATCCCCATCCATGCACCATTCTGGGGTCCAGGGGCAGCTTGGCCCAGCAGAGAGAGGGGCTCTGTTGGATCCCCAGCCTCCATATCTGGGGTGTGTCTGTTGCTGCCTAGAAGATGGGAGGGGGCCCATGAGGCCCAGAGAGGACTAATGGCCCAACCCCGCCACCTGCTGGGCACAGGTGTCACTGCCCACCTTCTTCTGTGGCAGCAAGGCTGAGCCTTGATGGAGCGATGGTGTCAGGAGGCAGCCTCTGCTGGGGCTGGGCTCCTGCAAACCCCACAGTCCTGAGCCCTGAAGACCCCAGGATGTTGGAGTGCACCTCAGCCTGGTGGCCCTGACAGGAGTTGTTCTGGAACACGTCCCCACTCCTGGACTTACACCTGCTGCTGCTACTTGGTACCTACCACTCCAGTCACCTCTCTCCAAGCCTCCCAGGCCAGGTGGGGCAAGTGGCATCAGCCCTACACAGAGGGGAAAAATGAGACCCGGAGAGGAACACAGGGGTATCTGAGGCACATGGCTGGCAGCTGGGACAGAATACAGGTGAGCTGTTGGGGGTGGGGCGGTAGGAAAGTTGTGGGGGATGGGTGATCTCCAAACACCATGATGACAGTGACACTTTACTCAACACCCGCTATGAACCAGGGCACTATGCTAGGCAGGTCAATAATTGTGTCCTTTCTCACAGCCCCATGGAGACATCTCGGAGCCAGTCGTGGTTCGTTCTGCCCCCGCACTGCATGCACCTGTTTCCACCAATCCTATCTATCATTGAGTTCTGTCCACTCTGCCTCCCAAGTTATCCCATTTCTCCCCATCGCTGCCCAGCTTCTTGCTCCCGCTGCTGGCACCTTCCCCTCCATAGCCTCTGCTCTAGTCTCCCATGCACACCTGAGCTCCCACAAGCCCAGCCCCTTTCTGTGGCCCTTCACAGGGCTGCCTGTACTTCAAGCAGATCAGGGCTTAGGTCTTCCTTAACCCAGCAGGCCAAACAGCCTCCAGGAAGCCCCACACACATCAGTGGTTCTCTGCATCATGTTTGTCACATTCAGAGTGTTTGTCTTTGTCTTCCCACTAGCTTGTGGACAGCCCCAGAGCAGGAACTGTGGCTGGTTTAATATCCCCAGTGACTGGGACAAGCTCGGCACAAAGCCTGCCCCATACAGATCTGCTGGATGAGGGAGCAGTGACCGGATTACCCCTGTGACCTCAGCTCATAGACGCCCTGGGCAGGCTGCAGGGGCCAGCCTCAGCTGTGGCTCCCAAGTCCTGGGAAATATTCCCTTCATTGTCCCTTCCCTCCCAAGGGACAGACAGACACAGGAAGGTCTTTCCGGAATTGTGGCAACATTCATTTATTCTGAGAACAGGACAGGCCTCCTCTCCCTGAACCTGTAGTGGGTCCTGGGGAGTGAAGCCCTGGTCTGGGTGGTGTGGGCTGGAGGCCTTACCCCTCTGCAAGTGGGGGCTGTGAGGCCCCTGTGGGTGCATAAGGTGAGCAAAGCAATTGCTCCCCCACCACATCCTCACTGCCTAGTCCCCAAGGCCAATCGCTGCATAGCCAGAAACCAGCCTGGCCTACCTCAAGGGGCAAGAAGCAAGAGCAGGACTGTCGAACTGGTTCTGCTGGCGGTGGGCAACACTGCTTGGCCCCAGGCTGAAGCTCACACAGGTCTGCCACTGGTCCTGGCTTGCCACTATATCCCAGGGAGACATGGCTGAGTAAAGACACGTGTCAGCCCCCGAGGCCCATGCTGGCCTCCCCAGCGCTCACCTCTCCACCCCCAGCTCTGGAGTCTTAATGTGAATTGGACTTTGAGAAGCAGTGGTTACATGAATGTGTACAGTGTATGCATACAGAGATACAGAGAGAGCGGGGTGTCATTTTGCCCTTACTCAGCACTTGTTGGTAAGAGTGCTGACAAACAAGAATCATTGACCCCACTTTGAAGAAAGGGGAAATTGAGGCACAGGAGGTTTAAATGACTTGGTCCTGGTCATGTGCAGAATCCCGGCCCCAGGTCCAGGTTCTTGAAGGGAAGTCTCGCTTTTGAAAAGGAATCTTCTCATTCTCATGTGACCCAGGGCCAGGACGCAGGAGCATGGCCAGCCGCAGTTCGGGGAGGGAAAGTCAGAGAGAATCCAGCACCTCCAGCCAAACACTGGACCAGAGAGATCTGGAGTCGAAAATTCAGGTTCTGAGAAGGAATTCCCAGCGAGACCATAGGAATTCCCGTTCTTGAACCAACCGCACTTTTTCACTTGTCACTCCTGGTCTGGAAGCCCAAGAAGGGCAAGAGAGAACCCTAAGTGGGTCATGGCACCAACACTCAACAAGTGTTCTGCAAGACTCTCGGTGTCAAGCACAAAACCTCCTCTTCTTCATCCACCTCCAGACCTCCTCTGAGAAGGTACAACTTCCCCACACCCCTTCCCACATAGAATCAAAATAAAATCAGATGACCAGCAAAACTGGACTTTAAGAAGGAAAAACATGTTTAGGCTTTCAGTTTTCCTTAAAAACCCCTGATTAAATTTGAGATTTTTAAAACGGAAAGAATATAAAACATTGAGGACTAAAAGGAACATTTTGGTCCGAGCAGAAAGAAGTGCACTGTGGCCTACTTGGCTGCATTTGGGGGGAATGTTGGTGGACGTGGCCTCTGGTCAGGCGATGGAGTCACCTATCTCCTGCCAAGCCCAGTGGGTGACTTGACCCCACCCAGCCCAGACTCCCTTCTCCCAGGAGAAACCAGGGTCTTGCAGCAGAGGGGCCTGGGAACATGTGTCTCGCCCTAGGACCCTTCTACCCGTCTGGCCCCAGGCACACTAACCCGAGCATGCTTCTTCCAGCATCAGGCAGTGGAGGCAGGAAGATGGCCCTTCCTCACCACCACTGCCACCATCTCTCCGGGGACCTTAAACCAGGGGCTGAGAATAAAATTAGAACATGGCGTGAGAAGGCAGCTGAAGCTCCTTGGGGTGTCTGCCTGTGAGAGGACCTGAGGACAGAAGCCAGGCCCAAGGCGGAGGTGGGGGAGGGGCCGGCTTCACCTGGAGCCTCTTGGGTGTTGTGTATTCATCTGGCAAATCTCTGTTGAATGAATAAGTGGATGAGTGAGTGGACAGGATTAGAGAACAAACAAATGTCACCTGCGCATTTCCCAAATTCCAGCCTGAGCAGGAACCCAGCAGGAGCCAAGTCCTTTCAAGGTGGCTAGAAAACCAGGTGAAGGTGACAGAGAAAGAGAAAGTGAGGTCTGGGAGACAGTGGCATGCCCAGGACATGAGGGGCAAGAATGGCGTTTAGGGACGTGGCAGTTTGTGTGTAAACAAGTGGCATCTTGGCACTCCTCGGCAGACAGCAGGGCCTTGGGAAAATGTTTTCAACGGATAGAGTCCCTTTGCAGTGGTGACAGTTGGAGGGGGGTGCTATTTTAAATCTCAGGCAAGAAGACTCCTCCATGAGACGGGAATGCTTTGGGGCCCTCAGGACACTGAAGCTCAGAGAGGGGCAGAGACCTCCCAAAGTCACACAGTAAGTCAGTAGAAGAGTGGGAAAAGGATCCCAAGTGTCATCGCTCCCAGGCTAGTCCCAAGCCTGACGGGAACATGCAGAAGGTGGTGAGAACTGTTGGGGCCAGGTGGGTGGGCGGGTGTCAGACAGCTGTCAGGGAGGCACTGCTGAGGACGTCCACAGCGACAGTGCCCGGCAGGTCGCTGGGCTGCCGGCTATCGTGGTCTCGGAGGTGGAGGGTGTGCCGGGCCTGGAGGTCATCTGGGTCAGCCTTCAGGTGCACCTGGCCCAGAAACTCATCCTTCAGGACCCGGTGGTTCCAGATCTGGGAGGAGACAGGATGGTGGGAGAGGCTATCTCCGAGACCAGGACTACAGGTCTATGAGAGGTGTGGGTGGTGGTGGCAATGCACGGCTGGCTGAGGAAAAGGAGCCCTGCACTATCTGCCTACCGCGAACCTCGGGAAAGGCCAGGCCCTTCCAGAGCCTCAGGCTCTCCATCTGCCAAAGCTCCTTTCCACGTATAAAGTTAAATGTTATTATTAGTTCTGCTATTGACCTTGTGTGAACTTGGACAAGTGACACACCCCCTGCCCTAGTTTCCCCACCTTTAATATGAAGGTTGGATCAACTGCCCCTAGGGGTCCTTCCAGTCCCTATACCTACGAGTGTGTGATTTGATCTAGTGGGACCAGCGTTAAGAAAGCTTGGAAAAGCTTCAGCAGCTCCCCCAGGGTACCCGAGTGTTTGTTTACAGATGGTTTCTCACCCGAGAGATGCAGACCTGGGCCTGGGGGACAGAAAGCTTCCTGTTAACAAGCTCAGAATCACTGTCCACTGAGAGGAGAAGGAAGCCCATACCCAAGGACCCTGGCTTTCTGGTCCCTGCTCAAGGCTCTTAGGAGACAGCCACCTCCACCACAGATGTCTCAGTGCAACTGTTCCAGGTGGATCCATTGACGGGGGAATTGGAGGAACAGCTACTGAGGCTTTGGACAAGGTCAGCAGAGGTGACCACTGTCCCCAGCCAGGAGACTGACCCTGCTGGGTCTCAGAATCACACTGGCTAAGCCAACTCACCCACTTCCAGAGGGGGACTCTGGAGCAGCAGGAAGGGCAGCAAGAGAACGCCCAAGGCCACACCAGGGTCAGGACAGAACGAGAACCAGAACTTGGCACGCCTGGGTCCCCCTCAAAGGCTCATCCACTCTGGGTCCTGCCCATGTGACTGGGGAAGCCTCAGGCTGGGGCTCTAGGAGGGGACCTCTGGACAGGCGGGCTCACCTGGACAGTGATGGGCTGTCCTGGCTTCTTGCGGTAGAAGACGCCTTTCACATTGTACTCAGGTGTTGAGGTGCCTTTCTGCACGGTCGAGCGGACCTTGTCCCCCTCACACTTGATGATCACGTAAGAGTTAGCCCCTACAGAGAGGGAGTGGGAGATGGGGTGAGGGTGGGGGCTGGAATGGGGCCCAGATAGGACAGATGTCTGGCGGGTGAGATGTCTACCTGGGCTCAGTTACTCAGGAGAAGGGGAGACCAGAGAATGACCCATCTCACAGAGACAGGCAGACCAGCAGGGCATACTGGTAATCTCTGGCTTCCAGGCCTTTACCCATGCTGTTCCCTCTGTCCAGAGCACCTGTCCCCCTACCCCGTTTTACCAGGCTTTATTCCTTAATACCTCCTCAGCTGGAGAAAGGCCACCTCCTCCAGGAAGCCTTCCCTGAGCCCTCCCTGCCAGCTGTCTGTTCCTGTATCTGACACTGGCAGGTCCCTGAGAGCAGAAGGTAGACCTGTTCCTCTCTATGTGCATGTCATCACCCCAGGGATGGCTGGCTCTACAGTGGATGTCAGGAAAGGTTTGCTGATTCACTGAGTGGGAGTGGGAGAGCACTGGAGGCTGGGTGTCTGTGCTGGCAGGGAGAGGACACGGGGCAACCGGCAGGATGGCCAGGGACTTTCCCTGGGTGAACTCACCCGTTGGGGAATCCTTGAGACCAGCAGCCCCCAGGACATGTACCTGGGTCACCTGCTGGGGGTAGCCACATAGGGAGCTCCAGCAGGTGCGGGGGGGCTCATCCAGGCGCAGCTCCCTGATGCGGGGAAAGGAAGAGGAGGGGGTGAGTGATGAAGGAGGGAGAGGAGATGAGCAGCGTTTAGTCCTGACACTTATTTCATTTAGTCCTGGGAAAATCTGCATGGGCAGTCCCCAACTATCGAGCTCCCATAGGCTTCCTGCCTTCTCAATCCTTACCCAAGGGTGCCCCATCCTCCCCCAAGGGGAAAGCTATTTTCAGAGCACCTACTGTGTGCCAAGCCCTCTGCCAGGGTGCTACAGGTATTATTTTTAATCCTCACAAAGCCCTGGGGGATAAGTGATTATTACTATGCCCATCTCACAGATTAGGAAGCATCAGGCTCACCCAGGTGAAGGGAGTTGCCCAGACAGCTGGAAGGTGATAGATCTAGCCTAGGCTGGCAGGACCCAAGGCCATCTGACTCTATCTCACCACAAGCTGCCTCCTGGTCTTGGGTGTGGGCAGGGTTCACCTTTCCTTCTGGGGACACTTGGTCTGTGCTGCATACCAAGGTGGGGAGGGCAGAGCAGAACGCACAGGGTCTGTACCCCCGAAGGGATGGGGATAGTTTTAGCAGTCCACTGGACTCGAGAATCAGCCTCTTGGGACAGGGGACTGTGGTGATAAGAACCGGACCCTGGAATCAGACAGTCTGGGTGGCCCAGCCCAACTTCACCACTGGCTGCATGACCCTGGATATCCCTTTTAGCCTCAATCCCCTATCTTATCTGTAAAATGGAGTAGTCAGACCTGCTCAGGGGTTTGGGAAGATCAAATGAGATGAGTGAAAGCATCTTTGCAAACTGTGAAGTGCAGTGCACATATGAGCTGTTGTGTTGTCCCTATTTGCGGCCCAGGGACAGTGGGACAGGAAAGCAGGAGAAAGGAGAGGAAGGAGCTGGGCACTAGTGTCAGCCCAGGGAGGCTGGAGGCCCTGGGCAGACACTGAGCATCTCTGGAGCTGCAGATTCCTGGTGGACCCAGTGTGGACCCCGCCCCCACCAACCCTGGCCCCAACCCAGCCCCACGCACCGGCAGTTGGAGGGGACGTCAGTGAAGACTCGGAGCAGGAACTCGCCAGTGTGGCCTGGCTCGAAGGTGGTGGGGATGATGACGTAGCGGCCCTCGGGCTGGTCTGTGCGCAGGAAGACGCTGCGTGAGTTGATGTAGATGGAGCTGGCGGCCTTGTGCTGCAGGCTGTGCATGCGGTACTCGCGGTTCTCCTCCACCTGCCGGAAGCGGGTAAGCGGCGGGGCTGGGCCACACGGAGCCCCACCCGCTCCACCCAGCCCGCCCACCTCCCTGCCACCAGGAAAGGGGCGATAGAACCCATTCAAATGAAATGTCCGGAATCTGCAAATCTATAGAGACAGGGGAGGTTGCCTGGGGCTGAGGGGGTGGAGAGTCAATGGGATTGGGTGGTGATGGCTAAAGGGAGCGGGTTTCTTTGGGGCTGATGAAAATTGACTGTGGTGATGGTTGCCGTAACTCTGTGACTGCACTAAAAGTCATTAGATTGCATGCTCTAAATGGGCGAATTGTATGGACTATGAATCCTCTCTCAATAAAAGCTGTTAAAAAGGTAGGGGGTGATACGAACCCCACAGACATTGTTACTAGAGGGTTACTGACTGTCAGAACTGAACCAAGTATCATGATTTGCCTCAGTCACAGCATGTGTCCATGAGGTGACATCACAAACCACCAGGACATGCTAGACGATTCCCAAAACAAGTGGCACATGAAATGCTATGGCCACACTAGTGACGGTCATGATATGCCAGTCACAACAGCGTCAGCATGCAATGAGCATACAGCACAATGATGGGGACAATTTGCCATGACATGACTGAGCACATCCAATGCCAGGACTAGGCATCCAGCATGTCCATGTGACTTCATGGGGTCCCTTACACCGACTGTCACCATGCACTGGCCATCGAAACATGTGAAAGGCTTCAGGTTCCAGGCCAGGAGAAGCAGCCTGGGGTGAGCCCACCTGGCTCTGCCCAAGGACACCTCCTCCCGTGCCCAGCAAGGCCTCCAATGCAGGGAGGCTGCAGGAGCTGAGAGGCCCTGAGACCCGAGGGAGGAGCCGTAGGGGCCCATTCGATACCCAGAACTTCCCAGAGCCTGGCCCCAAACACCAGCAAGCCTCTCCCACCTCATCTACCAAAGAGCCCAGGACTATGAGTCTTGAGCAGAAAGAAATCAGGCCAAGAGCCCCCATAGAAGCCAATCCCAGGCAGGCAGGGCCCTCTGTAATTACTCCAAACAGGGGTCATGCCACAGCATCCCCACAATGTCAGCCAATGTAGCCAGGGCGGCTGGCAGTGACCACGGTGTTCTAGAGTGTTCTGCCCCATCTGCAGGCAGCCCAGACTCCAGCTCCCTCGCTCTCCTGACCCACAGCAGGGGCCAGGGCTGGCCTCACCTTGTAGATGTCAAAGCCAATGGCCAGGTTCTCGCCTTTGCCCTCGCGGCAGGTAGACCGCTTCGGCCGCTGCTGGATGCAGATGAGTACTTCATCTTCTGGCTTTTTGACTTCAAAGATGTACTACAGGTATGGCCAAGGAAAGAGAGACACTGCAATGAGACCATGGCAAAGATGGGCTCACTGGTTCCTGTAGGCTTGGACTTCACAGCCAGGCCCTGGCCACTGTGGGCTGCATGAGCATGGGCCAGTTACATCACCTCTCTGAGCCCTGGTCCCTCTTCTGTGAGATGGGCCCACGAATGCCTACATGGCTGTCCTGCATGAAGATTGGGAGAACTCAATGAGACAGCAGGTGCTCAGCTCGGAGCCTACACACAATTGGTGCTCAATAAAGGCACATCGAGCATGACGACTTAGTAGTTGCCATGGGTCATGACTAAGGAAACTGCAGGGGAGAGGTCCCTGTGGGAGAGCCCAGCCTGGCCAAGTCCCCCAGGGGGACAGAATTGTGCTGTTGTGGCAAAAGAGGTTTGAGTCCCTGGCTCGACCTCTAAATGTCCTTGTAACTTTGAAAGAGACACTCATAAGTCCCTCGGAGCCACAGTTACCTCATTTTTTTACTATCTTTGGGTCAGATTGTGAGGCTGGGGGCTTCATGACCCCCAGACAGGACCAATTTACCCATCCAACCCCACTGTGCAGATGGGTAAGCTGAGGCCCAAAGAGGGGCAAGGGTACACCCAAGATAATGCAGGAGTCCCTGGCAGGACAGTGGCAAAGGGGTCTCAGGGAACACCCACCTGCGGGTTCTGGAAGAAGGTGTCCTTGTGGTTGATGCAGCCCCCGCTGCGGTTCTGCTGCGGGTCCTCGTGCCGTGTCCAGGCGCCACGCAGCCGGGCCTCTTCCCATGTCTTGTGGATGCTCAGGTAGGATGTGTTGATCAGGCGGCACTTGATGATGTCGGTGAAGTAGCGGCACACATCCTCGAAGGTCATCCTGAGCGTGGGAAGGGGCTGAGCCAAGCAGCCCCCTTGACCTGCCCACCCACCCACCCCACGTGCTCCAAACCATGGCCCACACAGGAGTGAGTATAAACATGGCATCACAAGGACCCTTAACTTCTCTTTTGGCCCCAATTTCCTCACTTGTAAATGGGGATGAATCTAACAATGGTTGCCTATCTTGCAGAGCTACAGTAGGAATTAAAGTAACGCAATAAAAGCACGTAGCACAACTTCCAGCAGACAGAGCTGTTGGCAGAGCCTGGCTGTCACAATTATTAATGTTATCAGTAACTAATGTGTACTGCCCTCAACAGTTTATAAAGCATGCTTCCTTCCATTATCTTCCACAGCTGTTGTGAGGCCTGAATCAACTGGTGGTTGGAACCCCATGGTAAGCATGCTGCAGTGGCCAGGGCATTACCATGATCAATCGCTGTGTGCTGTGCACGCCTCCAGCAGCTGGGGCAGGGGCAAGGGAAGAACATTGAGTGTGGCCATGTATGAGAAAGTCTCATGTTTTAATTCTACTGATCCCTGAGCCAGACTGGACATAGTAGATCTTGTCTACAGGAGTCCAGACCAAAGGGTCTGGGTGGCCTCCTGTGGTGACTTCCCTGACTGACACCTGCAAGAGGGATCCTCATGGGTGCCAGGATCATTGCCACTTGCCCCTGGTCTGCCTGGGGGCCCACATGGCCTCCACCAGACACAGACCACCCCGTACCCCTCCAGGAAGTGGCTGAGTCTCCAAATCAAGTGTTGTGTGAAGAATGACCCTAAGCCCAGCGCACAGAGGGGACTGAATGAGGGTGGACTGAATGCAGCAGTGATCACGGGCTCTATCGGCTGAGCAGCTGCATCTTCCTGGCCCTCCCACCCACACACACCCTCAGCTCCCCTCTCTTCCCTGAGCTCACTCTTCCAAACCCAGCTGTGCCCTCTCACCTCAGGGCCAGGTCTCTGTCCTTGCCACCAAGCCTCAGACTAGGAGCTGGTCTCTCCCTTCCTCCCTGCTCTAGACAATCACCCACTTGCTGGCATCCTGGGCTGCTTGCCAAGGGCTCAGCTAGGGGCCAGGGAAGCTCAAGATACCCTCAGGTAGGCAGAGGGGACTTTGGGGATAAAAGGGCCCATTACACTGGCCAACTAATTTTACAGAGGAGGAAACAGGCTCAGAGAGATGGTGTGGCTTGTCCAAGAGCCACAGAGCCAGCTGATGATGGGGCACATGCTGGAGCTCTGGCTCCCAACTCCCTGCCTGGCGTTCCCTGCCAGGCCCGTAGGAGGCTCCACCCTCAGCCGCAGACACCTGGCAGGAACACTCACCAGAACTCGCCGTCGTCCTGCACGGTCACGCCCATCTTCTCCCGCTCACTCTTGCTCACTTTCTGCCACTCCTCTGAACTGGGATGTGAGTGCCGGGGAGGAGAGAGGGAGCAATCTAAGAGGAGGGTCCCCCAGGACCACCTCCGTAAGGGCGAGGAGCCCCCAGGCCTCCATCAGGTGGTGTGGTTAGGGGCACCCGTGAGACAGCCAGCCTTGCACCAAGAAGCCCTGTCTGCTCCTCCTATAGGGAACTGTGGGCTGCCACCATGCCCAGGGCTGGGAGGTCTGGAAGCAAAGCTGCAGGCTGCGGCAAGGGACGTGACTCCCAATGGACAGGGCTCCTTCACTGGGCACCTGGGTTCCACTCTCCTCCTGGTCTCACTAGGGCCATGAGCCAAATACAGAGCAGTCACCCCCATTCACTCCCCACTGGGGTATCCCTCCTGCTCTCCACCCCCACCCACTCACCAGATGATCTCTATGTCCACAAAGGCCAGCTCGCCCCCACCTCCAGGTCTCCTCCTGTGCTCAATCCGCCACTCCACATGCCCACTCCGAAATAAGTTTCCCTTCCTCTCTCCTCCTAATATCCTCTCCCCAGTTCCTCAAGGCCCAGCCCCAGTGCCACCTCCTCCAGGGAGCCCACCCCATCTTACCTAAGCCCCTGTGCCCTGTGCCTGCACCCCTGTCCCCAAGCCTTACGTGTCGCTCCAGGGCCCATTCCACTCCCGCTCGCCCCAGGGGTTGCGCAGGCGAATCATGTCCAGCTTCTCCGATTTGAACATGGCCAGCAGGCCGTGGCCCAGGCGCACCTTGCGCACATCAGTGACAGCATACGCATGGCCCTTCACCAGGCCGCATGCCAGGCGGGCCTCCATGTCAGCCGCTGTCACTGCCTGCAGGAGGACACAGCTGGTCAGAGAGGCAGGGCCAGATGGAAACCAAACACAGGTGGAACTCAGGAGCTGAGGCTACAGCCAGGAGGCCACACCGCCCCCTGAAGGTGGGGACAGGAACTGCAGCCCCACACGAAGGGGAGACCTTGCTCCACTGTGACTGGGGGCGGCAGTGCTGTATTCACAGGCCTTCACAGACCCCCGTGGGGCGGCAGTCTGGGTGAAGGAAGGTACCTGCAGTGGCGTCAGCCCAGGGGCGTGCTGGAGCCAGCTTGCACCGGCTCACTGATTGTTGAATATTCGGGAATATTCTGAGAGCTGGAAATCAACCATGGTGGGAGTATTCATACCACAGAAATCAGCAAATGCTACAAATCAGGGCTTTTTTTTTTTTTTTTTTTTTTTTGCAGCTGGCTGGTACTGGGATCTGAACCCATGACCTTGGTGTTATAAGGATGTACTCTAACCAACTGAGCTAACCAGCCAGCAGGGGTTTTTATTTTTCTAGAGAGCCAGTGTACTGGCATGCCACAGGGTCAGCTAAACCCGGGTTCAAATTCTGCCTTCACTGAGCCCCAGCTTCCTCATCTGAAACATGAGCAATGAAAGAAATCAGATGACCCTCTTGGAGCACCCAGGCCTGTGCCACATGCAATAGGGGTTTCCTTCCCTCTTCCAGTAACCCCTTAGCTTCCAGGACTGAACACCTTGACTGAGGGACTCTCAGATGCATGGACACCCTTTAATCAAGAGGGTCAGAAAGAGGGGTGATGGCTGCACAGTGTGAAGGAGGCATTTCACAGCACAGGGGGTTAGGGCAGGGGGTCCGTGGCTTGTGCTGCCCAGCACTGGGGAGGGGGCTGTACCCTCCAACTGCCCTCCTCCCCCATGAGGCTGAGCATCTGGATTTAGGAGCTGCCTGGGCAGCGATGTCACAGCTGCCTCCATCCAGTCATGGTCAGTAAGGGGAGGAGCCTCCTGTGGGGCCTGCTCTGTGTTCTCACCTTGATGGAGGCACTGATGAGGCCTCCCCGGCTGTGCACCTTCAACATACGCTCAAAGAGCTGGTTCCTCTTGGCCTCGTCATTGCTGAAGTCACCCTCAGTCAGGTCAATGGGCTCAGAAACGCCACCTGTGAAGTCCACCAGCGCGTCTGCCGTGTTGCCTCCATCCAGGGCCTGGTAACAGCCCGCCAGCCTGGGGAGCAATGTGGACAGCTCATGCTTCCAAGCCTGTCTAAATCTTTCACCTTACAGGGGAGATTTTTGAACCACAGAGAGGCCAAGGGTCCGAGGTCACACAGCAGGCCACAGCAGAGCCAACCCTTGACTCGCAGGCCAACATCTGTCCCACCAAACCACACCACTGATCGCTCAAATTCCACCGAGCCTTAGCAGCTCCATCTTCAAAAATTAACTGCCCCCAAATCTAGCAATTTTTTTTCAGAAGCATTAAAACTCATACATCTTTTGACACACCAACTCTGGATAAGTTACATGATGTATAATGATGTAAAACCAAAAATAACCTAAATGTCTAACAACAAGGAACTGGTTTTAAAAACTAACGCTGTGTCTATACTCTGGAACATTAAGCAGCCATGGAAAAAACACTGGAAAAGAATTCCTGTGATAGGGACAATGTAAGTGCTTGCTCGTTACATTTGAAAAAGCAATAGAGTTGGATTCCAGCTGAGTTTAAAATGTATACAATAATTCATTTAATAAGTGTTTATTAAATAGGTACTACATAGATGCTGGGCACACAGCTGTCCGTCCTTATTTAAATGAGTAGGAAAAGGGCCGGAGTCTGCAAGGCAAAGCTCTGAATGCAAATGTGAGAGGCCGTGAGAGGCAGGGTGAGATACGTAACACAACACTATTTACATAAACTGGAAACTGAAGAGCAGCAGCCATGGCTCTGTGTCATGGGCCTCAACGAGGGCCACAGGTGACCAAGAATGTGAGCAAGCCACGGTACAGCCGCCCCATGGGTGCCTCATCAAACGTACAAAGTTCACGTGGGACATGGTCCGAGAGATGAGTGGCTTTGCCCCTTACAAGGGCTATATATACCATGGAGCTGCTCAAGGTCTCCAAGGACAAACAGGCCCTCAAATCCATCAAGAAAAGGGTGGGGACACATATCTATGCCAAGAGGAAGCAAGAGGAGCTGAGCAACGTCCCAGGGGCCATGAGGAAAGCGGCTGCCAAGGACTGAGCCCTTTCTCTCTTCTGTGCAAAATAAAATCTTTACAGAAACTTGAAAAAAAAAAAAAAGAAAGAAAATATATACCCACAAAACAGCAACATGGATTTTGCTAGGTTGCCTACAAGTAGAAATGCATCAAAGATGTGAAAAGAGCTGTCAGTGAGGGGAAGGGTTGGGGAGAGGGGCACAGAGAGCAAGGGGGTAAATGGAGACACGGCATGGGGGCGGCCACAGGGCAGGCACCTGCTCAACTCGGATGGCCCAAAAAGGGGAGGGCAAAGCAGGGGGCTGGGAGAATACGCAGAAGTATATTCTTCATGGTTTTCTATGCTTTCTGGATTTGCTATAACAGGCATATATTCATTTTATAATTCAAAAAGTAAATAAATGTAAAAAACAAACAAGCATAAAATGGTGCAGCCACTGTGGAAACAGTTTGGTGGTTCCTCAAAAAGCTAAACATACAAGAGTACTTTAAAAAGTTTGTGGAAAAATACAATTAAAGGGTAATATGAATCTTTCCACAAACTTTTTGAAGTACCGTTGCAGAACTACCATTGGCCCAGCCACTCACACCTAGATATATATTCAAAACAACTGAAAGCACAGACTCAGACATCGGCACACTAATGTTCACAGCAGCACTAATCACAGTAGCCAAAAGGTGCAAACACCCAAGTGTCCATGGACAGATAAAGGAGACGCGACACATACGTACAATGGAATACTATTCAGCCATCAAAAGGAATAAAATTTTGATATATGCTACAACATGGATGGACCTTGGCTACCGAGAATAGACAAATTAATAAAGACAGAAAGCAGAATAGAGGTTCCCAGGGACTGCGGGAGGGGAAAGAGGGAGCCATTGTTTAGTGATTACAGTTTCTGCTGGGGATTATGAAGTGTTGGATATCAGTGATGGCCAACAGCACCCCGAGCTTAAAATGTAAATGCCACTGAATTGTGGACTTACACTTGGTTAAAACGAAAAGGGTTGAGCTATGTATATTTTGCCACAATAAGACTGTTTGCTTGTTTTTGTTTTTTAAACAGATAAGCAAGACCACTGAGTGGGCCCTCCTGAAGCGGGGGAAGGGCGGCCTGCACCAAGGGTGGTGAGGACCTGGTGGCCACCAGGGGGCGAGCTTTGCTTTGCTAGGATTAAAAACGGAGCCTGCCAAAGTTGTTTTCTTGGGTTTATTTTTGATGTTGGGAGTTTTTGTTTTCGTCCCCTCTCTCCTCTCCCTCCCGTCCGGTCCGGTCGGCCCCCCTACCCCACCCCCAGCAACACACACACTTTGCAAAGAGGCTGACAAATGGGCCTGGGAGGAGGACCCAGGGAGTGGCTCCCACCAAGCTGGCTAAGTCCCACTGGACCTCCTGCCCCAGGCCTGCCCCAGCTCTGCAAGGGCCTGGGCAGGTCATTCTGCCCCACAGCCCTCCACGCTCAGCACTTTAGCTTTGCCCATTCTGTGCCAGGCTCTGTGCAGGAGGAGGGGTCAGCAAAGATAGCACAGACGGACAATCAGTCAGGCAGATGGACAGATGGTGGACAAAGGGGCCTAGCAAGCAGGGAAGGCAGGCATTTGGCCCACCCTCGACAACCCATTGTGGGTCTCTGAGTTATTACATCCCCAACAAAGGTCCTAGGGAGGGCTCAGCAGTGAGAACATTTGGGAAGGATCCTGAATGTGAGTCCCTGTCCACCTCTCTCCCCACTACCTGCAGGACACATGCCTGGCCTCAGTCTTCTCTTCTGTAAGTAGAGTAAATATTCCTCCCCTCATGGGGCCCAGACCTCCACCTCACCCAGTGCAGACTCCGCTGGCTATGCCCTTGGGCCTGGGCTCTGAGCACGCTGTGTGTCTTTGCACCAGTCCCTTGCCTCTCTGTGCCTCTCTGTGCCTCCACCCAGGTGGAGCCCATCAGCAGAGCCAGCCCAGCCTGGCTGCCCTCCCACCCACTGCCGGCACCTACTTGGCATAGGCCTTCTCCACCAGAGCACACCAGAACTCGTTGCGGGAGTTGGAGTGGCAGTAGATGAGCTGGTTGTTGACCGTAGGCAGCCGGTCATCGATGACCACGTCCACCCACTCCCCAAAGCGCCAGAAGTGGAAGTGGAAGATGCCCGCATAAGCGTCAGGCTTCTCAGGGTCCCACTCCTGCTCCTTCCAGTCTGGGATGACCTGGTAGGGAGAGCAGGGGACAGGATGGGGACACATTGAGGGGTATCCCTGTCTTCCTGAGGTACTGAGCTTGCAAGTCTCCAGGGAATCAGAATGGAGAGGAATACTTGGTTCGAGTCCCATCTTTGCCGTGAACCAGAAGGGACTTGGCGAATCTTTCTCTTATCTGGCCTCCGGTTCCCCATCTCTGTGGGGGATGGAGGCTCCCTTAGGCTCCTTCCAGCTGCGTCATTCTAAGATTCTCTGAGCTTCCCCTCCCGTCCCCATGTCTCCCTCTGCATCTTCCCCCATCTGTACACAACTACCACCAGCCACCATCCAGCCCAAGCCAAAAGCTGGCAGCCACGCAGGCCTTCGCGCTTTCCCTCCCCCCATCTGATCAGGCCAATCCGAGCTCCTACATGTCTCTGAAATCCGCCTCCTCCTTTCCATCCCACTGGCACCACCCTGGCCCACTCACGCCAGGACACTCTTTAACAGCACCCACAAGCTACACCTGCCCTTGCCCCACGAAGCAGCAGACCAACCTGATCAGGTCACTTATCTGGAAGATAAGATCCAAATGCTTAACGTGCTCTGCCTCCCACCTCTCCATTTCTCCACCTCCCCCCACGACAACCCCCACTCCCTGCTCCAGGCTCTTTCTCTGGTCAGAAACTCCGCACCTGCTCTTCCACCTCCTTTTCACCCAGCTGACTTCCATTCGTCCCCTAGTGTCCATCCTCCTCCTCCAGAAAGCCCTCCCTGACTCTTCAGACTAGGCCAGGACCCCTTCCATCAGTCTGATGGCCCCTGGCACTTCTCATCTGAGACACTTGCCTTTCCTGCGTTATAATTAAACAACTGTGTGACACTGTGCTCAATATCTAATACTATCAGTGGAACATCAGCTGTCTGAGGGCAAGAACATATTTGTTTTAGTCACTGCTGTATACCTAACACCTAGCCGGGGGTCTGGTGCAGGAGTGTGCTTAATAAGCATATCTTGACTGAATGGGTAAATTCATAGAAATTGATCGGGACTCTAATAATCTCTATTATTTATGGAGCATCTTGGAAACGCCAGGTCCCATGTCTGTGACTGCCATGAATTATCTCAATGCAATTCTCACAATAACTCCATGAGTAGATTACTATTATCCATCCCCACTTTACAGATGGGAAACTGAGGTTCAGAGAGGGTCACATAGCTGGAAAACACAACCATTCTTTGGAGGCAGACAGACCTGGGTTTGAAGACAGGATTGAAGCCAGGTCTGTCTGTCTCCAAAGGAGAAGCTCTTCAGCCCTGTGGACCACTCTGCCCAGCTCCATGCTGGACACCCAGGACCCAGATGAATCAGACATGGTCCCTGCCCTCAAGAGGCTCCCAGTCTGGTGGGAGAGGCAGCACACAGGCAAGTGCTGACGCTGATACAGGATACATGTGGGGCCGTTGAGAGAAGGGGGCAGTGGGCCCTACGCTGGGGGCCAGCAGCAGCTCTGGACAGGGAAATGAGAGCTGGCCGGCGGCAGATGAGGACACACAGAGGCAACGGGGCAGCAAGAGGTGGGCAGGGAAGGGAAAGCCCTCACCCTGCCAAGTCGGGGTGACCTTCTGGCCCTGCTGGGCATGGGACCACTTGGGACCGAGCCAGCTCCTTCTAGAAGAAAACCACCCCAGGTAGAGGTCAGGCACATCCACACTGAGGAGACAGAGATGCACCAGGAGACCTTAAATGCAGAGGCCTGCCTCAGCCTCAGCACACAGACTTAGCCCAAAGTCACTCCTCACCCCACACTCATTGGGGATGCTTTTGTTTGCATGCCTCTTACCATCAGCACAGATGCTGGTAAAGGGAAATGTTCCCTAGTGGGACATTTGAGACCAAGAAAATGAAAATGCTAACTACAGCCAGAGGTGCTACAGTCACTAATGGAGCCCTGCTGGGTGCCAGGCGCCGGGCCAGGCTGTTTACTGTGTCGCTCCAAAGCCTCACAGCAAGCTTCAAGGTAATGCTACCGGGGAAGTCGCGGGCAGAAGGCTGCCCATGGCACCGGTGGGGAGACAGATTCAAACCCAGGTCTTCAGAGCCCTGCACCACGTCTAGAAGCTGGCAAGGCCTCAATACCAGCTGGTTCCTTTTCCCCACCTCCTTACCTCCCTTTTCCATCAACTCCGCATCCTTTCTAAGTAAAACTCCCAGGCCAGGCTCTGCTCTGACTCCTAGCGCTCTCTCCCCACTTTGTTTCCAAGACAGGAAACTGTACTGCAAATGGGTTGCACGCCAGGGGTTAAGGCTGAGGTCCACAGACAAGCAAGAAGCCGCCCAAGGGCACAGAGAGACAGGAAGCCTCTGCTGCCCCTCCTCCCCTCCCACCCTGCTCTGAGTGCTCTGGACTGTGTGGGGAGGGAGAAAGGGGAGACTTGCATGGTGCTGGGAGGCACTGCTGGGACCTCAGGAGGATCATTAGCCAAACTCAGGACCTGGCCCTGAACCTCTGTGGCTCAAGAAGCAGCTAATGAGGCTCCAGGGCCTGGAGATCCAGAGGCAGGGATCCCATGGGCCTCAATTCCCACTCCTGCATCATTGGACCTGGCATGGGGTGGGCCCCAGACCAGCCTTCTCACCCCTCAGCTGCCAGCAGAGCACTGAGCAGGAGGGAGGAGACTGTCGAGGCAGGTGTGCTCACGTGTACACACACTAAAAACCCTCCCACACCATATGTAGCCATACCAAAATTCAAAGAAGCCACCAAGAATTCAAAGAAGACCCACACCCTCCTGGGGCCATGTCAAAGGATTCGGGAACCAACCTGGCCAAAGATAGGCCAATCTGAGCATCAGTAAGGATAATAACTGCAATGGATTAAAACACATCAAATACGTTCAAAGTCATGAGATCATAATGATACTTACAAAAACAAATAATTAGCCACTATTGGAGTAAGGTAGGGAATCAACTCCTTTTTTTGAAACTGGAAAATGAAGGGAAAGAGAAATATTTATCCTGCCTTCTCTATAAAAACTGTACTGGAGAGTAACCAAATAGCAGATGAAGGGAAGTCTTTAACTGGAAAAGAATTCCAGCTAAGAAACAAGGAAGAGGGTGGCCGGTTAGCTCATCTGGTTAGAGTGTGGTGCTAGTAACACCAAGGTCGAAGGTTTGGATCCCCATACTGGCCAGCTGACAAAAAAAAAAAGAGAGATGAGCAAGAAATGACATTATACTCCACCACCGTGCAACCACTGAAGAATTAATGGATTTAGGCAATGATCACTGACGGCTTCTAACATCACATGTAAGAGACAATCAGACATCATGTGCCTCCTGAATGAAATACACATTTCCTATGAAGCAGTCATGCCAAACAAACAAAAATTTGGTACCTGAACCTTCACAAGCCTCTAGAGATAAGTCCTCGCTTACAGGAAATGCAGAGGACAGAAAACATGTTAAACGCCACCACGAGGATGCAGTCAACAAAACCCAGATGGAGGGAAATCCCACAGGACAAGTGACCCAGTTTCTTCAATAAATTACAAGGAAAAACAAAAGGATGAAAAGGCAATCAACCAATTACAAGGATGAACTTTTGTTTGGATTGCAAACTGTAAAATGCATGCAGGTTTATGGCACAAACTAGAAATGAGAACACTTACTATTTGATGATATGAAAATATTTCAATATTGGCATTGTGGTTATTACTATTATTACCCATTTTTTGGCGGCTGGCTGGTACAGGGATCCGAACCCTTGACCATGGTGTTATAATGGTTATTTTTTAATGAGTCCTTATCTTTCGGAGATGCATCCAGAAACATTTACAGATGAAATGATATGCTGCCTGGGGGAAGTGGAGGGGCGTGTAGAGGAAGTAAGACTGGCCACGAGTGGACAATTGTTGAAGCGAAGGGATGGGTACAAGGGAGTTGACCAGGCTGTACTCTCCACTCTAAGGTGTCTATAGATGTAATTTGGCACCACCACGAACACAGCAACCTGGCTTGGCAGTCGAAGCCCTGCAGGGCAGCCCTGCTGACCTTCTCAGCCTCATCCTTCCACACTCCCTCCTTTGGGCACCACAGAAATCTACCACGACTGCCAAACACCCGTGATGCTTCATGCCACCTCACCCATGGGCATGCGGTTCTCTCTGCCAGTGCCTGTCCCCCTCCCTTGTCCCTCAAGGGCTGGCTGAGCAGTAGCTTCCAGGGGCCTCCCAAGTACAGCTAGGCAGCCCCTCCTCCTGGCTCCCCAGCGTGGTTCTTTTCTGGCTCATGGGGAGGAGCTCCTTAGGGACTGGGGCCAAGGTTGACTCATCCCCAGATCCCCAGCACCTGACCCTTGGCCTGGCCCAGCTCCGAAGCTGGCTAGAGTCCTTCTGGGAGGAAAATCCCCAATGCTGGTCACAGTGAAGTCCCTGACCGGCTGGTGACCTTGTACACACTACTTAATACCATATTACTAATTGCAGTGCATGGCAGGGACTTAGGTTTCGACTAGACCCCCTCTCTGAGCCTGATACTCATCTATTCACCCTGGACTGTTATGAGAACTAAAGTAGATGGCCTTGGAGGTACTTCCTAAACTACAGAGGGCTGTGCACACAAGAGGGCCATCCCTTTTGGTGTATGGAGTACACGTGAGTGCATTCCTACAGCAGTCTGAACGCCTCAGGGTTGGGAGAGAGACAACTTGGTCAACCTTCTTCCCAAGAGAAAAGAAAACTTCAACACCAACCCCTGGAGCAGACGGGAAATGCCAAGCACTTACCTGGGTGGGATTTGGAGCCTCCCTCATCAACAGCCACCACTGCAGAATGGCCTGGAAACCTTAGGGCCCCACTGATGGGCGCACCACAGCATCCCCTAGTGCCCTGGCTCGGGGAGGCACCCTGGGTTTTTCCTGGAGACTCCCACCCAGACCCAAGAACTGGGCTCTGCTCATGCCCGGAGACCAGGACGCTGACACACTGCAAGGAGCCACAGTGATTCCTGCTGACAGGGCAGGAGAGACATGCACAGGGCCCCCTTCCTGAGGCCTCTGGCTCCCCAGCCATAATGTGAGGGCCAAAGCTTCCCTCAGTGGGCCCTTCTGGGCCTGGTGAAGGCGGTGGAGGAGAAAGCACTCCCCTACTCCCCGCCCACCGACCACTGCGCTCTGGAACCACAGAGCCAGGCTTGGCACCCACCCACCCCCACCCCACCCCACCTGCTGCCAGAGGCACTGGCCTGCTGTGTTACCTGAGGTGACTCACTAACGCCTCCTCAGTAAACAGGCTCCCCAAACCCCCTCCTCTCAGAAAAACTGAAAAATCGGTGAGACCATGTTTCTATGGTGACTAGGACGGTAAAAAAGGAGCAAACCCGGAGGGGGTGCCGTGTACCAGCTTTGTGGGGCTCAAGAGCTTCATAATGAACTCATTTCCTCTTCACAGCCACCCTGTGAGGGAGACACTGCTGTTAGCCCCACCTGACAGATGAGGAGACAGGCTCAGAGAGGTTGCCCAGGGTCACACAGCCGGCTGGTGGCGGAACGGGGCCCTCACCGCTACATACACTGCCTCTCTGGGCGGCAGAAACTCAGAAAATGGCAAGTCTGTTCCTTCATCTCTGGTTTTTCGTGGTTTCCATGGAAAAGGGGTCATTTCCCATTCCCTGTACTCTGGGGACAGAGCCAGGCCTCTACAGCTATCCTAGGGGGCAGAGGGCTGGATTCCTCTGTCTCAATTCCCCCAGTCTCCCAGCATCTCCAAGAGTGGCTGGAGGAAGTGGCTGGAAGGCAAGCTTGGGGAGGGGTATGTGGGGGAAGAGACGCCTCAGATAGGGGAGGTGTGCAGGGCCGGGGAAGAGTCCTCTGGATGCTGTGAAGGGTGTGCAGGGGGAAAGGACATGGCGGCAATGGCTGTTCTGGGGTGGAGGAGGAAAAGGGCTGTGAGACCTGGAGGGTGGGTGATGGAGTTTGGATGTGTTGTCCCCTCCAAAACTCAGGTGGAAATCTGATCCCCAATGTGGCAGTGTTGGAAACTGATTGAGTCATGGGGGCGGATCCCTCATGAATGGATTAATGCTCTCCCTGGGGGAGGGGGGAGTAATGAGTGAGTTCTCGCTCTATTAGTTCCCACGAGAGCTCATGGTTTAAAGGACCCTGGCACCCCCCCTCTTGCTTCCTCTCTTGCCATGTGATCTACTTGTACCTACCAGCCGCCTGCCGCTTTCCACCATGAGTAGCAGCAGCCTGAGGCCCGTGCCAGATGCAGCTGTCCCAGAATCGTAAGCCAAATAAACCTCTTTCCTTTATAAACTACCCAGTCTCAGGTATTTCTGTTGTAACAACACAAAACGGACTAAAACAGGGGGCATTTTGAAACAGGGGTCATCCCCAAGCAAAACCACAAGTGTAGCCCCTGACGTAGGGCTTGACCTCAGTCTCTGGGAGGGAAGCCAGCCTAGCCTGAGCCTGGGCTCTCAAGTGGGGTGGGGGACATCACACTGGCCCATCCCAGGGGGCCAGAGTCATGGTATCAAAGGTCCACAGGCCCAGAGCTTGGTCTGCCCACACCCCACATCCAGCACCCCCATGTCCTCTGTGACATGGGCAGGAGGCCTCCTCTTCTGGGCCTCAGTTGTCCCTGTCCAAAATGAGTGAGTTTGAGTGATGACGAGGGGACAGAGCTGTGAGAAGGATCAAGTAGGGCACTAAGGTGACATGACCTGTGGCTGTGTCAATGCCAATCAGTCTTATCCACTCATGGGTTGGATAATCCCAGAAGGGTGGGGCTGGAATGGACTGCACAGATCAGGTTTCCTATGGAAAGCCTGAGACTGGGAGAGGATGAGGGGCTGCCTGAGGACAAACAGCAAATTGGTGACAGAGACCAGACTAAACCCAGGCACAGGACTGACCCAGCCCTGCCCTACCCCTCAGGAGCAGAGCCCGGACTGCAGCTCCCATGGCCTCAGCACGGCTCTCTCCATACCCCATATAGAGGCCGGTCTCGGAGGAAACAATCGGGGCGTTGGTTCCTGGCTAGGCACCAGGAGACTCAGTTAAACCCAATCCTGATGTAAGACTTTGACCAGTCACCCGACTTTTCTGAGCCTCATCCCTGAAAGCTCCTGGGAGGTGGGTAGGGAGTATGGGAAAAGAGGGTACTTAGGGCTGTGAGGGCATGGGACGAGACAGCCCCTGCAGAGGAGGAGTGCTCATTGTGACAGACTGTATACCACCAGGGGAGGGCACACAGGCTTTATTAGGGACACGTGGTGGGCACAGCAGAGGCACTCCAGCCATTGGGCAGATGGGAGGTGCAGAGGGACAGGCAGTCTTGACCAATAGGGTCCCCAGAGCTGCAGGAAGAAGTCAAGCAAAGAGGCAGAAGGGCCACTGGCCAGGGGTCTTGCCTCCCCAAGTAGTCAGTGGAGAACAAGGCAGGCAATGGTCAGGGCTTCTACAAGCTTGTTCCAGAACAGGCCCCAGACTGCGAGTTAGAAAGGAGAGAGCTCACACCACAGGTGATCTCTCACCTACAGAATACAGACGCCAACACACACAGCTCCAAGGTGTGGGCTCGCCCTCTCAGCAGCCCGGCCACTGGGGACGGCTCTGACCCTTGACTCTCAGGGCATCTGTTCCCGGGGTCCTGAGTTCCCTCGATGGCTCTGCTTCATGAGGGGAAATGTCCTCAGCATGTCTCTGACTGGCCAGGGACAAAACATAGGGCTGACCTTGAGACAGGGTGTTGGGACATCTGCTGATGCCAGGCAGCAGGTCAGGCCCCTCGCTCCAACGGGGGGCGGGGTGTCTCTGGGTCTGTGCAATGTGAAGGGGAATGAGCTTGGGGTGGGAACTAAATCTGCTGACAGTTGTGCCTCAGTTTCCCTGTCTGGTGAGTAGGTTGCACACGATGACCTCAGAGGTCAGTGTTCTGCTGTCACACCACTGCTGCCTTCAGCCTGCTTCTGACCATCAGCCATCATAACGCCACTAGGCCTCCCCCGACCTGATCCTCAGCTCCACTAAAAAAGCCCAAGAAATGCCAACAGATGTGGATGAAACACCCACCTTCCCTGACCAGTGAGCTGAAAAAGCCTGACTTCCCAGCATGGACACCTGAGCCCCAGAGAATCCACTGTCTCCAGCTCCAGGGCCCTGAGCCCCCTTTTTCCATCTTCCCCTAGGCAGAGAGAAACCCCTTTACAAAACCACTCCCCACTTCACTTATGAACCTCAAAGTCTTCTAGGTCAGGAAGCCCCACCCCAGGTCATCCAGACCAAGCCCCTGCTGAGAGCCACCCTGGAACCAGGGGCAATCATACAACATAAACTAAAATTGGACTTGTTCATAGGGCAGGTATAAATCTCTAGAATATATCCATATGAATATAACATGTTCTTTCTCAATATATGTCGATAGATAGATCTCTGTGTGACTTTGTATACTTCCCCCTTCACCTCTCTACTCCTGAAGTCATTTCCAGAAGAGCCAGAGCTGGGCCTACACAGCCTCCAGGGTGCCAGTCACTCTCGACTGCCCAAGTCAGCCCCTGCAGCAGCCCTGCCCCATATCCTGAGGGCCCTCAAAGCATTGTAGGACCACACCAGCCTGAGCCGGGAGCAGCGCCTTCCAGGGTCCTCAGTCTGGGTATTGAACTCCAGACATGGGCATTGTGGCCATGTGGGCAGCAAATGCCTGCCTGTTGGATTCCCTGAGGGGGCCACTCCTGCTGTCTTGGGCCTGTCAATGGAGGAAGCCGATGGCTTGTTCCTGGAACTCTGTCTGTGTCTGTCTCTCTCAGTCTCTCTCCAACAGTGAAGCAGAGAGAAGGCAGATGCCCACGGCCTCCCCAGCTGCCCACACTAGCCCCAACCAGACCTCCACCGTCTATGCAGCAGCAACAGCAGCCAGTCCAGCTTCTAGACTACAGAGCCTTGGAATCTTCCTCTTGTGGGCTGGGTGCTGGCACCAGGGAAGAGGAGAGGAGGAAGGATGTGGGACTCGGGGGGCCTCTGGCCAAGCCGAGGACAGGCTGAGCATTTAGAAGAATGTCCCCAAAGCACACCTGAGGGAGGAGGTATGGGTAAGGGACAGGGCAGGTGGGTGACAGGGAGGACCACAACAAGCAGCTGTCCTCAGAGCTGGTTAAAAACCACGGAGGCCTTGAGGTTGGCGGGCTCCACCCCCTCGCCAAAGGTGATGAGGAAGTACATGACCTTGCGGATCTTGGCCAGATCGGACAGGCGCTCCCCGAACTCCTGGGCGTCGGCCTCATTGCAGTCCATGGCCTCCGAGTCCTCCTTGCGCCAGAAGATTGCGGCGGGGTCCAGCAGCTGGCGCGTCATGAGGTTGGTGAGGTCGGGCGTCCAGTTCTGCGAGGTGCCCGTGATGGTGACCTTGCCCGGTGTGTCCAGCACAACGGTCCAGCGCTCAAACTGCAGCCTCTGCTGCTGGGTGAAGTCGATGCGGTACACGGCCTCAGCCGGCCGCAGCAGCTTCTCACCATCAGGGCGCTTCTCCCCTCGCTGCTTCAGGCTCTCCACACGCAGCCGCATCTGCTTGGTCAGGCTCTCGTCCAGGACCAGCGGCATTTCCAGCTGTGGCTGCTGTGGCCTGTCCTCCGCCATGGCCCACGTGTTGCTGCTGCGCCAACGTCGAAGAGCCAAGTGGGCTGGGGCCTCCGGTGCCAAAAGAAGAGCCACCAAGGAGGGGCCCTGCCCACCCTTCCGCCCTCCCCACCTCCCCTCCCCTTTTTGCCACTGGCCCTTCCCAGCCCCACCCAGTTCTCAAATGGGGTGTGAGGAGTGGAAGTCCCCTACTGCCTCCTCTCCACTCCTGGCAGAAGTGGTAATGCGGGCACCGCGGGCAGGCAGGAGGGTGACAGTCTCCTCCGGGAGCACATCGCTGATGTCAATTGCTGTGGCAACCGCCCTGACTACCACAGATGGGCTGGGAGCTGGCTTGTTTGTGCAGAAGAGAGCACTTCATAAGGGCAGCAAGGGGGGAGGGAGGGAACAAGGACTAGAGAGGGCTCGCCTGATTTGAGATCTGAAGTCACCCAAGCCAAACCTTGGAGCCATCCTTGACCACCCCTCACCCTCAGTCCTCCACATCCAGTCACCAAGGCCTGTCGATTCTGCTTCCCAAATACCCTGGGAACCTTCCCCTCCATTCCCACCATCAGGACCCAGCCCAGCCACCATCATCGCTCAGCTAGACCCATGGTTCTCAAACTTTAGTGAGCATCAGAATCATCTGCAGAACTTAAAACAAGGATAGCTGGGCCCATTTGCAGTTCTTGATTTATTAGGTTGCTGAAGAGGCCCAAGGATTTACATTTCTAACAACCTCCCAGGTGATACTCATGCTGCCAGTCCAGGGACTATGCTTTGAGAATCACAGACCTATATGATTCTGGCTTGCCAGCCCTGACTCAGCCCTGCACCATGGCAGCCACATGACCGGGTTTCACTTCTATTAAAATCCCACCACTTATTCTACCTGTGATAAACCTCAGTTTTCCCCAGGAGACTTGAGGCTGAGGAAAAATCTGGCAAACATCTATAATCCCAGTGCCCAAGGTGCTGAACCAGGAGCTCAGCTGTTATATGTGGGCAAATAAAAGAACAGGAGCATGTGAGTGTAGTCGGGAGTGGAGTAGGGGACAGGGGCCACTGCCACTACATGCCAGACACAGAAAAGAGGGCAGAGGCACAGGCCAAGGTGTAACAACTGAAAACAATCTGAAGGGTCTAGGGGACCACAAGCACAGTCAATTGCTAGACAGAGGCCAAGTAAATCCACGAGATCTTGGGCTACGTGAACAGAGGGGGGCACAAGATAGACAGAGCACCTGGTCCTGTTAAAACACCTCAAGCACTGGGGTCAGTTCTGTGGGCCTTTGGCAGCAATTCCCAAGGTGAACAACTTGGTGAGGAGCTACAGTTGGGGGCTTCTCCTTCCTCCATCGGGAGGAGCTCTTTCTATCCTTCCCAGCACTAAATTTTGCTTTTCATTTGTGTGTCTGCTCAGTTTTTGTTTGTGATGCCTCTCCCACCCCACTAGACAGTAAGCCCTGAGAGAGCAGAGACCATGTCTGTCTTGTTCATCATGCTAAGCCAGCACCCAGAACAGGGCCCACCACACAGAGGCCTTCAGAAATGCTTGGTGAATATATGAATGAATGAATGAATAGCACAGACAAGAGAACAGCTGATGCGGTGGACCATAGGGATGAAAGCCAAGGACAACTAGATGAAGGTGGGCAGGTGGGGAGAGAGCACACGGGCACTAGGCAGGTGTGTGTTGGAGTTGGGGAGTGAGCAAGATGCTTGGAAGGTCAGGTCAGATCTTTTGATTGAAGACCTCCAGGGACATCAGTTCTAGGCCCAGGCTGTGGCTATGGGAGCAAGTGACAGAGGTGGCTGAAGGTGAAGGTTGACAGAGATGAAACCAAGAACTAAGACCAGGACAATTGTGGGGAGGGGGTAAGGGGAAGGGACAAGGTATGAGCCACAGACAGAGTAATCCCTGGGATACAACAGTACTTGGGGTGGAAAGGGCTGGGAAGCTGGAGGTACCAAGCCCTTCGTGCCTGGGTGACAGGCCAGGCAGCTGGTTGGCAGGGGAGGGCAGTAGAGTGGGCTGAGGGTGGGAAGCCAAATAGCATGCTAGAGCCAGGCGCTGCACGGAGAGGTCGTAGTCTGGAAGCAGCACTAGGGGAAGAGGATTCCCTATTTCTGGATCCTGAGGGATTCAGGCGGGTCAGCCTCCACTGATGAGGATCCAGGGACACTGATGAGGACCTCTGGGGAGGGCCTGGTCTCCTCAGCCTGGGGCTGAAGGTGGAGAGTGCTGTGATCAGGACTCGGGTCTCACAGACAGGGCAGGAGGGCAGGGTTGGGGAGCCAGGGGAAGGCCAGTGGGGGAAAGGGAGGGAAAGGGGGAGGGGAGCAGGAGGAGGGGGATGTACTAAGCCTGAGGCCAAGGGGGCAGGAAGGAGGCAGGAGGCTGCAGGGGGTCTGGGCCCACTGATGTCCATAGACCAGCCATAAGACAATTCGGACGACCCACCAAAAGCCTGGTCATAGGAATGAATACAGAGGAGAAAGCAAGCTCCAAACTTGCATATGTGGTTGCAAAAATGTATATAAAAGACAATAAAACGAAACAAACAAAAGCCTCTTTAATCCCAAATGGAAAAAAAACTAGAAGGAAATACAAAAAACCCTTAACACTGGTTGTTTCTGAGTAACGAAAACCTTAAGCAATTTTGTACTTTGTTGTACTTTTTCACATCTTCTGTCCCTGGTCCCTACTATGGTGCTCAGGGCATAGTTGGTGCTCAATTAACACGTGGTGAATGGCTTGCTATACACTTAAAGAGCATGAGTTGCTTCTATAACAAGGGCAGGGAGAGGGTGGGAAACATTTTTAAATGGAACTAAAAGATAGCCTGGCCCTGCCACCTCGTGCTCCCCACACCCCGCCCCAGGACTGCCCGCATCCAGCACTCGGTCCTGCGGAGGTCCAGGTACTTGCTTTCCTCCGGCCTGACTGACTCCATCTGGGCCTGGGCCCAGCCCAGGGCCAGGCACACTGTGGCTCAGAGCAGGCCTCAGGCTTGTCCCTGAGCTCAGGCTCCAGGGCAGACGAGCTCACCTTGGACCTTGGGTCTGGCTTTGGACAAGCTGCTGGCAGCTGCTCCATCTTGCTGTCACATCCTGATTTCAGGTTCACAAAACTTGATCGCCTGAATTCCACTGCCCTGCCCACCAGGGATCCCACAGGATGGGGGAAGCCTGCTGCCAAGAGGTGGCCTGACAGAAAGAGAAGTAGGTGGGGAGCCCAGAGAAGGGGGCGGGGAGAGGACCTAACGATTGTCCCTACATGCCATGGTCTTGCCCTCCTCAGCACCTTTAATCCTCCCACAACCTGGGGGCTGGAAAGGTCAGGTTTACGCTGAGGGCAAGAGAAGGAATGTGGCCTGCCTGAGGTCACACAACTAGCAAGCGACCCAGCCAGAATCAAACCTAGGTCTGGCTGGCTTCGAACCCTGTGCACATTGGCCCCAGGTAAAGGGGGGCTTCCTGGAGGAGGGGGCATGTGTGTCAAGGATGTGATGTGCCCCTATCTGAGGCTCAGCATCCCCAGAGTGTGAGGTTGGGTGGGGGGAGCAGGGGTGCAGCTCAGGCTGAGAACCGCCCCCACGCTGCCCTTCCATGGAGAAAACAAGGTTGGGCTGGGGAGGCCCTGAAGGGCAACAGGCCCAGAAACTGAGGAGTGACAACAAACAGGGTGCAGTCAGCAGGGACAGGAGGGAGGTAAGGCACAGTAATGAGCTCCCCGGAGCCCTGTGCCTCCTTCTGGGACCCAGGGGCTATCACCAGAGCAGCACAGGAGGAAATGCAGTTAGCCAAGAGCACCTAGCCCTGCCCCAGCCTCCCCGGGGACCCATACTAGCGGAGATCAGCCTCCTGGCCCTGGCTGCCTCCAAGACCACCTGGGCCAGGTGCCTTGACACCCTGCAGGAGGAACCTTCAGCATGCAGAGAAACACAGGCCTGCCCAAGGTTGCACAGCATCAATGACAGGCCTCCTGCCTGCCAGTCCTGGGCCATTTCTTCCACTCAGTGGATGGGGAGCTGTACCAGGGGACCACACAGGATGTACAGCAAGCTAAGGCTCCTCCCTACAAATGACCAGACAACCTATTCCCCAGGAGAGGACACAGTGAAGTCAGGCCCGGCCCTGCAAGGTCTGGGGCAGCAAGGCTGCTGGTCAGTAGCTGGGTCCAACAGTTTGAGGAGGAGCTCCATTCCTGAAGCTCTCCTAAGCCTTCTCTACACCAGGTCCCTCCTGGGCTCACCAGGAAGATATAACTTGGGCCAGCTCGGCGTGTGGGAGCTCACCTCAAGAGGGGAGATGACAAGACAAACAGGCAATTACAGGGCAGGGCAGGAGGTGGGGGCTGCAGAATTCCCACGTGCCACCACCAGCCCTAGGCTGAGCCCTGACCTAGCTGGGGTGGCGCTCCGAGGCAGGGAGATGGTGCTCTGGGCTCAGAGAAGGTGGTAGCAGCCTGGAGGCTGGAGGTGACCAGCCCTACACCCAGAGAACAGCTCCAGGCCCCGACCCTCTCTGGGCCTGAGACCTATGAGTAAAATGATCCCACATGTGGCTCTCTGAGGCCCTCCCAGCTCAGACGTCCCACAAATATCCAGGCATAGCAGTGGCCTGTGCTGAGCCCCTGAGGCCTCGATGGCATGCATCTGCCGCTACCCTCATAGTACCATCAGGGGCCAGGCTCCACAGATGCCCACCCTGGTCACCCTTGTTCGGAAGACATGCAAACAGGGCGCCTACCACAGGCCCAGCCTCAGCTGAGGGCACAGCTCCCTCTAACGGCTGAGGGACACCTCAGAGGACGAGGAAACACTCCCTCTGCTGCTTGTGCCCTGTTGCACAGGAACACCCCTATACTCTGTAAAAATCAATTATAACACTGGTAATCGCAGCCCGCATTTGCTAAACACCACGCTGCACAAAGCACTTTCAGTACGATAGCTCGTTTCACCCTCACAGGTTCCCGAAAGACACCTACACTGATTATCCTGATTTTGTAGATGTGTTACCTGAGGCCAGTTACAAAGCTACCAAATGGTGAGGGTGGGGCTCAAACCCAAGCCTGGGAGACTCAGATGCCCTGTGTTCTTCAGCCCCCTGCCAGCCCCTTCTTAGGGAGAGCAGAAAGGGCAGAGATGATGATGGAGTTTGGATGTGTTGTCCCCTCCAAAACTCATGTGGAAATTTGATCTCCAGTGTGGCAGTGTTAGAAACTGATTGAGTCATGGGGGCAGATCCCTCATGAATGAATTAATGCCCTCCCCATGAGTGGGGGGATTAATGAGTGAGTTCTCGCTCTATTAGTTCCTGCGAGAGCTGGTTGTTTATAGGACCCTGGCACCTCCTTTCTCTCTCTCTTCCTTCCTCTTGCCATGTGATTTGCTTGTACCTGCCAGCTGCCTGCTACTTTCTGCAATGAGTAGAAGTAGCCTGAGGCACAGGTCAGATGCAGCTGTTCCAGAATCGTAAGCCAAATAAACCTCTGTTCTTCATAAATTACCCAGTCTCAGGAAATTCTGTTATAGCAACACAAAACGGACTAATACAGATGGCAAAGGGCAATGGCTCATGTTTGCCCGGAGGGGTGCCCCTTGTTTCCATTGCAATCTCTGCCATAATTCAGAGAGCCAAGCTCTAGCCTCCACTCCAGCCTCCACACCCACCTCCCACCTCCCCACAAGGGGAGCTCTGAGCATTGGATTTAAGGGCCACACTGCCAAGTGCTGCTGGAGGACAACGAATTGGCAGGACCAGAGCCCATTCTTTCCAACAAACTCTTTGGCCCTGGTCCAGAACACCAGCAGCTTGGAACCAGGGATCACAAAGCTGGGCATCGTCTGGACCACTTCTGCAAAACAACTGGGAAAAGTGAGGCCCAGAGAAGGACAGCAACGGGCCCAAATTCACACAGCAGTTTACTGGCAGGGGTCTCTTGAACTCCCTTAGTGAACATGATGCCGGCAGCTTCCACATTTCATAGGTGTGTATTCTGCTAAGTGGCTCCAAGGACACACTATGGGCCCCCAACAGTGAGGAGGGGGCACATCAGAGTAGCCTTGGAAGCTACACAGATTCCCAGCACCTGCCCCAGGAGATCCGCAGCTGGCAGGTGAGGGGAGGCAATTCTGATGTTGGGCCAGTACCAGGGGCCCTGGTGTTGCCTCCACCCATCCCTGACAAAGGCTTTCGAAAGTCTCATCTGCCACATTCAGGCTACACCTGTCTGGCAGTGAGGGCTGCAGGCTGCGTTAACATTCCCCAGCTTCCCACCCACCCACCCCACCCCCGGCCTCACCTTTTGCCACAGCGACTCACGAGAGGCGAGTGACGAGCAGGCTGCCACAAACCAGCAGTTGCCCACCTGGCCCTGGTGCAGGTCGTGGGAGCTGATGCCATCCACAAAGAGGCGGGGGTCCTCGCAGATGTCCTGCAGAGATGGTGAGGGGAGAACATGAGGAGCCAAGGCGCACCGGATGCCCACCCACGGCAGAAAGGAGACCTCACTGTCAGCGTGGAGACCTACCCACCTCCCCCAACAATCCAGCCTCCCCCAGCTCCCACCTGGAATGCCCTCTCCCCTTCCCTAGCCAGAGACATTCTTCTGCCAAAGGTCTGACAATGAGCGAACACTGTAAGGGACGTGAGGGCACTAGACCCTGGGCCGCCACCTTCCTCCTGGCCTCTGCCCCTCCCTGATCAACAAGGGCTCAGTTCCCTTCACTCTCCCACAGACCTGCAGTGCCCACCCCGGCCAGCCCTCCTGCAATGGAATGGGTGTGCAGGGATGAGAAAAGCACCAAAATCACACATGACGAGCACAGCATGAGGGGATAGCGGGAAGCTGGCAGGCCAGGCCCTGTGTGGCTCTTCCTCATGCTGTCTCATCTGACTCTCACATTGCCTGAGGAGTAGGGGTTGTTATTCCATTGTATGGATGAGGAATGGAAGTTCAATAAATGATTTCAGCACAGTAGCAGGATACAAAATCAACACACAAAAATCAGTAGCATTTCTTTTCTCCAATAGTGAACATGCAGAACGAGAAATCAAGAAAGCCTGCCCATTTACAATAGCCACCGAAAAAATAAAATACTTAGGAACTGAGTTAACCAAAGAGGTGAAAAATCTCTATAATGAGAACTACAAACCACTGCTGAGAGAAATTAGAGAGGATACAAGAAGATGGAAAGATATCCCATGCTCTTGGATTGGAAGAATCAACATGGTGAAAATGTCCATACTACCCAAAGTGATATAAAAATTCAATGCAATCCCCATCAAAATTCCAAAGACATTTTTCTCAGAAATGGAAAAAACTCTCCAGACACTTATATGGAACAATAAAAGACCACGCATAGCCAAAGCAATGCTGAGCAAAAAAAATAAAGCTGGAGGCATAACACTACCTGACTTTAAGCTATACTACAAAGCTATAATAACCAAAACAGTATGGTACTGGCATAAAAACAGACACACTGACCAAGGGAATAGAATAGAGAATCCAGAAATCAACCCACACACTTACTTCCATCTGATCTTTGACAAAGGCACCAAGCCTATTCACTGGGGAAGGGACTGCCTCTTCAGCAAATGGTGCTGGGATAACTGGATATCCACATGCAGGAGAATGAAACTAGATCCATACCTCTCACCGTATACTAAAATCAACTCAAAATGGATTAAGGATTTAAATATACACCCTGAAACAATAAAACTTCTTAAAAAAAACATAGGAGAAACACTTCAGGAAATAGGACTGGGCACAGACTTCATGAATACGACCCCAAAAGCACGGGCAACCAAAGGAAAAATAAACAAATGGGATTATATCAAACTAAAAAGCTTCTGCACAGCAAAAGAAACAATTAACAGAGTTAAAAGACAACCAACAGAGTGGGAGAAAATATTTGCAAAATATACATCTGACAAAGGATTAATATCCAGAATATATAAGGAACTCAAACAACTTGACAAGAAAAAAACAAGCAACCCAATTAAAAAATGGGCAAAAGAGCTAAGTAGGCATTTCTCTAAGGAAGATATACGAATAGCCAACAGACACATGGAAAAATGCTCAACATCACTCAGCATCCGGGAAATGCAAATCAAAACCACATTGAGATACCATCTAACCCCAGTTAGGATGGTTAAAATCCAAAAGACTCTGAACGATAAATGCTGGCGAGGTTGCGGAGAAAAAGGAACTCTCATACATTGTTGGTGGGACTGCAAAATGGTGCAGCCTCTATGGAAAATGGTATGGAGGTTCCTCAAACAATTGCACATAGATCTACCATACGACCCAGCTATCCCACTGTTGGGAATATACCCAGAGAAATGGAAATCATCAAGTCGAAGGTATACCTGTTCCCCAATGTTCATCGCAGCACTCTTTACAATAGCCAAGAGTTGGAACCAGCCCAAATGTCCATCATCAGATGAGTGGATACGGAAAATGTGGTACATCTACACAATGGAATACTACTCAGCTATAAAAACGAATGAAATACTGCCATTTGCAACAACATGGATGGACCTTGAGAGAATTATATTAAGTGAAACAAGTCAGGCACAGAAAGAGAAATACCACATGTTCTCACTTATTGGTGGGAGCTAAAAATTAATATATAAATTCACACACACACATAGACACACACACACACAAACCGGGGGGGGGGGGGGAAGAAGATATAACAACCACAATTACTTGAAGTTGATACAACAAGCAAACAGAAAGGACATTGTTGTGGGGGAGGAGGGGAGGGAGAAGGGAGGGAGGTTTTGGTGATGGGGAGCAATAATCAGCCACAATGTATATCGACAAAATAAAACTTAAAAAAAAAAAAAAGGAATGGAAGTTCAGAGAGTGGCCCTGACTTCTCAAAGGCACTTAGCAAGCAAATGCCCGAAGCGTGCAGAAACTCCTTTTTGATTCTCCATGGAGACAGGCAGGCACACAGAGGGGCTGCTCCCTGGGACATGGCCAGGAAACCAGGTGGGGCGGCCGCTGGGCAGGGATAGGATTCATGCCCTGCCCTTCCTATTTCTGGAGGCCCTCTGCTCTGCTGTGGAGAGGTAGCCAGCCTGGGTGGGCTCCAACTGCCCTCTGGGATTTCCACCTCTTCGTGCTTTGGGAGCTTTCTCCCTAAAAGCCCCACCCCCCTGTGGCAGTGCTGTGGAGTGAGAAAAACATGGGCTTTGGCTTCAGACTGGCGACTGAATTCCAGCTGCTCACTCTGCAATCTGGTGAGCTCTGAGCCTCGGCTTTCTCATCTATAAGGCAGAAAGCATAATTTCAACTTTGTGAGGAATCAGTGTACGCAGTGCCAAGCCCAGGGCCTGACCCAAAGAGAATGAGAGTGTGTGAATTTGCAGGTGCCAGGAAGCTAAGCCCAGACCTACATGGGTGGCTGTAGCACCACGACATGCAACCTGGAGGGGTTCGCTTGCCCAGCCTCACCACAGCTGTACATCCCACCCCCAGGCCTGAGCTGAGGGGCTGGTTAGATCTTTGCAGGGCAGCAGAGTGTGCGGCACAGCCCAGGAAGCAGGGCTGAGCAGACACCCACAGAGCTCCCTGAGTGCCCTGTCTGTGCCTGATGTGGGCCCAACGGGCTGGGCCGAGGCAGGGCTGGGCATGAGAGCATTCCCTTTCCCCTGCCCAGTCTTTGCCTGGGGCGTGCATGTGTCACCTGTGTCCAGGAGGTCCACCCCAGGCTCTCCTCCTCTCCCATCAGCACCTTCACGCCACAGAGCTGAGAGGGAGTAAATGCCCTCCAAGGCGGGGTTACAATGGGGTGGGGGAGGCAGCCACTGAGACATGCCTTCCATGCGCCAAGCATCCTTCTGGCACCACGATCAAATCTCTCCGTGGTGCTGAGAGGTGGTCAATATGCGTGTTTCACAGATGAGAGGCTGAATAGCACACCTAGCCACACAGCGCGATGGCAACAGGCCTCCTCGCCTGCCTCCACCTCAGCAGGTGCTCCTGAGCTAGTTCAATCACAACAGAGCCACAGGTGGCCAGCAGAGGGCAGCAGAGCCAGGAAGCCGGAACTTGAATTCTTGCTTCCCATTTACTGGCTGTGCAACTTTGGGCCAGTGGCTCAACCTCTCTGTGCCTCCATTTCCTCACCTGTGCAAAGAAGACAGGTTGTTATCCTGCAGGGCTGTGTAAGAACTCCACAGATCATGGAGGCGGAGCACTCAGCGGGAGAAATGGGACAAAGAGCCCTCAGTTCTCACTAAGGTTTTAGGACTCCTGCTGCCCCCGCTTCCAGGAAAACAAATGTTTTCATTTTCAAGGTCCAGAGAAAGGGCCATTAACTCCCCAGAGGACATGAGCAGCTTCTGAGACCTGACCCCTCCTTCCACTTGGGACTGCAGGGTGACCCAGGGCCAAGCTGCAGGGCAGCTTCCCCAGAGCACAGTCTTGGTAATATCTCTCTAGGTCACAGAAACTCAGTGCAGCCATCTGCTCTCATCCTGTCCCCAAGGCTACACTCTCAGGAAGCACAGGCAGGAAGAAGCACCTGGCCTCCCTCCCTGCTGCCCTCCTTATCTTATCTCCCAGGCCTGGCACACACCCAGCCCAGCCTTCTGAGCCAGAGGGAGCTATGACTTAGCATCTGCCTCTCTGAGGCCTGGGAGGGCAGGCAGGATGGGGTGAGAGGAGGGCTTCAATGTCTGGCCACACTGTGCTACGGCCTGCCACCTGGCATCACCAAGAACTGCAGCAGGAGATGACTCCGAGGTGCTTCTCCAGTCCAGACCCTCCTAACCAGGGCCCTGCAACAGAGACACAACACCCCCATTCCACAGAGGAGGCTGAGCCCAGGAAGGGGCAGTGATGGCCGTGGTCACAAGGCAACAACGTAGACTGATGGGACAGAACTCAGGTCTGCTGGGCTCCCGATCAGGGTTCTCTTCCCCACAAACAACACTGTCAGGGCAGACCTGTGGGGCAGATCCAACCATCCCAGCCTGGCCCTGGCCCTCTGAATAGGGCTCCGGCCCCATACACTTCCCCAGCTCTCGAAAGAGGGACCAAGAGAGGCTGAGCTCAGGAGTCTGGACTCCTGGGTTCTATAGTCGTGACTTGCAGGGACCTTGGGGGCAACTGGGCAGCCTGGGAGGGAGAAGACAAGAGGTGGCTCCTGGCGTGTTCCCACTGCTGGGAGAGGCTCAGGTTCACCAACTCTAACCAAAAGAAACCACTTGAAGTTGGTGGCACCTAGGGTCTGCCCTGGAATCCAGAGGCTACCTTAAGACTCCTCTAAAGGAACACTCACAGAAACAGGTCACAATGACTGGGACCTGCTATGTGCTAGGCACTGTGCAAAACCAACCTGTGAGATAGGTACTGTTAGCATCCCCTTTTTACAGATGAAGAAACCAATGCACAGAGAGGTTAAGTCACTTGTCCAGGGCCACACAGGAAGAGGTAAGCTGAGATTCAAACTCAGGAAGTCTGGCTCCAGAGCCTCCAGGTGTTTAGGTTTTATGGGTGACAAAGTCACCCTTCCTTCACCTGTCCCCCTGCACCTGTCCTAAGCCCAGCTTAGGGGGTCTTGCTATAAAGCAATGAGACCAAGGGGTCAGGGAATACTCAGGCCCTCAACACCACCACCATGGGCCAGGCTTCTCAGGACCAGTGTTTGTCCTGCCACCTTTCTTTGACCATTGGCTGGACATGGGCCACAGAGTGAGTCAGGGAAGGTACTTGCCCACACGCAGGGCCCTTGAGAAGGAGGAGCCATAGCAGGTCAGACCCTGACCCTCTAAGAGAGCTCTTACAGCAAGAGCCCAGAGAGAAATCAGATGCTGCCTGAAGAGAGTGGCTCCGGCAGAGCAGGCAGGGAGAGGCATGGAGAGGGAGGCTCAGGGGGGAATGGAGACTCCAAACATCCCCTAAGGTGGGGTCCAGCCACACCCTCGAGACAGATGCTGCCTAGGAAATGATCCTCCTCTGCGCACCTGGCCCCTATGCTCCGTTCCATCACTGTCCACGCTGGCTGTGCCTTTGGGTCTTCTGCACTAGCCTGTGTGCTCCAGGGCAGAGCTGACTCTGCCCACCTCCAGGATTAGTGGGGCTTGGCAGCTTCCCCTGGGGCTACAGATAGGATCCCTGGGAGGAAGGGAGGACAAAGTGTCTCGCAGGACTGGATTGGGTGGGGGCCTGCTGTGACCCATCCCTGAGGGCTGGGGCGTGACCACTCCTCTGGTCAACACGCCTCTAGGGCACAGCCTTTTGCACCTGTGGTCACCTCTCACCTCCTCGGCCCCTCCCAGCCTGTTAGACCAGCTCCACCAGATGCAGGTCACTGCCCATGTAACTCCCCTCCCTCAACAACAGGAAATTCAGGTTCCAGTCCCGGTGCGCAAACAGGAACACAGCAGGGCAGCGGGTACAGGACACACACCCGTCCACTGCACCTGCACAGCCTCCTCCCTCCCCCCCCTCCCCTTGTCCATCCACCTGCATCCCAGTCACCTCCCTCCTAGAATCTAAGATCACAGAAGGAACCAACAGGCAACTGGGAAACTGAGGCCCAGGAGGGAAGAGGGACCTCTGCCTGGGACTGGAAAGAAGGGCAGCGTTCTCAGGAGGTAAAGCCTGTGGCCTGCCCCCTCTGCAACAGACTTGCTTCCCCCCACCCCTACCCCCTATCGCCTCCCATGGCAACCCCCACCCTTCAAGTCCACCTCCTCCAAGAAGCCTTCCCTGACCCCACTGAACTCTATCTCTGAACATATGCCTGGAAGAGGATCATTCCTGGGCAGGGCAGAGGCTCAGAAGGCTGGGTGTTGCCAGGCCTTGGTGCAAATTGGCTGTGTCGCAGCACAGAGGGGACTAATGTTCAACCATTGGATGAACATGAGCCCCAGGGGATGGGGCTGGGACCATCAGACTGCCTTGATAGAATTCTGGGAGGTTCCAAAACTGACATCTGTTCGTAGGACCCCTACTTTTCCCTTTTGCATTCTACCAAAGGACCTCTAGGCCTGGAATGGAGGAGGCAGGGTGCTGGATGGGGGGACACTACCCCACAGGGATGGCAGGCCCTACTATGGCCCTGGGCCCGAGAGAGAAGGAAGGTGGCTCCTGTCCACACCCTTGGGATTCCCTGAGCTCCCAGGCTTTGTTGACAGTCCCCATTCTCCTCTTATCTCCCTGGCCAGGCCCGTGGGAGAGGCCAGCAGGTGCCTACTGCACTGGAAAGAGCAAAAAACAGTGAGCCAGTGGTGGGGACTGAAGAAGACCAGGCCTGGTCCCAACTGCAGAGTAAATAACAGATGGGACGTCCCAGGCAGGGCTGGTTCTGGGTCCCCAACACAGGGCACGCACGGAGAAGGTGGGCAAGAGAGGGGAACTAAAGATTGTCACCTGCCTCCCATGTCTGACATCACAGATACCTCAATCACTTCAACCCCCAGAAACCATGATCAGCAAGAATTACTCTCCCCATGTACAGATGAGGAAATTGAGGCCACAGAGGGTGGGAGTGGCTTGTTCAAAGTCACACCTCCAGTTAAGTAGGGCCAAGGCTGGAGCCCAGTCCACCTGGCTCAAAAACCAGCCTCCTCATTAGATTTGGGAGGAAGGAAGGCAGGGAGCCTGGCTGAGGAGATCCTCCAAGATCACAGAGGCCACAGCAACTGTGACCAACTTAAAGAGGAGCTGGAGTGAGGATGGGAATGAGGAAGGGCTTCCCTGGGCTGTAGAAAATGTTGGCTTTCTGCCCTATTTGTAAACATTCGGTCACAGGGCCCAGGAAGTGGAACACAGAAACACATCTGTCTCAGGCCAAAGTTTCATCTCGCTGGCCAAGGGCCAAGCAGCTGGGAGTTAATGATCAACCCCTAGGCTGGACCCACCACACCCCTGAACCAAGATGAACTTGACACCCTGCTCACAACCTCCCATCCTCTCAATGGAGAGTGGAGCCCTCCTGTCACTCGGGCCTGCCCTCACCCACAGGCACTGCCTACACCCATGGTGTTCTAAATCCACGCAGTGACATGGACCATCATCACACCCTGGCCTACAGTCTCACGTCCCCACCCAACACGGTTCAGCCTGCGCTGGCCGTGAAGTGCCTCTGACTGAGAACTGACCTCCCCTACTGCCGCACTGTGGACCCCACCCAGCTGTCTCCCTCAGCACGCCATCTGTCACCCTCCTCCACATCTAAGACAGGGGCAGCTTGGCTCCTCCTCTTCAGCCAGTCTAGGAAGGGCAGAGCACTGGGCAGTGCCCAGCGAGGAAGGCAATGAAGGACTGGAGGCAGGGCAGGACCCCTGAACCTGCAAGGAAAGGGGCTCAGAGAGGGCAGGTGACTCCACCAGGTCACACAGCAGGGGAATGGTGAGCTAGCCAGCCTGGCATTTCCTCCTCTCTCTGCACCAAGCCCTGCCCGCCCCAACCAGGCCTCACCAGCCTCCTTCCTAAGACTTACAACGTCTGAGTGATGGCCAGAGGGCAGGAGAGGGTCAGAATGGGGGCAGCAAGGGGGAGGAATGAGAAGAGGGCAAAGAGCTCAAGTGTCCACCCTCCTCCCCCGACCCAACGCCACACAAAGGCCCTTTGAGGCTGGCCTCCTTCCCCACCCTCTTGACAAAGAGAGAGGAAGGCATGGGAGAGCGGAGGCCTGAGAGGCAGAAATCTTGTGGCCAGGCTAGGAGGCTCCTGGGAGATCTGGAGAAGCAGTGTAGTGGTCAGAGATTCTATTGCAGCTCATGGGGCTGAGGTCAAAGCACCAGGGACCCTTTATCTAGTGCCAGGGAGGCAGAGCCAGGAGAGGCAGGACTCCTGGGTCCTAGATTGCCTCTGCCAGCAGCTTACTGGGTGACCTGGGGCATGTGCCTTCCCCACTTGGCCTCGGTTTCTCTACATCTCAAGAGTCCCAGTCCAAGAAAATACACAGGATTTTTCAGTTGGAAGGGACTTGAGATCATAGCCAAGGAGAGGAACTAGAAAATGAAATTTCATTATCCCAAAAAGTCCAGGGAGCCAGAAGGAACTTTGTAAAACGCAAATCTGACCCTGTCACATGCTGCTGAAAACCTTGCCTTCGATGGCTCCCACTGCCCTTGGAGCAAGGGCTGAGCATCCTGGCCTGGCACGTCAGCCTCGGCCCAGACCTGCTGGCCCCAGGACATGCTGGGCCTCCTCTCCAGCCTCACTCTGCACCACGTGCCACACGCTCCAGCTGCACTGCCATTTCCTAGATGAGCTTGAGGGTTTCAAGTGTAAACGTCTTTCTTCACTCTGTGCCTCCTCCTGCACAGCCCTTCCTGCAAAAGCCTCCTCACCCTTCAGCTCTGAGACGCCTTCTTCGATTATTGGGTGGTAGGAGTCCCAGCCTCCTCCAGGCCCTGAGCGTCAGCACGGGCTCCCACACTAATGTCCCATCAGCACAGCCGTGGAGACTGGAGACGGGCCTGGGGCGATGACCTCCAGCACCCTGGCCCTCCCCCAGGCCCCCAGGGACACCCACTCTACAGGGCCCACAGACACAAGCAGCAGACCCCCTCCCCAGCCCACCCTTACACCCAGCAATCAAAGTTGAAGAGGGTGAAATCACAGCAGGAGGCCAAACACTTCTGTGTGACACAATCTAGCCTCAGGGCCCAAGGCCAGGGCAGGGGAGTGGCCCACGTGATGCCACACAATTCATCATTAGCGACACTCACGGTAATGGCTCCCTGTGTTGGGCGACAGGCTCTGTGCCAGCCCTCTTCATGCATTTCCTCTTTTAATCCTCACAACAACCCTGTGAGGTAGGAACTATTATTTTTTACTACTATTATTACTGATTAATCATCATAAACACTTTTCATTTATGCAGCAAATGGCTATTTGAAAATCATTACAATAATAATCAGGAAAGTAAATTCCTTATGCTTGAATGTCACTCTCCATTTTATTAAAAAACGGTCACATCCGCATTACTTCATTTTTATCCCCAAAACGACCCTGGGAGGGAGGTGGCAGGGCAGAGGTTACTGCCCCATTTTCCCTGTGAGGAAGCTGAGGCCCAAGAGGGAGCAAGGGCTCCCCATGCAGGTCAAGTCCCACCGCAAGGGCGCCCAGCATCGGCCCCTCCACTGTCTCGGCAGCCGGGGGCCCTGGGATGACTCCTCCCGGCCACCCAACATCCCTGAACACCATGATAGGTCTGCGCCTGCTTGACCCAGCTCCAGCAGGACAGACACTGACCTTGGGCCGCTTCCACCTGACCGTGGGCCCTGGGGTGCCCTTATAGTAGAGCGAGTCGTCGGTGGCGGGGAAGTGCGGGTCCTCGAAGAGCACCTTCCTGCGCAGACAGGCCCGCTTCAGGGCCGAGTAGTTCTGGTTGTCATAGGGCTTCACGCACGAGAACATGGTGATTGCGGCCCCAGCGAGGGGAGGCGGAAACACCTGGGGGACAGGAAGGCAAGACCATCACTCACTGAAAGCCTGGAGTCCTGCTGGGCACCGTTCTCCTGGGCTCCCCTTCCAGCAGCCCTGTGACGTGCACATCGTCAACCCCATCAGACAGGCAAGGAGAGGAGGCTCAGAGAGGGGCACAGGCCTCCCAAGGTCACACAGCTGGTATGCGGGGAGCCGAGATAGGATCCAAATGGCCTGACTCCACAGCCTGGATTCTCTCATCTCGGATGCTTAGAGGTGATCCCAGCCCAGCAGGCCAACAGCACCAGAGCTGGCCCGGCCGCATCCGCCTCCCCCTCCCTTCCTTTGGTTAACCAGCCTTCCCTAGACTTCCCTGGACTGAATCAGACCAGTGGCCAACCCAGCCCCTCTGGCTGGTGTCACACCCACAGGAAAGTGGCAGCATACGTCTCCAGGTCTCTCCTCTGGACCCTCACCTCCAGCCGAGCATGGTGCATTTCTGCCTAGCGTAGGAAAACCTTGTCCCAGGTGCCCCTCAGCCATCTTCCACAGAAATCCTGTCTGTCTCTTCTCCCTCCAGCACTCTGTCTTCCTCATCACACCTCTGGAATAAATGTCTCCAATTCTGTAGAAAGCAGGCTCATGGCTCCTTAATTCTCCCTTCATTCCCTGGAGCCCAGGTGGGCCTGGCCCAGCACCCTGAACCTTGAACCAATGTGCTGATCAAGTGCAAGGGACACAGACTAGACTGACATGGTCAGGGAAGACCTCCGGGAGGGGGGTGGGGGTGGGGGAGCAGCCAGCAGGGCCTGACACTTCAGTCACTGACAGGTGCTCAGACAGAAAAGCACCCAAATGACCATCCATCTATGCCAGCCCTCCTTCAGACTGCATCAGGCCGCAGCGGAGCTCCACACCCCCTGCATCTACTCCTCCTGGGGCTTGCCCGAGGCAACACTGCAACTCCACTGAGGTACAGGCCACAATTCCTCAGCCCAGCCCTGAAGAAAACTGAGGCAAAGTAGGCTGGTTTCTGGGGTGAAGTTTGAGACCAAGATTGATGTGGGTGCCAATCCCAGCTGCACCACTCACCTGCTGGGTGACCTTGAACAAATCATTTGACCTCTCTGAGCCCCCATTTTCCCATCTCTACAATGAGAACCAAGCTGCTTCAATAACCAGAAGATGCCATTGTCATCTACCAAAGGCTGAGGAAACTGCCAAGCTGGCAAGACGGGAAGAACGACAGAGAAGCGGCCAAACCTCCTCTCATTCCCAAGAGAGACTCCATTTCTCTGGCACCTACAATGTGCAAACCACTTGGCTAGAGGTTAGTGTCTATTATTTGCAAACAGTGCTGGGCAGGCACATTGTTGCCATTTTTCAGAAAAGAGAACTTAGACTCAGAGAGGTGAGGTGACTTGCCCAGGTTCCCATGGCGGAGTCTGGACTCAAACCCAGATCCTCCAACTCTGGTGCCTTCACCTTGCCCTGTGGCTCTGCCACTCAGGAGGATGGCTGAGCGCCGGCCTGGGTAGGGCTCTCCCCACACACACCCTGGCTGAGCTGGGCCTCACGGGAAGGAAAAGATGAGGGGATTCTATAGGGAAGGGAGGAACCGGAAGGGAAGGAGGTGAGAATGGGAGGTGAGTGTGGACACGGATGGACAGCAAGGAGGGCAGGAAGGGCCCATCATCCTCCCCGGCCGAGGGGGCTGAGAGCTGGTTTTTCCCCTGCTCTGCACCCACAGCCACTTTGTCTTCTGCCCCCACATCCATACTGGACTCACTCTCTCGCTGCTGTGTGAGCTCAGGCCAACCACTTAACCTCTCTGGCCGCCCTTTTGCCCAGGGAGGCCAATAGCTCTGCCCTCTTCCACCCACCTTCCCAGCCTTGGAGGCCTGAGAGAAGGGAGAGCCTGGGAAGCCAGTTCCTGGGCTTCTGGCACACAGTCACCAAGGAGAGTCATTAGCACTGTGGGTTTCCAGCAGGGTCAGCTCAGGAAGCAATTTAAGCTGCAAGAATTAGATCAGAGAAGCTGAAAGCAGGTGCCCAGAAATCAGCTCTTGCAATTCCAGTGTTTCAGAGCCCAGAGGGCCCAGAGTGCGGGAGTGAGCTGGGGAGGTCACACAGCCAACCTGGAGGAGAATGAAGATCTGGCCACTCTCCAGGACACACAGGGACCAACACTGCTGGAAGGGTCTGTTCCTGGGGAGGACGGCAGGGAGGTGGGGAGTGAGCGAGAAAAGCTCTGCTAGGCCGGGCCCAGGAGAGCAGGCACCAGGCCTGGCTGGCAGAGGGTCTAGCGTGGTTCAGCCATCCCTCCAGCCTCCCACCACCTGCAGCCAGGCTGACCCTGGCCTCCTTCTGCCAGGCAATTCTGGCCCCTGGCTTTTGTGCAGACTGCCCTCCTGCACCCTCCCTCTGCCTCAAGGTCACCTCCCACTGCCTCCACTGGCCAACACCCCTACAGGGTCAGAGACAACAGCCTCTTGCTGAGCTCCGCGCTCTCCCAGAAGCTCCAGGCATAGTCACTGAAGGCCACAGATAAATGAGGAGGCAGGACAGCTGGCTTCCAAGGCCCAGCCTCTTCCTTCCAGGCCTGAGCTTCGGGCCATGGCATTCTGGTTTTCATAGCGTTTTCACAGTGTTTGGGCCAGGCACGAACCCTACGATGTGTTCAGGACAGCCTGAGCTTCCCAGCTGTCCTGTCAGCCTGCCCTCTTCCCTTTTCCTGCCAATCTTGCCACAGCCATCCCCACCTGGGCCAGTTCAGTGCTTCGAGCACCGCGCAGTTCCCCTAATGCTGTGTTCTCTGAGCCTTTGCACACACTGTTCCTCCACAGTCCCCCCTCTGCCTCTGCCGTCCTGGAACCCCTGGGACAGCGCCATTACACTGCACCCCACCCACACACAACTTGTCCACTTCCCCAGCCCACCCTTCGCCCCTCCAGGACAGGGCCTGTGTCCAGCTCCCCTCTGTATCCCCAGGGTCCAGGGGTGTAGGGGATTTGGTAACTGTGTTGGATGAACTTACAAAGGTGAGTGCAGGAGGAATTCCTTCACAGGTGGTTAAAACAGCTCAAAGAGTGGCAGGGACTCCCAAGGACAATGAGCTTGCCAAGTCACAGCCACCAACACTCAGTCTGCTGAAGCCTGGGCCCGCCCCTTCCCACTAAACCAGCCCTGCTCTCCATTCTTCCTCTTCCTGATGGCTGGGTGCCAGCCAGTGCCCACACCCCACTGTCCAGGCTGAGGGGTGGCTGTGGCCCTGGTACTCTCTGCCGTGGCCCAGTCCTTCTGCCTTCTGAGAAATGCCTTGTTAGGCAACTTCATCACTGTGCCAACAGCATAGAGTACACCTGCAGAAACTTGGATGTCACAGCCTATGACACACCTAAGGCTACATGGCTATATGGCATAGCCTATGGCTCCCAGGCTACAAACCTGTACAGCATGTTTCTGTATTGAATACTGCAGGCAATTGTAACCCAATGGCAAGTATTTGTGTATCTAAACATATAAAAGGTACAGTAAAAATATGGTTATTATAATTTTATGGGATAACCATCATTCGAATACATGCAGTCCTTTGCTCAGTGAAACGTTACGTGGCGCATGAGTGTACTTTAATGCCCTGTACCCCTGTGGACTGTCAATACCAGACAATGAACATCTGGGGTTTACTGACATGTTTCCAGGCCCCTGACAAATCAGGGGCCCATGAAACTTCATGGTCTACTGTGACCAACAGACACAAGGCAGAATGGAAAATATGTTATTTCAGAGGTTCCAGCGAGAATGCAGAGAAGCGTTCCCAAAGGCCTGGCCACAGAAGCAGATTATTCTTTAGGAGAGAAAGGCCATTCTAGGCAAAGGGAACAGTTCAAGCAAAGGCTCAGAGGCATGAAAATGCATGGCGATTCAGACCTGGCCTGGCACAGGGAGGGTCCCGTGGATGACAGTGGAGGTGCTGAGCTGGGTCAGAATCGGGGGGCTGGGAGTGCTTGCCACAGAGCTTGGAGACAAGTCAGTCAGACCTGAGTTTGAGTGCCAGCCACACCACTTCGCGGCTCTGTGTCCTTGGGCAAGTCGGGAGCCCCTCTGAGCTGTTGTCAATCAGGACGCCCCCCAGTCCCTACTTGGTTCCTGCCTCTAAGGTGGCAGAGGACAGAAAGTGGCATCTGCTCCTGGGCCTGCCCCACAGAAGCTCACTTTGGAAAGGTGTGAACGTCCCTTTCAGGAGATAGTGGGCTAGTCTGCTGTTCCCTGGACCTGCTGGAGACGGTGAAGACAGCCTAGCTGTGCATGGGGTGGAAAAAAGGCTTGTATTCTGACAGGCCATGCTGCACCAGGTGCAGGAGGAGGAGGGCTGAGCCCAGGGAGCCTTCCCTGGACATCATAGCCACCAAAGCCATTGATTAGAGGGAACACCAAGGACCTTGTCCAAAGTCCATGGATCCTAAGCCTTCCAGACCCCTATCTCACCAAGGCTTCCCAAAGCAGGTCCTGGGTTAATATTGTGATAATTTTAGGGGGCACCCTGAGACAGCCATAAAGAAGTCATCGAGAATGTTATCTCCCTCCCAATTCTCTCTTGAGGAGAGCTCAGTTTGGCCCAGCATGTCTTTAGCCCCTTACAGCCTGTGCCCAACTCACACTTAACAAAGGAGAAGCAGACCTCAGGCTGAGAGCCTTCCATGAGCAACAGTATCTGGCTGGAATGGGATAATTTTTTTTAAACTTTATTAAGATTCTTCAAGTTATCTTGTATTTATGGACATTAATACTGATTTTTCATTTACAGCAGACATACAGTTTCCTTTAAGAAATATTAGGAGAGGAACTGGCTAGTTGCTCAGTCGGTTAGAGTGCAGGGTTGGTAACAGCAAGGTCAAGGGCTTGGATCCCTGTACCGGCCAACCACTAAAAAAAAGAAAGAAAGAAAGAAAGAAAAAGAAAGAGGAAAAGAAAATGGATTTAAGGAAAAACGTTAAGTTACCAGTGGTGTAGGTGGGACCCTAGCATTACACCAAGCCATGAAGGGCAGTGTACTGCTGAGGCGGGAGCCAAGATCGGTTCTAGAGCTGTGTGGCAGGGGCGAGTCACTGACCTCTCTGAGCCTTTGAGACGTGGGATAATGAAGCCAGAATCAGCCTCAGGAGTATTACAAGAACTAGAGGACACAGCTCAGCCCAAGTGCAGCAAGAGGGCCCCAAAACCAGCAGTCAAAGAGCTAAGGATAGCCAAGGCCACTTGAAGAACACAAGCTGGAGGACTTACACCACCAGTTAACAAGACTTATCCTACAGCTCTAGTCATCAAGACAGTGTGGCACTGGCGCAGGGGTAGACAGACCAATGGAACAGAACAGAAAGGTCAGAGATAGGCTATGAGTATAGGGACACCTGAATTAGGACAAAGGTGACACCACAGAGCACTGGGGAAAGAATGGTCTTTTCAACAAATGGTGCTGGGTTGACTGGTTATCCAGATGGAAAAAGATCCATCTTGATGTCTACCTCACACTACACACAAAAACTAATTACAGATAGAAAAAAAAGTTACAGATAGAATGTAAATATAACCGAAAGGTAAAACAATAATGCTTTTAGAAGAAAACGTAAGAAAAATAGCATATCCAAATGGCCAATAAATGGAAGAAAAAGTGCTCAACTTCACTAAACATCAAGAAAATGCAAATTAAGACCACAGTGAGATACCACTATAACCCCCCTAGAATAGCTAAAGTGAAAAACACCATAAACACACACGTATATACACACAAAATCTGAAGTGAACACTTATACATTGGTGGTGGGAGTGTAAATTGGTACAATCACTTTACAAAACCGTTTGACTATATCTACTAAAGCTGAGCAAATGCACGCTCTATTATCCAGTAATTCCACTCATAAGAATATGTACAACAGAAATACATACACATATTCACCAAAAAACATGTGCGATGTTTACTGCAGTAGTAGTTGTTATAGTTGTAAATGTTCCTCCACAGAAGAATGGCCAAATATGTTGTTGTATATTCATATAATAAAATAAACAAATTGTTATTGCATGCAACCCCATGGATGAATCTCACGAGCCTAACATTAAGCAAAAGAATATTTTATGATTCCATTCATATAAAATACAAAAGTGGGGCCAACATTACCCTGATACCAAAGCCAGACGAGGACACCACAAGAAAAGACAATTAGAGGCCAATATCCCTGATGAACACTGATGCAAAAATCCTTAACAAAATACTAGCTAACTGAATTCATTTCAAGAATCATTCACCATGATCAAGTGGGATTTATCCAAAGGATGCAAGGAAGGGTTCAACATACACAAGTCAATAAATGTGATACGCCACATTAAAAGAATGGACAAAAACCATATGATCATCTCAGCGAGAGACAGCAGGGCAGAACCAGTGCAGGTGGAGGGAGGAGGTGGAGATGCCAAGTGACAGCTGGGGGACAAGGCGGAGCCCCGTTGAGGGAGCTGGCAGGACTAGCACTGCAGGGCTGAGGATGCCAGGCTGAGAGGCATCGGCTCACACTGGGGACATGGGGGAGCCGGGGGGCGAGACAAAGGGTCAGATACTGGTGCAGCAACCCAGGCAGGGAGTGCCATGGTCTGAGCCAGAGCAGGGAAGCCAGATGCCAGGGGAGGGGTCCTGGGAAGGGCAGAGCTTCAGAGTTTAGTGACTAACTGGTTACTTGTGTGCTTCTGTTTTTGATCACGTATTTATTTCCTCTTATTCCATACACCACTGCCATCCTCCTCCTGCCCCATAAGCCACCATTTTAATGAGATGCTCATGTGCCTCTTTGTCGTACTGTGGGTGTGCTGTGATCTTCCAGGACCCCATCTCTCCCATGTACCATGTACTGAGGCATGGATGGCAGGAGGGGAGAGGGAGATTGTGGGGGAGGGAGAGCTGGGCTTGGGGCCACCCAGGGTTCCGGGCTCCTGGGTTCTGTCACCGGAGTAAAGGCGGCCAGGCCCAGTGAGTCACTCTAGCCAACGCCAGGCAGGCTGGCACCGGGGCTGGGAAATCCTGTCTTTCTTCTCCCCTCTCCACCCCTTATCGTTTCTGTCTGTGTCCATTCCAATCTCCACCCAGCTGCAATGATCTTTCTAACATAAATCTGCACGGGTCGCTCCTAGGAAACACAGAGGGCCTGGAGGGCAGGGCCAGGCACGTGGGGCACAGGTCCTTGGGGGACGGTGTTCCTGGAGTTCTGATCCCCCCCCCCCCCCAGGGCTGGCCCTGAGTCACAAGACCTGGCCCCACAGCTGTTCCTCATCTGGGAATTGGGTCCTGCCCAGGTGAGGAGGAGGGAGCTGGGAAGCATCTACCAGCAGGGTGTACACTGGAGAGCAAGCTCCAGAAAGGTGCTCTAGCTCATGGGCAGGGACGGGAAGCAGCCAAGAACCTGGCCGCACTCCTGGGGCTTCTGTGGGCAGGCTCAGCCTCGGGTGATTAGCTCATCATGGTTTTGGCACTGAAAGACCCGCATCCTGGGAAACCCCTTAGTTCTGGGCAACCCAGGGCAGTGGGTCACCCCATGTGGGGGTGCCCAGCCCAGTACACAGCCTGCAGAGAAGGTGTGGGCTGGGGGACAGAGGTGGCTGAGCATGTCCAGCAGGGAGCATTCTTTCTTCTACTACCCAGGTGGGGTGGGGACATGATATTCGGCGCCTCAGGGCACAGGTGCTCGCTCACTTCCCTATAGGGGAGACAACCTGACACAATGAGACTTGATCAGGTCACTGAGGCCACCTCTGCCCCACTGGGCTGTGTGACTCCAGGCAAGACCTGCCCTCTGGCCTGCAGGCTCTCAGCATTGAAAGGTGGGCAGGGAACATTTCTTGCTCTTTTTCAATCTGTGAGTTGGTCACCAGGACAGCCTTCCCAACTCCCCACCCCGCTTCCTGCACCACCTGCATCAAATACTCAAGGTTTGAAAGCTTGTTAGACGGTGCCCATATCTCAGACTAGGAAACTGAGGTGCCATTCCTCAGCTCCAGCTCCTGCACAACCTCAGAAATGAGCTGTGCTGTTCTCACTGTAAAAATGGGGGACAGAAGCTCAGAGGGGGATGAAGACCATTCAAGGCAGAGGCACGAGACTGTCCCATGTCACAGTCCTGTTCTGCCTGACCCACCACCCTCTCCCTCAGGCAAAGACAGTGACCCACTCCACCCTTCATCATACCTGCTCTGTGTCTGGCCAAGAAGCAGCAAGGAGTCAGATGGGGCTCTGCCCAGAGGTTGGTTTGGTGGAGGAGAGAGAGACCCCAGCCAAGGCAGACAGATCGGCTCTAGAGGGAGTGGTTCATTCAGGTGGGGCAGGGAAGGCTGCATGGAGAAGGCGGTATCAAAGCAGGATCTCCTCAAAGGGTAGACTGCAACTTCTAGAGATGAAGGCAGAATGTTTGGGGCAGGAAAGGACATTCTGAGCAGAAGAAACTATTTAGGCAAGGCTGGAGGACAGGTGCAGGGGAGAGGAAGAAGGAAGTAGGAGCTAGTTCAGAAATATTGCCACGGCCGGGTCATAGCGGGCCCTGAAAGCCAGGTCGAGGACTTAGCAGGGTGATGGGGTGTGACGATTCAAGAGAGAGTCAAAGAAAAAGGAGGCCCAGGGCACAGGCAGGGAGACCAGGCTGTAGAAACGGCCCTGACGGAGAAGCAGGGCCTGGCATGGCATGGCCTTCGCCACGGGGATGCAATGCAGACCCATGCTAGGCAGGGTCCATAGCACACAGGCCAGGTGCTCCCCAGGGCTGGGCTGGGTTCCTCCTTGGAGGCGCCAGGAGGCTCACCACTGCCCAAAATGGTGGACCACGTCTCAGGGCAAGTCCCGAGCACGGCTCCTGCCCATGGCAGCCTTGAATGCTAAGGCCTCCTTCCCATGTCCAGGCAGAGGGCCGCTCAGAGCCTCAGAATGTAAGGCTGGGCAAGAGATGTCCCATCCATACACCTATCCTCACATGGGGAGACTGAGGCCCAGGGAGGGGCCCAGCAGTTGTCTCCCAGATTTCTTATCTGTAAAATAAAGTCTCTTCCACTCTGCTGGCCCAACCTGTCCACCCCACTCTCGAACTCCTCTACGTTCGGGACTCAGTCTCAATAGGCCTTGGGATTCTCATCTGCGAAATGGGCCCCCTTCTGGCCCCAGCCCTCATAGGGTGATGATAAAGACCAAATGAGCCTGCAGAGCACTGGGTTCAGAAAATGAATGTCTGAAACGAGCTGTGCTCCACCCTGAAAGGCCCAGTGCACTGTCAGGAGCAGGACAGGGTCCAGTCACTGGGCAACCCACTGAGACACACCAGCACCTTCCCCTCTTCCAAACCTCCCTGAGCAAGGCTCCTGGGCAGGAGGGAAGGCAGACACTGAGAGTGACCTCCCAGGGCAAGCACGGCTGTGACTCAGGGAAGCCAGCAGCTGTGCATGCCCAGGGTGAGTGGGGGGCTGGGGATGGTGCCTGCAATGACACTGCAGTTGGTCCTGCGGTAGGCTGAATAACGGCCACCAAAGATGTCCATGTCTGAATCCCTAGAACCTGTGAATGTGACCTTAGATGGCACAGCGGACTTTGCAGATGCAATTAAGGACCCTGAGATTGGGAGATTATCCTGGATTATCTGGGTGCACCTTAAATGCAATCACAAGTGTCCTTAGAAGAGGGAAGCAGTGGGAGATCTGACTACAGACAAGGAAAAGGCAGCGGGAGGACAGAAGTAGAGACCGGTGTGATGCAGTCACATGGAACACCAGCAGCCACCAGAAGCCAAAGAGACAAGGAACAGATTCTCCCCTGGAGCCTTCAGAAGGAACCAGCCTGGATTTTAGCCCCCTAAGACTCATGTTGGACTTCTGACCTCCAAAACTGTAAGAGAATAAATTTGTGCTGTTTTTAAGCTAACTTTGTGGTAATTTGTTATAGCAGCCACAGGAAACGAATAGCATTCTTGGCGAACAGTGGACGGGGTGGGTGACAGGTCCCGCCCCTCTCTCCTGCTCAGGGAAGCCAGTGAGTAAGGATGAAGTTATCACACCCTGAATTGCTCTAGCGTCAAACAAAGTCACCCACGCTCCACTGTCTTAGTTACTGTTATTAGTACCAAATCACCTGCCCTTGCCTCCCTGACTGGCAGGAGAAGTTACACAGCAGTGGGGGACACTGGGGCAGGGGCGGCTGGGCAGTGCAGGGCAGGCAGACGGTTCTAGCAGGATCTCGGCCTTCTGTCCACCTCCCCGGGCACACCCTGATGGTCAGCTGGGTACCAATGGGTGGGCTTTGATCTGCTCTGGCCATCAGTCCCCTCTCCCACGGCTGACCACAGGCTCCCCTGCAGCAGAAAACCACAGTGTACACCCACGGGCTACCATAGCCTCAGCCACTGGCACCCCACACTCCTATCCTTGGGAAAGCTGGGTGCCCCTAGAAACATATGTCTGAACAATCAGAGGGGGGAGTAGTAACTCAGGCCATTACAGGCAAATGCACATATTCCACAACTTTCACATCCAAGCCTGAGGGCCAGCTTTGTAAAACATTTCGGCTTAGAACCCCAAAGGGACTTGGCCCATTTTGCCTTTAGTGAGCAGGGAAAGGCAAGGCCTGAGGCCAGAGGGAAGTCAGTGGAAAGGCCTGAACTGAAGTGAGGCAATCCCAGGGTGTCTTCATCAACGCAGAGAAGAGGCTGCAGAGCTGGGGGGCCTCATAGGCCAAGCCACGGGGGACCTTGGCGAGCCAAGGAGTATCTTGAACAGAGAGGGCAAGGGATGAAGGGGCAGAAGAGGTCTCTTGGGGGACTCCAGGGGTGTCTGGGAGGGGCTCCAAAGGCACTCAAAACGCTTGAATAGATGGGGGAGAGACAGGCTGCAGAGCTACATGGGCAGGGGTCACTGACCCTGTTGTCTGCAGCCAGGAGAGCCCAAGGCAAATGGCTGAGCTTCTTGTACAAACTTCATGTGATGTCCTCTGGGGGTGCTATCAGCTGCCCAGCCCCAGCCTCTCTGGAGGAGAGAGGAGCATTTGGGAGGCCAGGATTTGGTCAGGCAGAGAGACTACTCATGGGAGGGGTGTGAGGGGGTCAGTAGTTTCCCTCACCCACCACAATGAAGAGGGGCTTCCACTTGAATGGAAGAGACCCTGTTTCCTTCCACCCTTCTCAGTCTTCCTAGGCTCCCTCCCCAGGGAAGGGACTAAGTGATGCTGATTGTTAATTACCATTCATAATAACAGCTACCAAATACCAAGCACTTAGTAAAGTGCTTTTAGTGTCATGATCTAACTTCATCCTCATCATCCCCCAAATCCCTGTGATAAGGCAGCATTTATCCCCATTCCATACACAGGAAACTGAGACAGAAGTTCCCTGACTCAAGGTCACAGGCAGGTAGGAAGGTACAGAGCCAGTCTCCACAGTGAGGAAGAAGGCTTAAGCCCTGCAGCTAGGATGGGTGGTGGAGAGGCCTCCTTGTGCCCACTAGGGATTCCCAGGGGGCCTCCTGTTTGGGGACCAGGGCTGTCCTGAGAGCCTGCAGTGAATGCAGAGGCAAAAGCATCCAGAGACAGCACTGGCCTTGGAGCAGTGTCCCAGATGTCTCCCCAAAAGCCCACAGGCCTCTCACAACCACTCTGTCCAAACCTCATCTTGTGGACTTCTTCCAGACCTGCTCCACCCCCAATGGTAGTCCCCATCTCAGAGAGGTGCCCCCACCCATCCTTCCCCTGCACTGGAGCCCTGTGCAGCCTCTTGGCACCTCCCATCCACCCCTGCTCTGGGAGCCCCCATCAGGTCCCACCGTCTCCAGCCAAGCCTAGCCCTGGGTGGGGCCTGGGGAGAGCAGAGGGGAGAGGGAAGGGGAGGATGCCTCTCCCTGCCATGACCTCCTCCTCACTGCCCTCGACAGAAGCCCACCCACTATAGCAGCCAAAGATACCCTTCTTGGACACACAGCTGACTTATTTAATACCTGACCCACTGGACCAGCACTCAGTTTCACACCTCCAAGCCTTTGCCTATGTTGTTCCCTGGGCCTGCAGTGCCCTGCCTTTTCTTTCCAGCTTGGTGAACTTTGAGACACTGCTCTGATGAATCTGCAAGTGAACTCATCCCCACCTCCCGGACCAGTATCAGTCCCTGCCTTGAGCTCCCAGCACTTGGGTACAACTCTGGGCAGGGGCTAATCTGTTGACGCATCTGCTCCTCCTGTCAGAAGAGAGGCTCCTCAGGGCAGTTACCCTGCCTTAGCACCTCTCAGTGCTGGGACCCAGCTCTGGCCTGGTCTGGAGCAGCAGCAGCTGGGCCCACCCTACCCCGCCCAGCCTCTCAGTAGAGGAAAGCAGACAGGCCTCCCCAACCTCCCCCCAGGACTCTGGGGACAAGAGAAAGCACCCGCCCAAGGACCCTGGGATATCTCAATCCTTGTGGAACAATTGGTTGAATCTCACCCTTCGGCCCTTCTGCTCCAAGAAGTCTGCCCAGAACCCTCTCTCCTGAGAATCCCCGGGATACTTGCCCTCAGTCCTTCTCTCCAACTGGAGGTTCAGGGAGGAGATCCTGGCTTGAGAGCCTGCCTGGTGGACCTGGGTTCAAACTCTGGCTCAGCAGCCCTGAGAGGGCAGCTGACTTTACCCCTCTGTGCCCCACCTCCTCATCTGTGTGGGGTCTGGGGCTGAATCCCACCACATGAAATGACGCCAGGAGAGAACCTGGCACCTGTTAATGGTCTGTTCTACCTCATCTCTGATCCCTTAGGCGGGTCCCCCCAGACCCCAACCCTGAGGGCTGCAGGTGGAAACCTGGGCAGGATCAGAGAAGCTGAAGATCCATTCTCTCCGGGATACTCCCACCCCCACACAGCCAAGCCCTGCAGCAAAAGTGATAGGCCCCTATCCAACCTGGAGAGGAGGGCCAGGAAGGGGAACAGGCTCGGACAGCCAGGAGCCTCGGCCTTGCCCCCTCCGCAAGCCTCCATGGGGGAGGGGACCTAGAACGGGGAGGGGGACTGAATGGGTGGAGCGGGGCTGGGGGGGGACAGGAAAGGTGAACTGCAAGGAAGAAGAGGGGAGGAGACAGTCAAGCCCCGGGTGTTAAGCGCGCCCCAGCGCATCTGCACTAGGTAACGCCTCTGGAACACCCGAGGGGAGGTAGGAAAAGGCCCCTCGCCGCGGGGTGGGGGTGGGGACCAGCCCCGGGGGCCAGGAGGGATCATCGAGATCCCCGTCCCCCAGGCTTCCAGGCCCGCGCTCACCATCCCCCCCCCCCGGGTCCGCTCGACATCCAACCCGGTACACAGATTCGTGCTGCCGGGGCACGCTGTGGCCCGCGCTGCACCGTCACACACGCCCCCGAAACACACACACACCTAAGGGCGCGCGCTCGCACACGCCTCCCTCCGCGCAGCGCCTCCTACCTGCCGCGTCGCCGCGGCCGAGCCAGACTCCGAGATGCAGGGCACTGCGCGGGCACCGGGCCGGAGGCTGAGCGGGCTCCGGCCGGAGATCCAGCGCGCACGGGCCTGGGGCGGGGGCTCCGGCTCCGGCTCCCCGGGTTCGGCCTGCCCGGCCCGGCCCCGCCCCGCGGCCTCCGCCCATTTGGGGCCAGAGGCGTGGCCTCGGGGGACGGGCGGGCCCGGGCTGTGCGCATGCGAACTGGCGCTGCGCCGCGGGGCGAAGGCGCTGGCCGGCGGCCGGGGGGTGCTCGCTGCCAGGGTGGAGGAGGCTTTGGTCCCCGCGCGGCAGCCGCCGACCCTCTGAGCTCCGTCGGCCCGGCCCTCCCTCCTTCCCACCCCAGCCCTGTCTGCCGTAGGGGAGCACTCCCGGGAGCCCTCCAGAGCCGAGGGCTGGCCGCACAGCCAGGGATCGGCGAGGCCGAGTGCAAGCCCCGTGGAGGGCTCGCAGGAAAAGGCGGCCGACTTTGGGCATGCATCTTGTACGCCGAGCCCGTGAGGGCCAGGGCAGGGTGGCCGCGAAAGGACTTGAAGCGAGCGCCCCTGCTTTCCCCGTCTCCACCTTCACATCCATCCCCTAGTTTTTGGATGGAGGAGGGGACACCCAGGCCACCGCGAGACGCTGAAGGCCCTTGTCAAGTGGGGAAAGCCGGCCCCCGCCTTTATTAGGCACTTACCCCGTGCTGTGCTGGGGCGGCGGCAGAGGGGCCTGGATCCTGGGCTTGTATTTGACCTCTGTGACCGGCTTCCAGAATGTCCTGCAAAGGCACCGAACCTCGGTTTGTTATTCTGTAAAATGGGGACTGTAATCCCCACCCACACCAGGCTGTTTGGGGAATACGCTAGGGATTTATGGATGACCCGTTCTGGCGTACAGTAAGGGCCGTCTTCCCCTCTGCAGCTCGGAGGCAGTAGGGCAGACGCCCGTCTGATCCGATCACCCAGGGATCCTAGCAGCCCACTTTGCGCATGAAAAAACTCAGGCCCACTCCTCCTCCTCCTCCTCCAGTTTCCCAGTCTCGGTCAGTGATTTCATCCTTCGCTCAGTCGCCCAGACTTAGGCCTCTCCCTCCACCTCACTATCTCCATCCCAGGCCACCCATATGTTTCTTCCCAGCCCCTTCCGGAGCCTCCTATCCAGCCAAGGAAGACTTTCAAACATGCAGCTGTGACTCGCCACCCACAGAACAATGTTCCCACACTGCACACAGTCTGACGCCCCCATCTTGCTTAACCCCTCTCCACTAGCCTGTACACCGGCCCCTCAAGCCTCATTTCAGGGGCTCTACTGTCAGTGGTGGGGTCTCAGCTTCCCTTGTGAGGTCAAAGCTCTGGGGGGACAGAAGCTGCAGCTCATTCTCAGGAAGACAGTACTTGGTGGAGCCAAGCAGATCTGGGCTCCCGTCCTCGCTTGACCAGTTACTCACTGTGTGATCTGGGCAAGTCCTCTATCCCTTCAGAGCCTTGTTTTCTGTGTCTTTAAAATGGACTTCTCACAGAAGTGTGTGAAGAGCAGGTACAGGTGTGTTGTGGGGTTCAATAAAGGTCCCATTGTGTAGGGTATCAGCAGCATTGCCTCTGGGCTGGGTTACTCCCACGCGTTCCAAGGTGGAGCTGGGGTCATGTCTGAGAAAGCATGTCTCCCTCAGCCCACAAAACAGAGGGCTTCAGAGGTTGCTCAGACCCCCTTCTGTATCTGTGTGTTGGAGCCACAAGAAGGGTGTCATGTGGGGTTGCAAGCATGGACTGTGACTGGGCTCATATTAGCTGGGTAACCTTGGGCAAGTGACCTAACCTTGCTGTTCCCCAGTCCCCTCACCTAAAACCAGCATAGTAGCACCCACACCATGGAGCTGTGGGGATTAAATGGATCCATCCACACAGAACCCTTGCAGTGGCCCCTGGCAAGGAGTAAGTGCTCAGGATGTGTTAGCTGATGTTACTTTCCTCTAGCTCCACCCCCTCATTTTGTGAAGGCACTGTGTCCCCAGAAGCAGACATGTACACATAGCTAGTTAGAAGCCCAGAGGAAAGAGGCCTAAAGATACAGTGACCTGTCCAGGACACCTAGCTTGGGTGGGGTGGGGGGAACACTGGCCCTGCTCTTGGGGGATCAAGACAAGCCAGGAAGAGCCAGCCTGCCCAACAAGTTTGGGGAAGGAGTGGGGCTCCGATGATGCTCTGACCCCAGGACCCCACTGGCCAGTTTTTATAAACTGAGTCATCTAATGGTGCCATTACAGGGACTGATGTGTGGGTGCTTTTCCCATTTAATCCTCACAACCGCCCTGTGCAGGAGCTCTTATTAACCCCATCTTGTAGATGACAGAACTGAGCCTCAGGGAGATACCCCAGGTCATACAATTAGTAAACTGCAGAACTGGTATCCGAACCTACCTGTCTGACTCCACTCTTGTGTCCTCTCCTTCCCCCTACTCCTAGCTCCTTCAAGGAAAGGTCATCACTGCAGGCTTCTTGACTGGTTCTCCACCCTCTGCTTGGATACCCCTGTAACTGGGAACTCATTTTCTCACAGGACAGCCCTTTCCCCTCTGCTTGGGAGAGTCTCTTGTCATCCAGAGCTGATCTAGTCCTCTCTTCCTGGTTCTGCGGGACTCTATAGCTCCTATTCTACCAGAGCTTGGACACAGAATCTTCTCTGCTCCAGATCAGAAAACCCCTATCTTCACTGTTCTTGTGTGTAACAGGGTTTTCCAGATGAAATTTATAATAATAATAATTTGTTTAAAAAGTTGCAGCAGACATAATTGCCAAGCTATTGTTTGAGAACCCTGAAGAAAGCTGCCTGGCTTGGGGAGTGACTCAAAGTGGAGGCTCCTAAGTCCTGGTGTCTTGTGTTAACCAGTCCCTCCAGCTCCCATCTAGCCAGCTCAGGCAAGGAGTCAAAATTGCAAAAAAAAGGAGACTAGTCAGACACAGAACTTTCAGCTGGAAGTGGCTGCTAATGGTGCTCTCCTGAGTGGTCAAGAAATGGGAGGGTCACATTGGGGTCCAGAGCAGAGCAGATGTCATGGAAAATGGAGGTATAAAGGACAAAATGACCTTTGAGTTGCTCTCAATTCCATCTTTTTCTGAAACATTGCTTGTATTTTGTTATTATTTTAGATATTATTAAAACCCAGCAAGAACCAAGTGGGATTTATTACAAGAATGCAAGGTTAGTTCAATAGTAAGAAATCTATTAGTACCATTGTATTAGTTTCTTAGGGCTGCCATGCAAAGTACCACAAACTGAGTAGATTAAATAACAGAAGTTTTGAAAGCTGGAACTCCAATACCAAGCTGTCACCAGGGTTGGTTCCTTTGGGGATTGTGAAGGGGAATCTGGGGCACATCTCTCTTTTAGCTTCTGGTGGGTACTGCAGTCTTTGGCAATCCTTGGGTTGAAGGTGTGTCACAATCTTTGCCTTCATTTTTGCATGATGTTTTCCCTGTGTGTATCTCTGTGCCCAAATTTCCCCTTTTTATAAGGACACCAGTCATATTGGATTAGGGCCCACACTAATGACAACATTTTAAATTGAATACCTCTGTAATGACCTGTTTTTGAATAAGGTTACATTCTGAGGTACTAGTGGCTAGGATTTTAACATCTTTTGGGGGACACAATTTGACCCATAACAGCAGGTACCATATTAATGAACATAAGGGGAAAATCATATGATTTTCTTTATAAATGCTGAGAAAGCCTTAACAAAATTCAATACCCATTCTTGATTTAAAAAAAAAAACTCAGTGAAATAGGCATTGAGGGATATTTTCTCAACACGATAAAATATGGTCCTAAAGCCAACATCTTATTTGATCAAGAAACATTGGAAGCATTTCCACTAAGATCAAGAACAAGGCAAGAATGGAACTACATCGTACTAGAGGTATTAGCCAATGCAATTAGAAAAGAGAAATCAATTGGAGACTAAGAATGGGTAAAGAAGAAATAAAACTATCTGTGTTTTCAGATGATATAATATTATACCTGAAAATCCTCAGAGAATCAATGATACAACTAATTCAAATAGTAAAAAAAATTCAGTGAAGTAGCAGGATATAAAATTAACATATAAACACAGGTCATAATGATAGATAAAACCCAATTTACAAAAGCAAAAAAGATTAAATACTTAGCAATAAATTTAATGAGAAATATGTAAAACTTATGAGAGGAAATTTTTAAAGCATTCTTGAAAGACATTAAAGAAAAACAAATGGGGGACAGGCCAGTTAGCTGAATAGATTAGAGCAAAGTGTTGTAACACCAAGGTCGGAGGTTCAGATCCCTGGACCAGCCAGCTGCCAAAAAAAAAAAAAAAAGAAGAAGAAGAAGAAGAAGAAGAAAAAAAAACAAATGGAAAGATATCCTGTATGTTTGGATAGGATGAGTCAACATTATAAAGATATCAGTTCTCCGCAAGTTAATTTTTTAATTCTGTGCCATCCCAACAAAAATACCAGCACACTATTTTATGAAGATAGACAAGGTGATACTAAAATTCATATGCAAGAACAGGTGGAAAAACACTGGAAAAGAAAAACTATGAGGGAAAGCTAGCCTTGCCAGACATTAAAAAATAAAAAGCCTCTATAATTAAAAATGGGGTGGCACTGGTACATGAATAGACAAATTGGAATAGACTAGAAAACTCAGAAATAGACCCAAATACATCTTTACCCCAGTGATTTGAAATGTCACCTTTTACACACTGAAGATAGACTTTTCAATAGATGGTTCTGGGACAGTTGGTTAGCCATTTGGAAAAAGATAAAATTAGATCCATATGTTACACCTAACAAAAGAATAAATTCTACATGGATTAAGGATCTGTTTTAGTCCATTTTGAGTTGCTATGACAGAAATACCTGAGACTGGGCCTCAGGCTGCTTCTACTCATGGCGGAAAGTGGCAGGCGGCCCGGCCCGGTGGATACAAGCAGATGACATGGCAAGAGGGAGGGAGGGAGGGAGGGAGGGAGGGAGGGAGGGAGGGAGGGAGGGAGAGAGAGAGAGAGGGAGAGAGAGAGAGAAGGTGCCAGGGTCTTTTTAAGCAACGAGCTCTCGCGGGAACTAATAGAGCGAGAACTCACTCATTAATCCCCCCTCCCCCAGGGAGAGCATTAATCCATTCATGAGGGATCCGCCCCCATGACTCAATCAGTTTCCAACACTGGCACATTGGAGATCAAATTTCCGCATGACTTTTGGAGGGGACAACACATCCAAACTCCATCAGGATCTAAGTGTCAAAAATAAAACTATATACTTTAGCTCAGGCTGCTATAACAAAATACCACATACTGTCTGGGTGATGTATAAATAACAGAAATCTATTTCTCCCATTTCTGGAGGCTGGAAGTCTGGGATCAGGGAGTCAGTATGGTCGAGTTCTGGTGGGCTCTCTTCCAGGTTGCAGACTGCTTACCGCTCCTTTTATCCTCACATGGAAGAATAGAGCAAGGGACCTCCCCAGCCTCTTCCTGTAAGGGCACTCACTAATCCCATTCATAAGGGCTCCATTTCATGATCTGATTATTTCCCAACGGCTCCACCTCCTAAACCATCACACTGGGGATTAGATGTCAACATGTGAATTTTGGGGGGATACATCCAGTTTAAAACACCACACTAGGACCAGAAAACATGGTGAGTTCCTCTATAACTTTGATGTTGAGAAAGACTTTCAAACTATGACTCAAAATCCAGTAAAAAAGAGGCGTAAAAAAAAAAAATTGATAAATTTGAGTTCATTAAAGCAAAGAAATTTTGCATGACACAAAGCACCATAAACAAAGTCAACAAACAACTGGCAAACTGGCAGAAAATATTCACAACATATACTACAAAGGGTGATATCCTCAATCCATAAGTAACTCTTAAAAATTGAGAGACAAAACCCCCAAATCCAATAGTAAATGAGGGGAAAAGACGTGAACAAATAATTCACCAAAAAAGATGTAAAAATGACCCTCGAACATATGAAAACAATGTTCAAGGACACTCAGAAAGAGGCAGTGCTGGCCAGTTAGCTCAGCTGGTTAGAGCACAGCCTTATAACATCTAGATCCCCATACCAGCCAGGAGCCAAAAAAAAAAAAAAAAAAAAAAAAATTTAGAGGCAAATTACAACAATACTGAGATGTCATTTCTTACTTAGCAGATTGACGGAAAGTGAAAATGATCAAAGCACATTCTGTTGGCAAGGTTGTGGGGAAATGGGCACTCACATGGGTTGCTGGAGTGAATGCAAACTGGTACAATCTTTTCCAGGGAAATTGGCAATACCCAACAAAGTTACATATGCCCTTACCCTTTAACCCAGCAATTCCACTTCCAGGAATCTACCCTGAAGATGTACCTTCAATAGTAAGAAAATACACACGCAAAACGTTTTTCATTGTAGTGTTCTTTTTAATTGCAAAATATTGGAAACGACCTAAATACCCCTACATGGGAGAGTGGTTAAACAAACTGTAATATATCCGTACAATGGAGTACTATGCAGCTGTAAAACAAAATGAGGAAGATCTCTTTGAACTGATATGGTGTGAATTCCAGGACACACCATCAAATTACAAAAAAGCAAAGGCCAAAAGAATATCCATAGTGTGCTACCCTTCACGTGATGAAAAAGAGAATATAATAACACACACAGGTATCTGCTCATCTGTGCAAAGGATACACAGTAAGGATAGACTAGAAACCAGGGAGATTGGTTACCTACGGAGGCAGGTGGACGGGGTGGAAAGAAGTAGGGAACGGGATGGGGTAGCAGGGGAGAGGGGAGAGTGACACTTCTCTACCTTTTTTTTACTTTTATTATTGAGATATAATTTACATAACATAAAATTCATCCTTTAAAGTGTAAAATTCAGTGGTTTTTAGTATATTCACAAAATTGTGCAACCACTACCACTATCGAATTTCAGAACATTTTCATCACTCCAAAGGAAACCCTGTACCCATTAGCAGTCTCTCCCACTCCCCTCTCCACCTAGCCCCTCCTAACCACTAATCTACTTTTCGTCTCTATGGATTTGCCTATTCTGGACATTTCATATAATAAAATTATGCAATATGTGGCCTTTTGTGACTGGCTTCTTTAACTTAGCATAATGTTTTCAAGGTTCGTCCATGCTGCAGCATGAATGGGTACTCCATTCCTTTCTATGGCTGGGTAACATTCCATTGTATGGGTATACCACGCTTTGTTTATCCATTCAGCCGTTGATGGACACTAGGATTTTTCCAATTTTTGACTACTATGAACATTCATGTGCAAGTTTTTGTGTGGACATCTGTTCTCAGTTCGCTGTGCAGAGCCCAGCATTGCTCAGGCAGGGGGCAGGGGGTACTTCAGAACCCTTCAGCCTGGGCCCAGCAGTGAAGATTGGGGGCACTGGCCTCCAGCTCACCCAATGGCTGCTGCCCAGGGGATAACAGGAGGGGACAAAAGAAGGGGCAGACAGAGCCAGGGAGCCTGGCTGACACCCAAGTGTAGAGCATTCAGGAGACACTCAGGGGCCTGCCACCTCTGCCTGCATGCTGGGGAGCTATGGAATGAGTGCCTTAGGGCTAGATGCAGCTGGGGTGTGGGCGTGAGGGACCCCCCATGCCCCCCTGGTGCTCCCACAGCTCCCAGAACTGCTCATTCTCCATGCACAGATGCTCTGACCTTCTTCAGGCCCACAAAACCCCTATCTGGTGGACCCGTCCTTGCCCGAGTCACCCCACCCCAAGGGCCAGACCTGAGCCAGCCTTCCTCTCTGCCCTGTAGGGGCCAAGGGAAAATTTCCTCTTCACCCCTGAAGGTTCACTAAAAAAAAAAATCACTGACAAATTCAAATTAATATGAAGAAAAAGCATAACAAATTATATTTTAACATGCGTAGCAGAAGGGGATTGCAGACTGACTTCCCAGTGACCCCATGGGGCACAGGTGCTTATGTACCCTCTTTATAGGAAAAGGGGAGATGGGGGTGTAGGAGTAAATGATTTTAGGGGAGTTTAGTGGGCTTGGAGAACACACAGTGGTGTGGAACAAACTCTGTTTGGCCTGTAGAGTAGACAATGACTGGTAAATGATTCTCTTCAAAATATGAGGGGACTGAAATAGAAGAGAATGATCTGTGATAAAATTCTGTCCAGGGGTGTTGTTAGTATTTCTTCCTGTGATACGAGTTAATGAAAACTGAGGGAAAGGACCAGAGGATTGTCTCCTTCCTTGGTGGGTCCAGACTGTAGGCAGGTAAGGGGACATCTCCATCCTGTGCTCTGGAGAGAGATAGAGGATTGAGAGACGGGAGGAGGGTGGGGGGAGGTCAGAGAGACCTTGAGGCTGTGTCTTTATTGCAGCATGTGGAAGCACCATATTTTGGAGCAACAGCCCCCATTCCTGCCTGCCGCCCTTCAGAAATCAGCCCTGCAGCGCCTACAGGCCCAAGGGCGCCTCTTCCTCTCCCCCTCCCCTGCCCCGCACGCCGAGGCGCCAAGCCCAGCATTCTAGCTCCAGCTCCCTCTGGACCCTTCACTTCTTTCCCCTGCAGATTGGGCCCCCTCCCTACTCACCACCCTGTCACTAAACTCAAGACTTCCTCAGCCAAATGAACTTGCTCAAATCCAAATCCCATCCCTTACTCTATTGCTTAGAACTCTTGAGAGTGGCAGTAAAAAATCAAGGATGACGTTTTAAAAACTGATGTCATTTCTGCATTCTTGAGAACATCAGAATTAATCTTCTGGAAAGACTGATCTTCTGTTGGGAAAAACCCATTAATGGAGCTGTTTGTTATTCAAAGGCCAGGCTGAGTCTAGGCTGGGCATGGAGGGGACTTTCGTCACAGCAGAATTATTCTGTGAATGTCTGTCGTAAGATGAGAGGGGCCATCTCTAAAGAAATTGTTATAATGTTGATTTAAACTAAGAGATTGGCAGTTTTCCCTGCAGCCATGGGGCAAAGAGAGGGCTGATTGACCGGTGGGAATGACCCTTCAAAGCAGGTGGTGGTTCCTGATTTCCTGGCCTCAGTGGCACACAGCCCAGCCTCGGGCAGGGGGTGTCTGCAGGGAAAGAGGGGGCTGTGTCCCTCATTCTGCTTGGGCAGTGATGGGCCACACAGCCATCTCTGAGGAACGAGGTCTGCAGGGTAGTCCCCACCTCCAGGTTGAGAGGCAGCTGCTGGATCAGTGTGACCCACACCCCCCAATATACTCAATTTAATAGATGTAACCAGCTTTCCCAAGTCTGGAACAATCTGGAGGGTCCCTGGCCCACAGTAGCGGAACCCCTCACCAATTACAGAAGAATCCGGTGGGGAGGGTGCTTCCTCTAAATGCCTCCTGGAGAGACCTGGAGGATGGGCTTCTGTACCCCACCCTGGTGGGGAGCGGATGGAGGTGACCCAATTGCCCTGGACTGCAGCAAGCTGGCTAGCCTCCCAGGTCACCTGTGCCCCTGGACCCTGCTCCTCCAGCATTGCTCCAGGCTCCCACCTTTATTTCTGTCCCTGCAGTGCTCTGTCTTTCGGGAGCCTTTGAACACGTTCCCGCTGCTGGGAGGGCTCCTTCCCTGCCTCTCCCCCCTTCCCTTTCCCCAGCCTTGTCATCCAGGCTTAGACAGGCAGCCCCCTCCACGCAGGGGCTCTACACGCTGGTTGGGAACCCATGTACGGCGGCCGATGTGCCTACACCTCAGTCCTTGGCACACCATCACCTCTGGTCTGTGCCAGGCCTTACTCTGGTTTAATTTTGTTATTCCCTCTTAGCCCTATTCCCATTCCCCTCCTGCCAGAGGCAACCAATCTAACATGTTTAATGAGCATCTTTTTGCATGTGTTCTTAGGTAATGTGTCTTGTTTATTTATATAAATGCGATTTTATCTCCTCCTGTTTCTTAGTTTTTGCACTTAGCACTATGTTTTCTTTCTTTCTTTTTTTAAAAGATGACCTGTAAGGGGATCTTGGCCCTTGACTTGGTGTTGTCAGCACCACGCTCTCCCAGGTGAGCTATCAGCCATCCCTATATAGGGATCTGAACCCATGGCCTTGGTGTTACCAACACCACACTCGCCAAAGTGAGCCACGGGCCGGCCCTAGCACTATGTTTTCAAGATCCCTTAATATAATAATAACATAATAGATAATGTCTAAACTGTTACTTTTTGTTTGTTTTTTTGGTGGTTGGCTGTTATCAGGGATCCAAACCCATGACTGTTGTGTTATAAGGCTGTGCTTTAACCAACTGAGCTAACCAGCTAGTCCTGTTACTTCTAATTACAGTGCAGTATGCCATAGGCACAGGCATGTTTACCATCTGCTTGGGGGGATGGACACCCAGGTGGCTGCCAATTCCCTGCCACTGGGAATCCAGCTGCAAGGAACATCCTTACACATGAAGCTTATGAGATTTTCTTTGCAATAGTTACCTCAGAGCCCTGTTGGTGGGTGGCATGAGGCACGTTGTTGGAGTGAGCAGGACTGAAGCCAGTTAGGACAGAAGCAGGACCTTAAATACATGGGCTCTAAAAGATTTTAAAAGGACACAGCTTTTTTCTCAGCATGCATTTCTGAGTTCCCTCTTTTCCCATGGCTATTTGATGTTTTGAACCTTGCTTATGGGGCAGAATGGTATTATTTACATAAATGTAAAGTTGTTTTCCAGTCAGCCTGGAGCTGCAGACTTGCACGTACTATCCAGACCCTGGGAAACCAAGGAAGACATTGGTAAAGCTATGCTGATTCCACCCCTCCAGCAGGACCCTGAGATAACAGCAAGGATGGGAGAAAAACCAGACAGAGCCTTGCTGAGAACTTTGCACATGGCTCCTTGCACAGAGCCCCCACAGTTCATGTCCCGCTCCCTCCTGCTTTTCATTCCCCATGTTCCATTTCCTCAGCCCCCTCTTAAAAAACCCTTCAGTAAATCTGAATCTTTGAGATGGCTTCAGTCTGGCCATTCTCCAGGTTTACCAGAGAGATGGGTTAGCCTAACAGCTCTCCTGGTATTCCTGAATAAAAGCTGACTTTCATTTCACCAACATTTGACTTTTGAGTGGTTTGCTTTTATTTGGGGGCAGGCAGCCGGACCTGTGTTTGGCAACAGATTTTGGGGAGCCTCAGTCAGGAGCTGAGTGGCCCCTGTAACAATGTGGGCCACTTAATTTAATGAAAAGGTCAGGACATTATTCAGAATGCCCACCACCCATCCCCTCCCTCATCCCTCATGGCTCATATCCGCACATCCTGCCAATATTTGGCATTTATAGGGCTTTCTAACTTTTGCTCATATAAATGTAGATATCTCATTATTTTAATTTGGGGTTTATTCCAATCATTAATAATTTTAAGGATCTCCTTGTGCTGTTAAATTGGGGGCTTTCCTCCTCATACATAGATGTTGGCCTCCTTGCTGCCCACTTTTCTGTTTGAGTTTTGGTTTGTATGTTCTAGATATCCATCCCTTGCTGGTTTTAGACAGAGCAAAGTCTCTCACAGGGTCAGCCTCTATTATTTTTGTCTTTTTTTTTCTTGGCATGGGGATCTGAACCCTTGACCTCGGTGTTACAAACACCACACTAACCAACTGAGCTAACTGGCCAACCTTTATTTTTGTCTTTGTTCTTTCCTTGAAAAGAAATCTTTAATCTTGATATACTCAAATTCAAACTTTTAAAAAATCATATAGTTTATGGGTTTGAAATTTTGTTTGAAAAGTCCTTCCCCACCCCTAGATCACAAGACACTCCCCCATATTTTCTTCTATATCTTTATAGTTTTACATTTCAAATTTAGCTCTCTAACCCTGCTAGAGTTCATCCCTGAATGTAGCATTAGGTAAAGATCCAGTGTTATTTTTTCTGTAGAGTGAGGCAGTTTTGCTCCCACCATCTACTACGTATACATCCTTTCCCTACAGGTTGGGTTCCCACATGGACAGTCTACCTCTGAGCGCGCTCCTTACTTTATTGGTCTGTTCTAGCATCAGTGCCACACTGCTCGTATTACCATGGCTTTGTGGTGATATCTAGTAAGGCAAATGTCACCTTTAACTCTTATTTTTTAAGATTGACTTAGCTGTTTATTTACATTTTGGAGTAAGTTTATTGAGTTCTTAAAAAAAAAAGCAAAATCCAAATGGAGTTTTTATTAGGACTGCATAGAATTTAAAAATGACTTTGGGAAGAATTGGTATTTTTATAATACTATGCAGTTTATTTTCCTTTACATTTTAACTTATTTACCTGCTTAAATTGACAAATAAAAATTGTATATATTTATCATGTACAACATGTTGTTTTCAAATATGTATAGATTGTGGAATGGCTAAATCCAGCTAATTAATATATGCATTGCCTCACATACCATTTTTTTATGGTGAGAACATTTAAAATCTACTCTTAGTGATTTTCAAGTACACAACATATTATTAACTGTAGTCACCATGTTGTACAATAGATTTCTTGAATTTATTGGTCCTGTCTAACTGAAATTATGTATCCTTTGACAAACATTTTACCAATTCCCCCTCCACTCTTAGCCCCTGGTAACCACCATTCTACTCTCTACTTACTTGAATTTAACTCTTAGATTGTGCATATAAATGAGATTACGTGGTATTTGTTTTTCCGTGCCTGGTTTATTTCACTTAACATAATGTCCTCCAGGTTCATCCATGTTCTCACAAATGACAAGATTTCCTTCTTATTTTTAAGACTGAATAGTATTCCATTGAGTATTTACACCACATTTTCTTTACCCATTCACGTGTTGACGGACACTGAGATTGTTTCCATATTTTTGTTGTTGTGAATAGGGCTGCAATAAACATGGGAGTGCAAATATCTCTTCAACATACTGACTTCATTTTCTTTGGATATATAATATTATGTAGTTTTATCCAAGAACATGAACTATCTTATTATTCAGATCATTGTCTACATTCTTTATTAGACATTATTTTTTTCTCCAAGGAAGTCATATACATTTACTTAATTCCTAGATACTTTAGAGTTTTTGTTTTTATTGTTAGTGTATTTCCTCCCAACTTTTTTGTTCTAGGTTTTTGTTTGTTTGTTTTGCAGCTGTGCTGTACAGGGATCCAAATCCATGACCTTGGTGTTATAAGGCTGCGCTCTAGCCAACTGAGCTAACCAGCCAGCCCTCCAACTTTTTATTCTTTAAAATGCCAACCTATAGAGAGAGAAAGAGTGGAATGATGAGCACCTCATACACTTCACTTGGACTCAGCAGCTGTCAACATGGGCTATGGTTGCTTCATCTCTGTCCCTCTTCCTTTCATATACCTGCACGCTTTTTTCTCAGACCATCAGAAAATAAGTTCCAGACATCACGAATGCTATGTTTTAAAAAAACAACGTTTTCTAGTTGGTTATGCCTGGCATAGGGACATGTAACTGGTTTTTGTATGCTGATCTTGAATCTGGCAGCCTTGTTGTTACAAGGCTGCTGGCATTTTCTTTTTTACCACAACCACAGTTAGAATTACATTTCACAGCATTATCCTCCATCTTTACTTCTGTGATTTACTTGATATTTCTATTTTATTCTTTTTAATTTTATTTTTTTAGAATGTGGTTTCAAACTCTGAATTGATTTCATGACCCACTCAGGGGTCTCAGTTCACAGTCTGAGAACTGCTGCTCCAAATTGGGAGTCTGTGGTCTGTGCTCTGTTGGGGCTCAGAGGCTGTTTCCCCAAAATATGGTGCTTCAACATGCTGGAATAAAGAAGCAGCTTCAAGATTTCTCTGATACTCCCTCACGTCTCTCAGTCCTCTGCAAAGCACAGGATGAAGGTGTTCCCTTATCTGCCTAAAGTCTGGACTCATCAGAGAAGACAATTATCTCTGGCTTTTTCCCTGAGTTTTCATTAATTCATATCACAGGAAGAAAGACTGGAGTTTGTCAACACACCTGAGACTTTGGTCTCAGACCAATGTCTTCTATTTTAGTCCCATTCAGTATTTTCAAAAGAATCATTTGCCAGTCATTGTCTGCTCTACAGACTAAGTAGACTTTGTACCAGGCCATTGTGAAGGAGTCTTCAAAAGGTTCATGGAAGAATTTGTATTTTCTTTTTTTTAAGTTTATTTATTTATTATTATTATTTTTTTTTACATTCTAAGGTGTTGTTGCAGAGCGATTGGGGAGCAGGAGGTGAGGGGAAGGGGGAAGGGGGTGGAGAAGGAAGGAGAGAAGTGGGGCATGGTCAAGGCCTGTGGCAACCCCTCATTCCAGCCGGGGAGCCCAAGGGGCTTCCAGAAGTTTGGTGGTCGTAGCTGGGCTTGATGCAGAAGTCAGGGGGCGTGGCTGAGGCCCTCGGTCCCCCACTGTCCCAGCTCAGGATCCTGAGGCACTTCCAGCATTGTATTATCTCTTAAGTCAATTTTTCCATGAACTTTTTGAAATATCCTTGTATGTTTTCCAAGCTCATTGAACCCCACCCAAAAATCATTTACTCCTACACCCCCTATCTCTCTTTTTCCTATGAAGAGGGGTAAAAAAGGGTCTATACCCCATCGGGTTATTGGGCAATCATTCTGCAATTCCCCCATACTACACTCATTAAAATAAAATCTGTTATGCCTTTTCTTCATATTTATCTGAATTTGTGAGAGATTTTTAGTAAACCTTCAGGGGTGAAGAGGAAGTTTTCCCTTGGCCCCTACAACTCCTGCAGGCAGCATTCCCCCATTACAGGGTCTGATCCTACCCCATCGTCTGTCTTCCTTGTAGAGGTGGATACATCCCTGGCTGACTAAATTAGGGGCCCAGAGGCAAACAAACACTCCCAGTACTTATATCATTCGAGCCCTTCACGAACCGCTCCCTCCCCAGGGCTGGATTCCCAGCTGGGGTCAGCCTGGGCTCGGAGCTCTGCCACACCTGTTGTGCAACGCTGGGCTGGTCGCTGCTTCTCTCTGGGCCCTCGTTCTGTCCACTGGGGGTGGGAGCAGGGAGGGCATCTCTACAGGCCCTTCAGGCTCAGACTTTCGGTCTCCCCATATCATTATTTGCTCTTTCCTTTGGGGTGTGAGGAAGTGGGAAGGTGTGGCACTGAGGTGGAGAAAGCAGAGGTGGGGCTTCACCCTTGAGCTCTGCCCTCGACCCTGCCTGGTGAGTCACCTCCTGCCTCAAAGGACTGCTGCCTCCAGCTCCAAGTGCTACTGGGGTGGCTGGGGGATGAGAAGGCTTTCCTCCCACGGAAGGCAACGAACAATGTTATGGCTGGTGTTTTTGTTTTATTCCTTTCCTGTGTGTGTCTTCTATTTTTAGCAAGTTTTTACTGAGATTGGACTCTGGGACACTGTGGGAGATAGAACACCTTTGGGTGCCCCGGTGACTAAACACCCTAATTGCTGTCTGCTGCCTTCTCTCTGAAGCTTGGAGTCCTGATCTCTGGCCTGTGCAGCTCTAGCCTGTGGATTTGGGGGTGGTGGGTGTTAGCCACGATGGCTGCGGCAGTGGTCAGGGCCTGGGAACAGCAGGCAGGAGGCCCGGGCCCTTAGTTTTCAATGCTCAGCAGACTTGTGCGACCTTGGGCAGGTCGCTCCCCTACCGGGGCTTCAGTCTCCACATCTATCAAATGGAATGATGATAACCCCTGTTTTTTGGTTTTGGTGAGAATCCAAAGAAGTCAGGGGCTTAGAGGTGCTTATGGTATCTCTCCACATTAATTTATGTACTTTGAAAAATCTTAAAATAATTTTTTATTATTTTCTTGCATTTTTCTTTTACATTCAGTCCTAAATACTTTTTTGTTTCTATTATAAATGATACTTTAAAAATGACTTTTCCTGACTACTATATAGAAGTTAAATTGATTTTCGTACATAGATTTTGTATCTGGAAAATTCGGCACAGTACATTTTTTATTAATTTAATCAATTATCTGTAGGGTGTGTGTGTGTGTGTGTGTGTGTGTGTGTGTGTGGTGGGTTTTCTATGCAGACTGAAATTTCTTGAGGAGGTGTACTTCCCCCTAGGGGGAGATTTGGAAATTTGTAGGAGAGGTTTTCGTTGTTATGCCAAAGAATTTATGCATCAAAATGCATATATATATATATTTTTTTTTTTAAGTGATAGACTTTATTTTTTTTATCAGTTTTTGGTTTACAGAAAAATTCAGCAGAAAGTAGATATCGCTCACATACTCCCCCCCCCACAACTTCTCCTATTATTAACATTCTACATTAGTGTGGTACGTTTGTTACAAATACGAACCAATATTGATACGCCATTTTTAACAAAACTTTACATTAGGGTTCCTTCTTTGTGTTGTACCGTTCTATAGGTTTTGCCAAATGCATATGTCATGCGTTCACCATTACTAGTACCACACAGAATAGTTTCACCCCCTAAAAACCCTCTGTGCTCCACCTATTCATCCCTCCCTCTTCCCTCCTCCTCTGCATCCCTGGCAACCAATGATCTTTTTTTCCTTTTCATGACCTCAAACATTTATCATTTCTTTGAATTGAGAACATTCAAAATCCCCTCTTCCAGCTCATTGAAAGTATACAGTAGATTGTTGTTAATTATAGTCCCCTGCAGTGCTGGTGAACACCAGATGCTCTTACTCCTCCTGTCTAGCTGTGATTGTGTGTCCATTACCCAACCTGTCACTACCCCTTCTGGCCCTTACTCTTGCCAGCTTCTGGGAACCCCCACTCTACTCTCTACTTGTATCTAATCAACTTTCTTAGTTTCCACATGAGTGAGAACATGCGGTGTTTCTCTTTCTCTTCCTGGCTGACTTCACTTAACATATTATCTTCCAAGCTCTTCCATGTTGCCACAGATGACAGGATTTCATTTTTTTTATTGCTGAATAGTATGAGGGGTCTTCAAAAAGTTCGTGGACAATGTGTATTACGAAAAAACTATGCATGCACCAAAATAAACTCATGCTAACTTGTTATCACATGTCTGAACAGGATCTCGTTTGAGACACTAAGAAGGGTCCGACATCAGTTTGAAAAGAGCCCCTATCAGAGCAACAGATATTCTGCTAAAAGTGAAGCAAGAACAGACATCAATTTTATGGTGAAGCGTGGGTGGGGGAATGGTAAGATCATTGATGCTTCACAAAAAGTTTATGGGGACAATGCCCCAAAGAAATCATCAGTTTACTAATGGACAGGTCATTTTAAGAAGGAGAAGGGAGAAGATGATATTGAAGATGAAGCCCGCAGTGCTGGACCATCCACATCAATTTGTGAGGAAAAAATTGACATCTCAATAGGTTCAGCTTACACTATTCTGACTGAAGGATTAAGGCTGAGAAAACTATCCACTTGATGGGTGCCAAGACAGTTGTGCCCAGATCAGCTGCAGACAAGAACAGAACTTTCTTTCTTTCTTTTTTCTTTTTTTTTTTTTTTTTGTCTTTTTTGTGACCGGTACTCAGCCAGTGAGTGCACCGGCCATTCCTATATAGGATCCGAACCCGTGGCGGGAGCATCACAGCGCTCCCAGCGCCTCACTCTCCCAAGTGCCCCACGGGCTAGGCCCTTTCTTTTTTTTTTTTTAAAGCTGACTGGTAAGGGGATCTCAACCCTTGGCTTGGTGTTGTCAGCACCACACTCAGCCAGTGAGCGAACCGGCCATCCCTATATGAGATCCGAACCTGTGGCCTTGGTGTTATCAGCAAGCACCGCACTCTCCCGAGTGAGCCACGGCCCGGCCCTCAAGAACAGAACTTTCAATGGAAATTTTAAACAAGTGGGATCAAGGGCTGAACAGTTAGCTGAGTTAGTCAGTGCGTTGTGCTTGTGACACCAAGGTCTAGGATTTGATCCTCGTTCTGGCCAGCTGTCAAAAACAAACAAACAAACAAAAAAACCCAAGTGGGATCAAGAGCCTGAAGCATAGCATTTCTCCAGAGAATTGTAACAGAAATGAAGCATGGCTTTACCAGTATGATCCTGAAGACAACGCACAATCAAAGCCATGGCTACCAAGAGGTGGAAGTGATCCAGTCAAAGCAAAAGCCGACCAGTCAGGAGTAAAGGTCATGGCAACAGTTTTTTGGGATGCTCCGGGTGTTTTGCTTGTTGACTTTCTGAAGGGCCAAAGAATGAAAATATCTCCTTATTATGAGAGTGTTTGGAGAAAGTTAGCCAAAGTTTTAGCAGAAAAATGTCCAGGAAACCTTCATCAGAAAGTTTCTCCACCACGACGATGCTCTTGCTTATTCCTATTATCAAGTAAGGACAGTTTCGTGAGAGTTGCAATGGGAAATCATTAGGCATCCACCTTACAGTACTAATTTGGCTCCTTCTGTCTCTTTTTTGTTTTCTAATCTTAAAAAAATCTTTGAAGGGCACCCATTTTTCCTCAGTTAAAAAAGACTGCTTTGACATGGTTAAATTCCCAGGACCCTCAGTTCTTTAGGGATGGACTAAAAGGCTGATATCATCACTTACAAAAGTGTCTTGAACTTGGTGGAGTTAATGTTGAAAAACAAAGTCTGTATTTTTTATTTTTATCTTTTAATTCCATTTTTCCATGAACTTTTTGGAGACTCCTCATATTCCATCGTGTATATACACCATATTTTCTTTATCCATTCACCTGTTGATGAACTCTTAGGTTGATTCCAGGTCTTGGCTATTGTGAATAGTGCTGCAATAAACATGGGAGTGCAAATATCTCTTTGATATATATTGAGTTCCTTTCCTTTGGATGTATACCCAGTAGTGGCATTGCTCGATCATATTATAATTCTATTTTTAGTTTTCTGAGGAACTTCCAGACTGTTTTCCATAATGGCTGTACTAATTTACATTCCCACCAACAATGTGTAAGTATTCCCCTTTCTCTGAATCCTTGCCAGAATTTATTTTCTGTCTTTTTGACAATAGCCTTCTAACTGGTGTGGAATGAGATCTCATTGTAGTTTTAATTTGCATTTCCCTGTGATTAGTGATGTTGAGCATTTTTTCATATGCCTTTTGGTGATTTGTATGTCTTCTTTTGAGACGTGTCTGTTCAGCTCATTTGCCAATTTTAAAGTGTATTATTAGTACTATTATTTTGCTGTTGAGTTGTTAGAGTTCCTTGTATATTCTGGATATTAATCTCTTGTAGGATATATAGTTAGCAAATATATTTTCCCATTCTGTAGGTTGTTTTTTCACTTTGTTGATTGTTTCCTTTACTGTGCAGAATCTTTTTAGCTTGATGTAATACCATTTATCTACTTTTTGCTTTTGTTGCTTGTGCTTTTGAAGTTCTCTTTGTAAAGTCTTTGCCCAGACCAATGTCCTGACCAACACCCTGTTGCCCAGACCAACACCCTGTGTTTTCTCCTAGTAGTTTCATAGTTTTGGGTCTTACATTTAAGTCTCTAATCCATTTTGAGTTGATTTTTGTATACAATAATAGATAGGGGTCTAGTTTTATTCTTCTGCATATAGACATATTATTTCCCCAGTACCATTTATTGAAGAAGCTGTCCTTTCCCCAATGAATATTCCTGGTGCTTTTGTTGAAAATCAGTTGGCTGTAAATACATGGCTTTATTTCTGAGTTCCCTATTCTGTTCCAATGGTCAGTGTGTCTGTTTTTATGCCAGTACCATACTGTTTTGGTTACTGTAGCTTTGTAGTGTATACATATATATATGTGTGTGTGTATATAAATATATATACACACATATATATATGTATATATATAGTAGTATATTTTGAAATCAGGTAGTGTGATGCCTACAGCTTTGTTCTTTTTGCTCAGGATTGCTTTGGCTATTTGGGGTCTTTTCTGGTTCCATATGAATTTTAGGACTGTTTATTCTATTTCCATGAAGAATGTCATTGGTATTTTGATAGGGAATGAATTAAATCTGTAGGTTGTTTTTGGTAGTTCGATCATTTTCACAGTATTAATTCTTCCAGTACGTGAACATGGGATGTCTTTCCATTTCTTTGTGTCTTCTTCAATTTCTTTAATGTTTTATAGTTTTTCTTGTAGAGCTATTTCATCTCCTTGGTTGAATTTATTGCTAGGTGTTTTTTTGGTAGCTATCATAAATGGGATTGCTTTCTTGATTTCTGTTTCCAGCTTGCTCATTTTTGGTTTAAGAAATGCTACTGATTTTTGAATGTTGATTTTATATCCTGCAACTTTACTCAATTCGATTATTGGTTCTAGGAATTTTTTTTCTTTTTTTGGTGGAGTCTTTAGGTTTTTCTATATATAAGATCATGTCATCTGCAAACAGGGACAATTTGGCTTCCTCCTTTCTAGATTGGTTGCCCTTTATTTCCTTCTCTTGCCTAATTGCTCTGGCTAAGTCTTCTAGTACTATGTTGAATAAAAGTGGTGAGAGTGGGCATCCTTGTCTTGTTCCAGTTCTTAGAGGGGGGAGAGCTTTTAGCTTTTCCCTTTTTAGTATATTAGCTGTGGGTTTGTCATATATGGCCTTCACTGTGTTGAGGTAGGTTCCTTCTATGCCTAATTTGTTAAGGGTTTTTATTATGAAAGGATGTTGTATTTTATCAAAAGCTTTTTCTATGTCAATTGAGATGATATATGGTTTTTGTCCTCCATTCTGTTTATTTATTTAGTGTGTGGTCTTTTAAAAAATTTTTAATTTATTGATATACAATGTAGTTGATTTTTGTGTCCTTTTAGCAATTCCTCCTTTTCTCTCTCCCTCTCCCCTCTTCCCCCCCATATCACATTTATTGATTTGAGTATGTTAAACATCCTTGCATCTCTGGGGTAAAACCCACTTGATCATGGTGAATGGTCTTTTTTTAATGTGCTGCTGAATTAGGTTAGCTGGTATTTTGTTGAGAATTTTTGCATCTATGTTAGGGATATTGGCCTATAGCGTGTGTATGTGTGTCCTTGTCTGGTTTTGGTATCAGCATAATGCTGGCCTGGTAGAATGAGTTTGGAAGAATTCCCACCTCTTCAATTTTCTGTTGTTTTGCCCAAGAATTTTTACATACCAAAATGAATATTATTTTATTTTAAAGTACTTTATTTTTATATTACAATTAAAGCATTATATTGATTTTTTGAAAATGTGTGTGGGCATATTACATTCTTTAAGAAATTCAGTCCAGGGTGGGGAGGGTGGTGTTAATTTGTTATAGAAAGGGGAAGTTGGATCTGATAGGGCTGTAAACTTCTGAGGTTTTGGCACATTTCTTTATTTCCAATCTTTATATTTTTGTATCTTTTTCTTGTCTTGCTGTGTTCTCAAGATCTGGACAATGTGAAACAGAGTGGTGATGATGCACACATCTTTAACGTTGCTCCTAACTTTAAAGGAAATGCTTTCAAACGCATTAACCTTTTACTAAGATTTTCTTTAAAATCACTAATGAACGTTGAATTTTATCACACTGCCCCCCCGGACCCCGCATCTGAGATGTTCATATTTCTCTTGATGTCATGCATCACGTTACTGGATCTTCCTGTTTTATCTGCCCACTTTGATTGTTTTTCTCATAATTTATCTGGAAGCCATCTGGAATTTCTGGGATAAATCCACCTTGGTCCTGATACATTCTCCTTTTTCCTGTTGCCCATTTCCAGCTAGCATAGTGAGTGAGACAGGCGCACCGTTTTCTCCTACGGTGGGATCCTTGGGAGGTCTGAGTATCAAAGTCATGCTGGCCCCACAAAGGGAGTTGGGGGCACTGTCTCGCGGGCTGATTTCCGGGCGTGCGGGGTGCGGGGCGGTGAGGTCGGGGAGCAGGGTCTGTTCGTCCTCCCAGCCCCAAGTCTAAAGAGGTCGCCGAGGGCTCCGGCTGCTCATCGCCTCTCCCGGCCCCCACGCCGCCTGAAGTCGCCCACCCCGCAGTCTCCATCCAGTCCACGTGCCAAGCGCCTCCGAGGGAGGGTCGGCGGTCCACCGCAATGGCCCAGGGCAACGCCAGGGCCGAGCGCAATGTCAGGGACCCTCCCACACGGGGGCTCGCCTCTGTGGGGGAGCCTTGAGGGGGCCGCCTCCTAGCGGCCGCGGGGCGCAAGAGCCGGGTGAGCGGGGCGGAGTGCGCCGGTCCGGGATGAGAAGCTCAAGAGCCAGATGGCACCAGGTCCTTGCGGCCATCGCTGGGACTGGTCACGCAAGCAACCCAGCTTCAGAGAAGGGGTGACCAGGACCCAGAGTCACACAGTAGACCCATAACTGCTGCTTTCGGACCCTTCTGAGCCGTGATGTTCCTGTATCTTAATCTCTTTACCTGTAAAATGGGGATACTCCACCTGCCTGTTAGGAAAATGGGAGGAAGGTGATGGGATACTCCACCTGCCTGTTAGGAAAATGGGAGGAAGGTGATAAAATACAGAATTCAGACTTTCCAGAGGATGCCTCCGTATTCAGCCTCAGCATTCTTATTTTCTTGTCTCTTGTAAGCACTTGACCAATGGCAGCTAGGGGCAGGGAATTCAGGATTAACACTACTCAGTTGTCTAGACTGAGAGTTCACATCAGGGAGGTCTGGGTGAATAAAGCATATTTGTTCATTTTTTCATTATTGTTCATTTATTCCCCAAATATTTACTGAGCACTGTGGTAGGCAAAATAATGCCCCCCACAAGATGTTCATATCCTAATTCCTAGACCTGTGAATGTGTTTGGTTACATGGCAAAGGCGAGTAAGGTTATAGACTGAATGAATGTTGCTAATCAGCTGTCAAAGATAGGAAGACAACCTGGGATTGTGCAGGCGGGCCCAATGTAATTACCAGGGTCCTTAAAAGAGCAAGGAGAAGGCAGAAGGGTCAGGGAGAGATGTGGCTACAGAAGCAAGGCACAGAGAGATGCAACATTGTTGGTTTTGAAGATGGATGAAGGGGGCCTCTAGAAGCTGGAAAAGGCAAAGAAATGGATTCTCCTCTAGCACCTCCAGTAAGGAATACAGTCTTGTCAACACCTTGATCATAGCCCAGTGAGACCTGTGTTGAACGACTCAACTATACAATAAGAAATCAGTATGGTTTTATTTTTTTTTTTATTTTTTATTTTTCTAATCAGTATGGTTTTAAGCTGAGTTTCCTATTGCTGTTACAGCAGCAATAGGAAACTAATAGAGTCAGTATGGTTTTAGAAATAGAAATCAGTATGGTTTTAAGCTGAGTTTCCTATTGCTGTTACAGCAGCAATAGGAAACTAATAGAGTCCTAACAGATACGGTGCAAACCACTGGGACAGAGGGGCACTCATCCACTCATTCATTCACCCCTAAGTATTTAGGAAGTATTTTCTATGGTCTGCTCAGAAAGAAGGCCAGCAAGGTCGTGGCTCCTGGGGGTCCATGGCTTGAGCTGCAGAAAGGCCACTTGGATGGGGCTGCATCCTCCTCCCGCTTCCTTTGACCTCCCAGAGCTGACAGTAAGCCTGCAGGATGACAATGCCCTCCATGTGGCATACAGAGGATTACATGGCCCTGGCTTGGATTGTTGCCTTGGAAAGAGAGTCTCAGAGAGGTGAGATGACCTGCTGAAGTTCCCAGAGTGGGTGTGAAGAGGCCTGCCATTGGTTCTCCCGGAGGAAATTTGCCCAGCCTCCAATGTAAATGAGGCATGATCTCTCCCTCTGGGAGCAGCCAGTCTAGTTGGGTAGAAATGAGGGATCAGAGAGGACACATTAGGATACCTAAATGCTATAGCCTGAAAGTCTATGTCCCCGCAAAATTCATATGTTGAAATCCTAATCCTCAAGATGATTAGGTCATTAGGGCAGAACCCTCATGAATGGTATTAGTCACCTTATAAAAGAGGCACGGGGGAGCCTGTTTGCTCCTTCCATCTTGTGAGGACTCAGCTAGAAGGTGGCAAGGATTGGGTCCTCACCAGACATGGAATCTACTGGAACCTTGATCTTGGACTTTCCAGCCTCCAGATCTATGAGAAATAAATGTTTGTTTATAAGCTCTCTAGTTTATGGTATTTTTGTTAGAGCAGCCCGATGGACTAAGACACTAGGAGAGCAAGGCTGCTGTTAACAGAGAGTCGGCAAAAATCCAGAGGCTCAAATAACATAAAAGTTAATTTTGTTCTCAATAGTTTGAGCTGAGTGTTCCATGTCTGTCTAAAGTCACCTCAGAAACCCTCTCATTTTTCTGCCTTCCTCTAGGCAAGTGGTCCTCGGCTGGTGGTGAATTTGCCCACCAGGGCACATTTGCCAACATCTGAAGATATTTTTGGTTGTCATGACTTGGAGTATATTAGCACCTAGTGGGTAGAGGACAAGGACATTTCCAAATGTTCTACAATGTATAGGACAGCCCCCCACAACAAAGAACTGCCCTACCCAAAAGAGTTGAGAAATGCTGGCTTAGGCCTGGAGTGTTGTTCACATCTGCAGAGTCAGAGCTGGGCCACTGGCCCTCCAACCCAGGGGAAGGAGGATGACAGCATAGGCAGGCCAGGTCCAGAAGTGTCCTCATCATGTACACTTACATCCACGGAATAGAGCCTAGTCACATGGTCACACCTGACTGCAAGCTAGGGGTGGGGGGTGGGAAATGTACTCTAGGGTGTGTTCAGGAGGAAGGGAGTAGCAGACTTGGTGGACAGCTAGCAGCCTCCACCACGGGGATCCTAATTGATACAAGAGACATAGATGGTGGTGGTGGGGCTCAGAGCTTGTTCAACTTGCGGAGACAGGAGAGAGCCCGATGAGCAAATGGTTCTGCCTGGATAGAGTCTGACAGTGGTGAGGAATGGAGAGGATGAGTAGGCAGAGGTGAACAGCAGTCGGGTGGCAGGAACCTTAAATACTGGACAGAGGAGTCTGGACTTTGTCCTGGAGGCAGGGCAAGGCATCTGGTCTCCTGACTTCCTGCCCAGGCTCTTCCCTGCTTGAAGCTGATCCCCTCTCGTCCACCTTACATTGCTGGGACAATAATTTCCTACTTTGCCAAGACGACTGGCAGCTGCTGGACCATAGTTTGGTCCTCAGAGCCCCAATCCCTGCTCTCATTGTCCTTCACAGTTACTAATCAGACCCCCCACCCCCAAACACAGTTCCACACATTGCCCTCCATAGGCTTTCCAAACACTGCTTTCCACATTCCCCAGTCACTGTCTTCCAGAGTCTCCCCCGCAGACCCCCACAGCATTCCCACCCTGACACCCCCACCCACCAGATCTTCCGGCTTGATTCTCTGAGGCTAATTGACCATGAGGCCCAGACTCTGGCAAGGAGCCTGTCTCTGCCCCCTGGGAGTGAGTGCTGGCAGACAGGTATGAATGGGCAGGATCTGAACAGGCCATTATAGATTTGGTCAGGGTGAGCGTGGAGGAGACTGCAATGGTGTGTTGTATGGGAATGATCACATGGCCCTAGATTAGTCACTGTCCTGACTGGGCCTCAGGTTTACACTTTGCACAGTGGGGATTTTGACCTCACAGGGGTACTGGGGCAGTGGTGGGAGGAAGGCCCCAGACATCCCCAGTCTCAAGTGTACACTAACTTCTGAGAGAGGGGATCCATCTGATGACTGTCAGCCCAGCTCCAGCTGGACTCATGTATAGAGGAAATGATGGAAACGACAACTCATACTTGTACTGTACTTGACAGGTGACCCTGATCCTGGCACCCCATACCTCGCTCGCTCCATTGCCCACAATGACTCGAATGTGGGAGCCAGGCTTGTAGAGAGGGCATGGGGCTGGGTTTGCAAGGAGGAACAGACATCCCTAGCCCGGTGATCCTCAAACTTAGCTGCACATTAGTATCACCTGGGGAACTTCAAGCAGTCCTACAAGTCCGGGGCCACCCCAGACCAATCAAATCAGAACTTCTGGAGATGGGGCCAGGACCAGGTATTTTCCACCCTCCCCCTCTCCCCCCCATCTGATTTAAATGTGCAGCTGGGGTTCAGATGCATCGAGCTGGGCAGGACAGAAGGTACCCAGAGCAGGAAAGATGTGTTCTGAGCATGCAAGACATCAGCCCGTTCATCCACCCGGCGCTTCCCACCGGCCTTAGGAGACCCTGGGTGTCCAGCCACAGCTCAGTGCAGGGTCATGCAGTGCTTTCCACATGAGGAGCATCTCGTACGGCGCGAAGCGGTGCACGAGGAGCAGCTTGCGGTAGACGCAGGTGTCGAAGGGGGGCTGCCGGGAGCCGGGCAGCTGCACGCCGTGGGGCCGGATGCCCCTGTGCGCGCTAGGCACCAGGCCGGCGCACTGCAGAGACATGCCCATGTAGGCGTCGTCGATGGGGAAGAGCGGGGTGTGGCGTGCAGCCGTGCGCAGGGCCCGGGCCGTGTGGCTGGACAGCAGGAAGCCGCAGCCGCTGCAGTACACTGGATATTCCCGCTTGGGGAAGAGCTGCGGAAGCACAAAGTACTTGCTCCAGCTGTCGCGGACAGGCACGGTGCCTTGCATGAGCTGTCCGATGAAGAGGTGGCCGATGGGCGGCTGTGCCCCCAGGAAGCAGAGCACTTTGGCGGTGTGCACGAAGATGTCGTCTGCGCTGAGCAGGAAGCGCGCGTGCGGGCAGCGCGCTGCCAGCCAGTCGAGGAGGTGCAAGTGCTTGAGCGTGAGGTTGAGGAAGGTGTCGGCGAAGGCCCACCGCAGCACGTCGCCGTGCTCGCGCACCTCTAGGCCCACCAGCGCCGCCAGCCGCTCGGTGCGCGCCGCCTCTTCGGCCCCGGCGTGCCCAGGAGGACGAGGCGGTGCACCGGCGGCCCGCCGTAGCTGCGCTCCTGCCCCCACGTGCGGCGGATGAGCTCGCGCCGCTCGCTCGTAGTGCGCGGGCGACGACTTCACGGCCAGCAGTAAGAAGAGGCCACGGCGGCCCGCGCACTTGGCCGGAGCGTCCCAGAGCAGCGGGAAGTGGCGGGAGTGGCGGTACCGCAGGAAGTCTTGGATCCGCGCAGGCAGCTGCTCAAAGTCAGCCGTGGTGTTCACCGAGGCGTTGCCCACGCACGGGGCCCCCGGGTTGAGCGCCGACGGCTGCGTGGCGGCCGCGGGATCTTCGGTGGGGCCCTCCCACTTCTAAGGGGACCTCGGGGCATGGAGGAACCACAGGTGCAGTGCCAAGAAACTCACTTCCACCAGGAGGAGGGCCAGAGCCTTTGGGTATCATGGACCTGCGGCAGGGAAAAGCCATCTGTGGGGGAAACTGAGTCAAAGGTGAGCCAGGAGTCGTGTTTGACATCAGCGGGACGCCACACTTCTCCCATCATGTCTCTCCCAGAACCCACCCTCAGCCCCTTCTCAATTCTGCTGTTAAGAGGTAAAGAGGAACCCAAATTCCAGAAGCATCTCAGGTCTCCCACAGTCAGAAGCGTTCTTCTTACCCTCAGATCTGTGTATCTCATTGCCTCCTGTCGCCCCCCCACTTTCCCCACCCCAGGCTGCCGTCTAGGTCTGGCAGACCCACTATGTTCAAAGTCAAAGTCTCCGTCCTCCCGTGAATCCGTATCTTGCGTTTCCCATCTCGGTCAGTGGTACCACCAGTCACCCAGTTGCTCCAGCCAAAATCCCTGACTCCCTCCCTGCCCTCCTCAGCGTATGAACACTCTTCTCATCCTGTTGACTCTGCATCCTGCCTATCTCTCATGTTTATTCCCTCCTCTTCATCCTGTCCAGCCTGGAGCCTCTCTGATCTATTCCTTTCTTTGCCACCAGAGTCAAGGAAGCAGGAGGTAATAGCACTGGACTCAGACACGGGTTAGAACTGCACCATCTGAACAAGTCAGTTCAGGTCTCTGGGTCTGAATATTCTCATCTATAGCAAAGGCTTAGTCAGTTCCTGTCTGCAGGGTTCTTGTGAGCCTTAACTGAGCATGAAGTGGCCAGTGAATGAGTGACACCTGTATTATGACTTCTTTGGCACCCTCTCCCTCCACCTCCTTCTGTTTTTACCTGCTGGTATTTTTTGCTGTTTGACAAACATGTGAAGTCAGGCTCTTTCTGTATATAATATGCCCAATTGTACCTCAAGCTTGGCCTTCATGAAGACCTCCCAGGACACATCCCAGACCGTAATAACCCTACCTGTATTTAACTATGCCCTGCTAAGTTCAGTTGCATTGGTTTCAGCATCTCAAACCACTCCCTTAAAACACACTCCTCTCTTCAGATGGGCACAAAGCAGGTGTTCAAATCAGTGAAGCACGAAAAACCGAAAGTGTGGTATCCCAGAAATCAAGTAAAAAAGCATGGGAGAAGAGTGCATGATTAACTGCCTCAAAAGCTGCTGACTAGTCAAATAAGATGGAGAACACTGGTGACTTGGAGAGCACTCTCAGTTGAGCAGTGGGGGTGAGAGCCTGATGGGGGTGGGTTGAAGAGAATGCAAAGAGAAGAATTAGAGAAAAGTGCTGGCAACTCTTTGGGGGTGGGGGAAATTTTGCTGCAAGAGGAAGCAAAATAAGGTAGTAGGTGATAGGGGAATGAGGTCAAAGATTTTGTTGGGGTTTCCTTTGGTTTATTTTTGCTTTTTAAGGTGGGAGAGATGTTCGCTAATAAACTGTTCATTTGTTCTTGCAAAAAGCAAACAAAAAGCAAAGCAGGTGTTCAGTGAAAGAATGGCAGCAGTTAACACCAAATACAAGCGGAGAACCTTGCAGAAGTGTCAGTGTAGTCACTGAGTGCCCATTAGAAATACTATATACAGGTTTTTATTGTGCTTAACATATTCCTGCTTAGTATTTGATGCATTAAGGGGGACGAGATGAGCTATGTCTATTTTACCATCACTGTGTACTTAGTGCATAGTCCTGTGCCTGGCACTTTTGGGGCATGCAATAAATATTTTTTTCCCATGAATAAAGAATTAAAAAATGAATGAAAATAGAATTTGGAGTCTGAATAGCTGGGCTTGAGTCCTGGCTCCTTTCATGAGTTAACCTCCTAGGTTTCAGTTTCTTCATCTGAAAATTTGAGAACATTAAAACTTTTTTTTTTTTGGTGGCTGGCCAGTATGGGGATCCAAACCTGTGATCTCGATGTTAACATTAACACTTTTTTGGGGGGACCTGGGCAGTATGGGGATCTGAACCCATGACCTTAAGGCTGTGCTCTGACCAACTGAGCTAACTGGTAGTCCCCTTAACACTCATTTTTCAGTGAAATAAGAAAATAATTTTGTGACTGCTGAAGTGCCATACAAATGCTAGTTAAAAAAAAAAAAATTAAAAAGCACTCCTTCCCCTCCCCCCCGGCCCCAAATCATTTCTAGAAAGAAAAATAATCAGCCTTAAAGCAAAGATAAATCTTGTTTCAATGAAACTTGCATTTACCTTGATAAACCTGATCCAGGAACCTGTATTACAGCCAACTTTTGATACGCAAGTGAGGAAAAGGTGTTGGGCCTGGACGCGCTCCTGTGGGCAGCGCTGGCTTGCTCAGCTCCGTTCTTGGATGCTGCACTGTGTAGCCCGATGGTTTTGACTTGCTGTGAAGCTCTGGGCATTTGTGGTTCTTTTTGCTGGATCTCCCCTTTTCTCAAGGCACTCTTCCAGGTGCCCTGGAGCCTCTTCTGTCTCTCATCCCTGGTCTCTCAGGACTCAGCTCAAGTACCCCCTCCTCCAGGTCACCTCCCGGTAAGTCCAGATCATCAGAACCTGTCTCCTTGTTGATGCCTCAGCTGCTGAGTAGCAAAGTTGGTGAAAGAGGACAGATCTGCCTCTTATTCCACCCTTTTGAATCTCGGGTTCCTTATTTGTGGGACCTTAGGCAAGTTATTTATTTCAGTGTCTCAGGATTATATGAGTTAATTTGAGTAAGGCACTTAGATCCATGCTTGGCAGGCAGTAGGTACCATAGTAATGTAGCAATTGGCTAACATGAGAGCATTTTGGGGGCAAGGTAGATGATCTTTTTATGGATTAAGTCTAGCTGTCTCACACAGTATGGTATGAAGTTCCTTTGCGATCTTCTAACTACGGGCCTTTCTCACTCTTTACTGCTCCACACATAATATATCTGTTTATTGCTTGCCTTTGAAGTGCTCTTCATTCTGCCTAGCATTCCCCCCCTTCTTTTCCCAGGAACTATTTTAGTTATTTCCCTTGCTGGTTTGACACTGAGAGATAAATGGCTGGAACACAGATTCCTGGGTCACCCACCAGCTCCCTACCACACCAGGGTATTCTTGGGGGAATATTTGCAGAGCAGATGTGGCAGGCCAAGAAACCTTTTATTACCTGTTAGGACTCTGGCCCCAACCTCCAGCATGAAGATCTAACCCCCAGGGGCTGCACTGGACCCATGCAGTACTGGCAACTTTTGTCCTGGTTCCTTTCCCTTTGGCATCCCTCTGCTTCTTGCCTGGGAGAGAAGGATGAGGAGAGGGGAAAAAAGGTACCTCTTTCTCAATAGGAGGAAGCCCAAGTCCCATCTTACCTTGTGTGTCTGAGAAAGAAGAAATAAATGGGAGAAATTCCCAAACTGGGACTAGCCTTTAACTGATGTTCCACCCCCAGGACTGTGGCTTATTTTAATAATCTGGAATCTGACCAGTCCTTGGCATCACTGCTCCTCTTTAGGAGTAGGGTGAAGATGGGGAGGGGAGCTACATTAGGAGGGCAGCTTGCTTATTCTTTGAGATGAAGATCAAATGTCGTCTCTTCTAGGAGACTTTTCTTGACCCCTTCATCCTCCAACTGCCTCATACTCGCCAAGTAATACAGATATATCTTTACTGAAACATTTTAATGCTACAGATTGAGAACAACTCCAGGGCATGGGACCTATTCTGTTAACATAGTGCATGCTTTAAAATCTTTGTTGAATAAGTTGCATATAAAATTTAGAAGTACTTTTTTTTTTTAAGGTGAAACATTTTTATTTGACAATGCTTGATACATAATTTAATGTATCAAATAAGCCTAATTAGTTTAATATCTCTCTTTTTATAAGGTGAGAAACAAACCCTTTGAGATTTTTCTGGGGCCTTCTGGGAAATCTCAAAGTGAGTTCAAGGTCAAAGAGATTTCATTTAGAATCTGGTTTTAGGAAGTTTGTCAAAAATATCAAAAGATTTGAATGCTTTGGTTTAATAGGATTATAGATCATTGTGAGACAATACTTAATTATCTATTTAACCAAAGTGACAATAAAAGATTTTAAAGGCAAATACAGAAGGGTACATAGTTGTAAACAAAACTTAGCTGTTTTAATATTGAGAAGACTCAGTTTTTGTAAGTAATCAAAGACCTGATAAAAACATGAAGCGCAAGAAGTTATTTTTATATGATGTAAAAATATTTGTTCTCTATGCAGATTACTTAAGAGGTCAAGAAAAACCTTTTTATGATTTCTTAATAAGAGCAGATTATTAATAATCAAAGAAATCTTTGTAATTTTAACAGAGAGAAAAACCAAATTCTAGTTTTCTATCAGTTTGTTTTTTATATTAAGGCTCATTTTTAAAGCCTTATATTAAATTCATTCAATTTTAGCCAGTTGAATCCTGACTCAAGATTCTCTCTTTAACCCTGTCTCTCTTCCTAGCCTTTTATATCCATTTGGCTTTTGTCCTTCATTCTCCTTTTTCATTCTGAAATAACCTTTACATAACTTCCACACCAGGAAAAAAATTCCTCTTTTGCTTCAATGAAAATGCATTTTCATACCTTATGTATATATATTTTACCAAGAATACACCTTACTTTCCTTTAATACTTTGTATACAGGGTTGTTCCCATCATAATTTCTAGTATCTTTAATTGTATATGCTAATTAGAATTTTGAACTCTTAGTTACCTTAATTTCCAATGAAGACTAGAAAGTAAGCAATTGTGAACTGTCATATATCAACATCCTATAGATAAACACCACTTCATAATTTCTAGAAACATATACTTCCTCATAGTACAATTTTTCAATGTGACACAGGACATGTTTACTAACAGACTCAAATATCTTTAGTTCCTCTTCAATATGACACCTAAAGTGGATAAATTTAACTTATGTTCAGCAATTAATGTTTCAGTATTTTATCTTATTTGGAGATAATCTAGATATCCAATGAATATCCATCATTTAACTTAGTATAGCTGTAAGATTTTAGGTTACCAAAATGATTTTGGAAACTATTTTCAGGAAGGCATATTATAAAACATAATTATTGTTGAAAGTTCATTCATAAACTTTTATCGCAATTACCTCTATTCAATTCACTTGTATTTAACAGTTATGCTTGAATTGATCGTGAAAATTTTTTAAAAAATTTTTTATTGGATCATAATTGATTATACCTATTTTTGGGGTTCAATGTTGACATATGTTGATCAAATCAATATTACTAGTATATATATTGTTACAAATTATACTTATTCTTTATGCTCCTTGTCCAATCTCTCCCTGTTCCCCTCTCCCTCCCTGCTCTCACCTCTGATAACCCTAGATTTCTTCTCTCCTTCTGAAAGAGTAATGGTTACTCTGTTGATTTGTTGCCTAGATAATGCCTAGATAATCTGTTCAATGCTGAGAGGTTTGTTCAAGTCCCCCAATATTATCGTACAGCAGATGCTTCTTCTGTCACTCTGGAATGGGCTTTGTGGAGAGAGACATCCTCTTCTTTTCTTTGGTCTCTGCTGGTGATTCCCCTTGTGTCAATGCACTCCAGTGGGCCATCTGTGTGGTGGTTGTGATGTCTAGCCACTTTTGCAGCAGCTGTGGTTACTGTGGTGGCTGTGGTGGGCCACCCACATGGAGGTGATGTTTTTGGCATGCTCCTTGGCACTGGTGGTGTGCCTGGTTGTGTGTGTGGGGGGTCTGGTTCCTGACTCCATGCCTTAGGCCGTTGGGCAGGCCCTGAGGCACTGGCAGTGTGCCCCACTGTGGGAGGGGGGGGGGTCTGGTCCCTGGCTCCATACCTCAGGTACCCTGGTAGGACCTGTGGCGCCAGTGGTATGCCTGTGCTGGAACTAAAATGTTTTGTCCTTTGCTTACTTCTAAAATGGGGGAATTTCCTGTGGGGACCGGTACTTGAGTTGTGTGGTTTAGCTAAATTGCTGCTTTGCTGCTGCTTCCCTAGGGAAGGCTTTTTGTGCAGCTCAGGGTTTAATGGTTGACCTTATAGGTACTTCTGGCTCTCCAGAGACTGGGTGCACCTGGGTTTTGTAGAAACTCTGATCTGGGCCTGAGTTTTTTCATCAAACTGCACCCCATGCAATTCTGTATTCTGACCAGTCTCCTCTGAGTGGTCCTGTGCTGGTTGGGGGGCAGACCAGCTGTCCTTGCTGTGTCCCAGTGTTTTTCCAGTTGGCCCGTCTCCCCCTCCACCCGTGCTGCAAACACTTCCCATGGGATGCCAGTCTCTTGAGATGACTCACGGGCCTCTGAATGGCTCCTTTTTTTCAGCTGTTGTGGCTCCTCGCTCCTATGTGGGTCCATGGGAACCCTATTAGTGCTCTTGCTGTCCTGGGGGCCACCAAGGCCCTCTTCTCCCCTGCCTCCTCCCAGCAACTCCATCCGAAGGGCACAGCTGTGGCTTTTGCCCACTCCTGCTCCATGCACTCAGCAGCTCCAGCTTTAAAGTGGCCGCAGCAAGAAATGCTCCGAGCAATTTTTTCTTTCTCTCATCGTGGCTTCTCCCACCTCCATGAACTCCGTAAGGTCTCTCCTCCTCTTCCCCCCGAACTCTAGCGGCCCCAGCTTGGCTATTGTTGCTTTTTTATAGTTGTAAATTGGTTGATTTATGGGAGAGGGTGATGCTGGGGACCATCTATCCTGTCATCTTGAGTAACTTTTTTTTTTTACATCCTAGGAGTAACTTTTTAAACACATTAATGACATTTGAGTATGCTAAATTTGGCAAATGGCTAAGGGCTTCATCCCATTGTCACTGCGAGTGGTCAGGACACAGATGAATCAGACTCAGTCCTTGTCTTCAAGGAACTCACCTTCTCTTGGGAGATGGGAGTCAGATAGGAAAAGATTATAAAAATGATGTGATGTGTGCAAAACACAGAAATGGAACTTGGAGAAAAGAACTTGAGTGGGCCAGGGGAGACTTCTTATTACAACTGCATTCTAGGGTATCAGGTTGCTGTGAACAAACCATCCCACAACTTAACGGCTTATAACAACCACCATTTATTTCTCAAGATTCTGTGGGTTGACGGGTGCTTCTTGTGATGGACCCACCTGAGCTCACGCATGTGGCATACTGGTTAAGCTGGGGCTGGGTTCAGCTGGGCTGACTGGGCTTTTTCCCCGTGCTTTCACCTTGGGCTGTTTCATGCCCCCAGGGTTAGAGGTACCCTGAGAAGGGTCTTGAATACCATACCTGTGATGATCCTTTGAAAGTTTTCACAAGTCTGTATCTATTTTCAAGAGTTCATTATAGCAGCCCATATAGTGGTTATGTTTGGGTGAGGGTGAGACTTGGAGGCAGGTACCTCTAACCTATCTGCACCTTCAACTCCTAATATTTACCCATCCAACCACACTAAACCTTCAATGTTTCCCAAACACATCCTGTTTATTTCCACTTCTGTACCTCTGCCCAGGGTGCCCTCTCCCTCTTTACACCTTTCCTTGTCACTAGGAAAACTTTTTACCAACTTGAAAAACTGTGATCTATAAACTTTTGGAACTCCTCCCCATCCCTTGCATCCAGGATGGTCTTGTGACCTGCTTTGACCAACAAAATGTAGAAGTGACCTGTGAAAATTCTGGAAGCCAGGCCTCAAGAGGTCTTGTAGCTTCCACACTCACCATATTGTAACCCTGAGACCACCATGCCATAAAGCAGCCCAGGTTGGCACAGTGTTATATAGTCCCCACATAGAAGTGCTCAAGAAGTGAACCCCTTTTCTCTTTTTCTGATTTCTCCACATTTTCCTTTGAGAATCAAGCCCTATTTTGGGATTAGAGCACCCTATCAAATGAGACAGGTCCTCCTTTTTCTCTCACCTAGGCAATTGATTCTAGGTAGACTGCATTCCAGTCCAGGGCTGAAGCAAGAAAAAAAGCTGAAAAGTCCACCCCAGACAATGCTAGAGAGGAGCCCAGAGTAAATTCATAAAATTTGCTAAGTCAAATGATGGATGCCTGTATGTCTTTGTGACACGGTGGCTTTAGAGAGGTGTGTACTGTTCAGAGATGAAATTAAAGCGATCCTAACTCATTTTCACTCAACCCCTTCACAAAGCACAACCCAAAATGCTTTGCAGATTCACTTCTGTGTTCCATCAGGCAAGGGTTCCTGGTTTACCTATTGCCAGCATCTATCTGTTGATCCAGGCAAGGCTGCCCCTCCCTGACACACAGAGGAGGGACTAGTTGAAGAATCAACCAAATGGTTAGCAATGACTGAAGCTACCCATTCCAGCAGGCTTGGCTAGGAAAGCTAATATTTGAAAAGCTGTGGTTTGCCAAGCTAGGTGAGTTGAGAGGAATCTAATTTGTTTTACATTTTGTAGGTGGCACTTTGGTCATTGTCAAAGATAGAAACCATAGCACACATGGCTTATGCAGTATGATTTTTTTTGTTCCCAATCTTCCCCCTTCATTGTGTGAAGCTAGAAAGTTCATGTGTTATCTTCAGAGCTCCTAAAGTTCAGGATGTTGTGTATTTATAGATCATAAATGTTAAATCGAGAAGTTATTAGCTTTTAGCCTTGTCAGGCTTGGAATAGAAAGGTATTGCAGTTTAGCACCAGGAGTCTAATGACAAATAAGTCCCAGTATAATTACTGAATATCCTTCCTATGGACAGTATTGTTGCTGGCCTATATTGCCCCTTTAAGCAAACTGGAAAAAGGTGTGTCCTCTGAGATGCAACCTTCTCAAGGCACATATCTTGGCAAGCTGAGCACTGGCTAGATTTCAGTTCCCACCCACCTCCTTCCTTCAACTGGGTGCCTTTGTGCAGTGCACAAATTACAACTATACACAGTGGTCCTGCCTTTATAAATATAAATCAGGGATAAAACATTACCAGAAGTCTTATTCAAACAATATCATTTAATACTTTCACTTATGGGAGGTAACGAATGCTGAAATATAGCCTAGATAATAGCAGATTAGATAAAAATACATTATTCTATTTTCTAGAAAAATGACTGTGGTATTGGTAAATTAAATGAAAAAGTGAATAAGCAGATCTGCGATTACCTGAAAATGGTTAGTTCCTTGTAAAGATTCAGTATCATCTGTATGTTTATTAAATAATTGCTACTAGAACAAACATCTGCAACAAATATGAAACTAGGAAATGTTATATTAGCTCAAACAGTTTATCTGCTGGTCACATTTGTAAGTGACTCAGAAATATTAAAAATGGAAATGCTTGATAGTAAACAATGCGCAGTGAATATGTTAAACAGAAGTTGATAATAGTCTCTATTTCTTAAAATAAACTCACTTACTCATTGGTATGGATAATTTAGCTCTAAAAAGAAGAGCCAGCAAGAAACCAGGGCTAATTCTGGAAAGAACTACAAGCTTTTCCTTTTAGAAAGTTAAAAAAAAAAAAAAAGCATACATGACTATGGCAGCTTATTAGGTCCTTGGTAATTACCACCTGGCACATTTTATATGATAAGAAGAAATAGTTAAAAAATCTTAACTTTCTGAACGTCAACTCAAAAGATTGAATGCAACCAGCATTTTTGGATTATACAGTACAGAATGGAATTTCCTTTATAATGAAAACAAAATCATGGACCTTGCTCATAGTTTTTCTCAAAGGTTTAGGCACTTTGCAGCAGGCTCTTGCCAATATAGTAAAACTAATGTGAAAAAGTAATTTTATAGTGCAAAGATTAAACACAAATCCTATGATTACATTCAATAAAGAAGTGAGAGATACGTTAGATGTATATTTTCATTCTGATAAATACACACGAGAATCATACTGCAGAGAAGTGCAGTTGGGCAGTACTCCCATTATGATGCCCATTTGCTGATGGTCTGGAGTAGGGAAGGCAAACTCCCAGAGCCAGAAGAACATTTTAGGCTTTGCAGGCTATATACAGTTTCTGTTGTATATTTTCTTTCTGTTTGTTTAAACAACACTTTTAAAATGTAAAAATCATTCTTACCTTGCAGGCCATATATTGCAAACTAGATTTGGCCTGTCAGTTGTAGTTTACCAACCCCTGGTCTACACCCTTTTGATATTACAACACATTTTAATCATTTTCTTTTAGGTGCAGATAATCTCAGTGAATATTTATTGGGAAAGTGATGATGTGCAGATCTGACTTTGCCAGAAAAATTTCAGAAGCTTTATGACAATTTTGTGAATATTTGCTACCAATGAGTAAATCCAGTTCTAGTACCAACATTGTGCTCCTTAAAGCAGTGATGCAGGTCTTGTAAATAAGGGCTGAAAAGGAACTGTGAGCAGAGTACAGTGTGACCTGTGGTTGGTACTATAATATTGACAGCTGCTGAGCTAAGTGGAGGGGGGAATAAAAAGTCACTTGGAGGCCTGTAATTGAATTTCTTGATTTGGGTTTTAGGGTTTTCTAGTATGAAATATTCTTGTGATCAATCCTTTATATAGTAGTTGCCAGTCAAAAGTGGTAGTAACTTGTTGGATTTAATGATAAATGAAGACCTTGAGAAACAACATTAGATATTTAAAGTGCATTAAAATGGGCAGTCAGTACTGCTTAGCTTTTACTCCAAATGGTTGGGATGTGCATCAACAACAGCAGAAATTCTGTAGCTAATAATACTACTTAAGTTTTTTAGTGATCTGTCTTCTCCTTAGCTGCTCTGATTGCCCACCAAAGAAAAGACTATGCCTTGGTGAAACATGTTATGCCTTACAATTTCCACTTTTCTTTCTTTTTTTTTTTCTTTTTTGTGACCGGTAAGGGGATCGCAACCCTTGGCTTGGTGTCGCCCCGCACCGCACTCAGCCAGTGAGCGCACCGGCCATCCCTATATAGGATCCGAACCCACGGTGGGAGCGCCGCACTCTCCCGAGTAAGCCACGGGGTCAGCCCTCCACTCTTCTTTCAACAACGTCAAGGTTTCATACCAAAGGCAAAAGTTTATAGCCCAAAGGTAGAGTTTTATCTTCAGTTTGAATTTCAAGTGAAGCAGTATTCATATCTGAGTATATGAAGCTGTCTGGGCTGGCAGTTTTGGAGAAATGGTTAAGTCCAGTGGCATGCTCACCTAGACCTCAGCAACACCGGCAACTCCCTCCATGTAGCAACTAGTTACAAGTTTTTTTAAAAAAAGTGTTTCCATATTTTTAAAGGAAGTGCAATAGCTTAAAAACAGCATTGAAAATTTCCAGTCAGCTAGATTATGATGACATGATGATTCCTTTTGTCCTTCACTTTACAGCTTCTTCCATAAGAGGTTTAACTATTTTTAGCCAAATTTTAGTTATTTCCAGATGGTTAGAGCATAGTGAATAAGCTATCATTTTAAGACACTGAAAAACAAGACAGTGATCAAACATATTATATTATAGCACTGATATAATGCAAAATGTAAGACTGATGTAGATCTGCAGTCGTCACACACTTGCAAATTCCAATTATAACTGGTTCTGTTCGAAATATCAGTTTTACATAAATGCTTATCCAATAGCACATCATGAACCACAGGGCCAAAAGAATTTCTTGTCATATAAATATGGACTTGGTAGCTAAAATTGTCTAATTTAGCAACAAATAATTGTTCTCAAGAGCAAAGTAACATGGAACTCGTAGGATTAGACACTTTTAGGGGTACTGAATGGCAAAATCAGAACTGGCTGGCATTATAATAGAACTTAATTTTTACAGGCATTTAAAGATTTTCGTGCACTGCGTACCTGAAGTTTTTGGTCTCTTAATTTTCTTTGACTCACACCTCCTCTCAGTATAAGAAAAGCCCTCTTAGTATAAGGAAAGCTCAGATAAACTGTCCTGGAATTTTCTGCTGTGGTTAAACCATAATATTTGATCTTCTGTTAAACTGCATACCATTATTTGGGTTCTTGTTTGTAGATTATTTAGAAACAAACGTTTCTCCTGTTAATCATCAATGTATGTTATATCATAAGGATAAAATATATCGTTTCAGGCGGTGGGGATGTTTCATGAAAGCACTAAGGTGGGGAGGGGGTGGGTAGAGTGACCAATCAGATTACCAACCACCTTTCATATAGTTTTTCAGTTTTCCAGAATGAAAATGTCAGTGCAAGGAAATTGCTTCTTTCACACCTTCACAAAGCACTGTTTTCTAAAATATGATTTGCTATAGGGCTGAAAGATGAGCACCTTTCAAGTGATATACAAACCATTATTTGCCTAGCAGGAAACAGGCTTTTTGTATACTCTAGTTAACAGGAAGTTTTTCAAGAACACAAGGGAAAAGGAGGTGGGGAGGAATCCAGTCCTGTAATGTCCACCCAGAATCCTAGAAGGAAAAGAATTAAGTCACTGAAATAAAGATGATTGAGCAATATCATACAGGTCAGCAGTGATTTCCATACATTGTGGCACAGATATAAAGTTTTGGGTGTGTTATATGAGGGTACTTCAAAAAGTTCGTGGAAAGATTCATATTATCTTTCAATTCTATTTTTCCATGAACTTTTTTGCAGTATCCTAGTATAGTTGCTAAAGAGAGAGCCATGTATGATGCACAAGCTGACTTGGAAAATTAAAGAGTCTGGCTATCATCTCCACTTTCTGCTCAATACATCTCTAAAATGTTTTATGCTGAGCTTTCATGCTGCCTGTTCTCACACAGAAACAAGAGTCTTTGAAGAATTGGCCACAGTCTTTTAAGTCACCCAGGGGTGCTGATGCCTCTCCATTGAGGTGCTGGGCAACATTTATTCAACAAGTGGCCACTAAACAAACAAACAAACAAAAACAAAAACAAGCGACCATTGGTGGTGGCTGAATTGCTCATGCAATAAACTCCTGTAAATGGCCTTAGTATTAGGGTGTGCTCTCTATACCCTTAATCTGACTTTAATACTGCAAAACCTAAGACTTACAATGTTTAGCAGCACTGTCATGGAGGATGTGCTTTTGTTCCTTTATATAGATTCTTTATCCAGAAGTATGTTTGACTGAAAAATACAAAAAGATAATGGTGTGAAACAAATGAACTAATTAAAAAACGTATAATGGCTGCTAGCCCAGGTAGCTGCATGTGAAATGTAGCCAGAAGTCAGAATCTTGGGGTAAAAGAAAGAATAGTCTTATGGACTGTGTGTTGGAACTGTTTAGTTTTATAGCCTCCTAGGGCACACCCAAAGTTTTCTTAGATTTATGTTTTGGCAAGTGTTTTTCTTGCTGGAGGGTCATAAAAGTAGTTGGAAGTATCTGCCCTAATGGCATGTTGGCATGCTAAGGAAAGGAAAATAGAACTTGGGATAAAACGAAGGCCAGTAGGTGAAGGAAAACAACAAAACATTTTGGGGTTTTAACTTTGTAGCAAGGCTATGCATTGAATACTGGAAAAATGACAGAAGTGTCTTACCACATTTGCATAAGAAAAAAATGATTTTCCTTTTGAAGCTGTAGCTCAGGATTTAATCTTGGGTAATGTCACCATGTGGTAAAAACAATCTGGATTTTATAATGTATAAAGCAGGAAAAAAGTAATAAAAATGCTAAATCATGCAGAACTACAAATATGATGATAAATGAGCAATGGGGTTAAATCAGGCTTTTACTCCAGGCAGGTATTATGTTTGTGAAAAGTGATTCAATTTGTTATACATTCTAATCCAAATTAGAACTAGCTGCCTCACAATGAGATTTTACTGCTGTTTCTTAGCATTCTAATTTTTGGGGGTTCTGCAAGTTACAATTTAGTTAGAGCTGTTCTCAACCCTTATATCTATTTCTTTCAAAAAACAAAGGAGCAGATATTTTAGTAAGCTTCATGTAAACAGGATCCTGATCATTTTAGCTCCAGTTAACTTGACACACTTCTCTTGGGCATAACCATGGCCTGAGAACTGGGGAATACTGCATAATTTTAAAAGTCAGAGTATAACAACATTCTATGATAACTTCAAATAAGTTATGCAGGAGGATGGAATATGGGTAGGCTAGACTACCAATCATGTTTGCCTACTCATGAAAACAGTGACAACTTAAAGATCTGCAAAGATCAAAGGAAACAGAGCAACCACCTTTAGCTGGCCGGAGGTGCAGCATTCTATAGGTGTCCTCCTGAAGCTTCATAAAGGTTACAAGATGACCCACCTACTCTGATTGCTACAGGCACACACAGAGCCTACCATAAATCCTGGGATATGACAAGTATAGAACCCACTATCTGAGCTTGCTTATGACACTCCAACTAGCACTGAGACAGATAGTAAAGAACTACTATCCAGAATTTCCCCTTTTTTTAAACCTTGGAAAACCCTCCAAGAGGTTAATATGATAATATAAATCAAAGCTGACACAGCTAAGTGCTAGCTTACAGCTGACCATCTGGATATAGGGTTTTGCCAGTCCTTAACTATTTTTATTATTTAATCAAATGTTAAGAAAGGTATAATGCACATGCAACCCTTGCAAAAAAAAAAAAAAAAAGAAAAGAAAAAGGTTAATATCCTATGATTAGCACAAACTGTTAACCTGTTAAAAAAAAAAGCCCAGTTTTTTTTCCAGCATTCAAGTATATACACACACATCTTATCTTTTTCTTTATAAACATTTTAGGGCGAGGAGGAGGAAGATAATGAGATAAAGCTATGAGCTAAACACCCAACAGTCCCCATTCCTTATTCTCTATGTGGCTGGCAGCATTAGTCAGAAAGTCACTCCTCTGCTGCGATGGTCATGATATATTTGAATGTGTAGATCTTTAAGGATTTCCTTATTCATTCTGCTAGGCTTATGGTAGGTGTTTTTTGTTTTCTTAGTGGAATAATTCATCAGTGCTTCCTGAGAGGCTCAAACAGGATCACTGGCCAGATTCCGAAGAGAAACTGTTTGGAAACAAGTTAGGACAAAATGAGAGAAGATAAAATTATTCCATGTTATTCCTGAAACAGAATGAGAACAAATCCATGGGGCTTGGTAGGTTTGCTAGTGATTGTCCTGGTAATAGAAGCCTGAGGACAGCATATTTCTTCTAGACTTGTACCAGATCTCAGAAAATATTTGTTTAATTTGTGTAAATGTATGGAGGTACTTCAAAAAGTTCATGGAAAGATTTGTGTTTATTTTTTAAATTATACTTTTCCATGAACTTTTTCAAGTACCCTTGTATTATGCATCTACTTTGTCAGGCATGGAACTGGGCATTTAAATCATCTCTGATCCTTAAAACAACTCTGCAATGTAGTGATTAGCAGCTCCATTTTATTGTTGAAGAAACTAAGGCTTAAAGAGAAGAGACTTGCCCAAGATTATGTAGTAGTAAATGGAAGACTTAAGATTCAGTGCCTTCTGTTTCCAAAGCCTGTGCTCATTTCATTACCTGTCCACGACCCCTTTCTTCTCCCACCTCCATCTCACCATCTCATTCTTCTAATACTCCCTCACCCACAAAACACACACACACATCCTAGGAAGGGGACTTACCTTCACTTTTGGCCTATATCTCAGGTAGAGTGTTCTTGTATATAAACTGAAAGAAAAGTGGGAGAAAGAAAGCTCTTCAGGTGAGTTTTTAATCCATGCCAGCTGGCTTATGAATAGATTTAATCATAGTGCCTTATGGACTGAATTGTGTTCCCCCAAAGTTTGTGTGTTGGAGGCTTGGTCCAACAAGATTGGACAAGGTTTAATTTGAAAAATATACTGATAGTCTTGAAAGTTGCCTCATACATAACAAGTGCTTTTCTTTTGCTACTTTCAAAAACTCTGACTTTGACTTTTGACAATTTGATTTTAATGTGTCTCAATGTGGGATTCTTTGGGTTCATTTTTTTGGTATTCTTTGGGCATTTTGGACCTTGATGTCCATTTCTTTGGTCAGATTTTGGAAGTTTTCAGCCATTCTTTTTTTTTTCTTTCTCTTTTAAAAAAAATTTAACATTTACTTGTACATATTTCTGGGATGTAGCATATTGTTTCAAAATATGCATATACTGAACAATGATTCAACCATTATTTCTTTGAATAAGCTTTTTAGTCCTTTCTCTCTCTGCTCCTTCTGGAACTCCCATCAGACATATTGGTCTGCTTGAGGGTATCCCTGAAGTCCCTCAAGCTATCTTCACTCTTTTTCATTCTTTTTTCTTCTCTTACTAGATACCGTCAAATGATCTACCTTTGAGTTTGCTGCTTCCTTTTTCCTCTTGTGCTAGTCTTCTGTTGAATCCCTCTGTTGAGTTTTTCAGTTCAGTTACTATATTGTCAGCGCCAAGATTTCTGTTTGGTTCTTTAAAAATTTTCTCTATCTTTCTTGAAATTCTTACTTTGTTTATACATTGTTCTCCTCTTGTTGAGCATTTTTATGATGGTTACTTTGAATTCTCTGGCAAGTAAGTCATTTATCTCAGTTTCATTAATGTCTGTTTCTGGAGTTTTATTCTGTTCAATTGTTTGAATTGTGTTTCCCTATTTCTTTATTTTCCTTGTTTCTCTGTGTTGCATTAGAAAAAAAACCTGCCACTTCCCACAGTCTTCATGGATTTGCCTCAAATGGGAAGGCACCAGTCAACCTGGCCAGAGCTTTTGTGGACCTCTCACACTCTCATGCTAGTCCAAACTGCCATCTTTGTTCTTAGTGGCTCTCTTCACACTCTCTTGAGTGTGCCAAGTCCTGTCAGCACTCCAAGACAGGCACGATAGAAACCAGACCCTCAGGTAGCACTCAGAAAAGTTGTGCTGTTAGAATTGTGGTCCAACTGTTTCCCTCCTCGGGGAGAAGTTGGGAGCTGGAGTTCTTTTTTTTTTTTTTCCCTCTCCTGCTCACTCTGCTCAGCTGGGAAGAGCTGTGGTAAGTGCCCACATGCTAGTGCAAGGCATTGCTTTGTTATCTATAGCCCTCTGTATGCTTGGAGACTACTGTATGCTGGCCCTCTCAGCACTCTAAGGTAGGGAACACAGAAGTCAGTCCTCAAGTAGCACCAAAAGTTGGGATGCTGGATGTGCACTCTAACTTTATTACTGTGCTAGGTGTGGGAATTATGGCAAAATGTTGTCTCTGTTTTTCCTATTGATTTTGATGTGGCTGGTTTTGCACTTACCTGGAGTGCAAGAGTCTCTCAACTAGTTTTTGGATTTCTCACAAAGGGAATTGATCTGTGTGTTGCTGATGAATTGGTATATCTGCAGAGAGAGGTAAAGTCCAGGCCTTCCTATTCCACCATCTTGGTGATGTCTCTTTTCCAATCCATCCTTCTATATATTGTTTGTGATGCAGGAATTGAGACCCTAAAAGCCACATTTCTGCATTGTTATATGGCTCCCTGATAAGCTCAGCTAATAGAAGGCATTAGAGAGAGACTGAAAAGCAGGAGGAAACAGAAGGGACTTCTTCCTTCGTGTTTTATTTTCATGAGGGGCTATTGGCTTGTGGTTCCTGTGAATCTTATCCCAACAACACTTCTTCACTGTGTCAGCAGCAGTTTGTTACCGTAGCAACAGTGCTCTTCTTAAGAGGCTGGGTCACAGCCTCATGGAGCCTCTCCTCTGAGCATAGAGACACTAGCACCAGCTGAATAGTGCCTCCTCTTCAGGCCCAAGTTTGGGTCTTCAACACTTCTCTCATTAAGAGATAGGGTCTGTGTCCCCTCTGTTTGAATCTGTGACTTTGACCAATAGAGTATGGCAGAAGTGACACCATATGAACTCTGAGGCTAAGTTATAAAAGGCCCTGATGCTTCTGCCTCGTTCTCTTGAGATGCTCCTTCTGAGGCAAGCCGTCTGCTAGGGAAGAAGACTGACTACACTGAGGCTCAACAGACTATATGTAGTGTCCAGCTGATAGCTCTAGCTGAGTGACTAGATGACAGCCAGTATCAATTGTCATCCAGTGTAAATGTGCCACCTTTGACATCCATCCCTACTGGAGCCTTCAGATGACTACAGCCTGAGCTGACCTCTGACAGCAATCCTATGAGAGACTCCAAGTGAAAATTGCCCAACCAAGCCCTTCCAATTTCAAGACCCACAAAATGGTGAGCAAAATAAAATAGTTATTTTAAGCCAATAAGTTTGGAGTGTGGTGCAACCACAGTAGTTGAAATATTCCTTTTTTCTTTTCCTCTCTACTTTCCTTCTGTAACTTGTTAAACTTACGCTAGATCCTCTTACTTTATCTTTCATTTCTCTTAACATTACTGCTATATTTTTGTTTCTTCTGCATCTAAGTAATTTTTTGATCTATCTTCCAGTTCACTAATTCTTGTTCAATTGAGTCTGATCTGTTATTAGTCCCATACATTGAGTTTTACATTTTGACTAGTACGGTTTTCATTTATAGAGGTTCTATTTGGTTCTTTTTCAAATATGTTTGAAAAAGTTTCCTTTGCCTTAAAGCTTTTGAATTTAACTTATTTCTTATAACATAAAAGTTAACATTATTTTTATAATCTTTAATAATTCTAATATCTGATATCATTGTAGGTCTCTTCCTACTATACTGTTTCTGTTGGGTTCTTGCTCACGGTGCCTTGTTTCCATGTGTGCTTGGTTATTTTTGACTGTGCACTTCTTACTCTCCTTAATACTTACTTTTGAGAATTCTTTGGAAACTATGATGAAGTCTTTTTCCAGAAGGTTTGGTGTTTTCTTTTGCCAGGCACATGGGGAATAAATACTACAGGTCTAGAACAACCTTTACCCAAGTTCATGGCATGAGGTTCTCTGGGCCACCTAGATAGATGGGCTGCAAATCTGTGTGAGGGATGGCTGACGGCAATGACTTCTAGGAAATACATTCTGTTTTCCAACTTTCTTCCTTCTATTGCTCTGCTCAGTGCCAAAACAACTTGTTTTGCACAGTTAATTGGGGGTAGAGTATAGAGTGAGTTTACTTTTGGCTGACACAGCTTAATGTGGGGGAAATCTCCTAATAGACTCTCTTCCTTGGGCTGGCTCCTTTCCTTTGGTTAGCTGTAGGCTTTGATTTCTGTCCCTTTTGCTCCATGAGGCCATGAAATCAGAGCCTAAGTTTGATGGAATGACTAAAATTCTTGTGGCCCAAAGCAGTTTTCGTGTTCCTTTTTGGATATCAGCTTTTCCTTAGACTTTAACTTGTTATTTTCTTTTACCCTTGCCAGTCTTTAATACTTTTAAATATTTTATCCAACACTTTTAGTCGTTTTTAGCAGGATATGTCTGCATAACCTAGGCTGACATTATTGCAAAAGGTAAATCCTGTTCAATTTAACCATTTCAGCAATCTATGGAGTAAACAATGTTATACTTATTTAACAGATTAGGAAACTGAGGCTTAGAGTCCAAATTTTCTATATAATTGAAGCTTGAACATCTAAGCTGCTGCTGCTTCTTGTTTTGGGGGGAGGGGGAAGGGGAAGCTGGCTAGTACTGGGATCCAAATTCTTGACCATGGTAAGCTTCTTTTATTTTATTTAGGATGAATATCTCTAAAACATATTCTATTATTTCCTGACTCCTTTTAAAAAAATGATAGTAAAACATTTTACTATTTATAGGCAAAAAAGAAAAAAATTAAGTTAAAGCCTTCCTACCAAATCTAGTCAGACTGCTTCCATTTTTCTTTATTCACTTTAACCTTTTTCCACATGCAAATTAATTTTTCCACAGGCTTAATAATTACATAGATATGATTTTAGTTTGTTTGTTCCACTTAAAATCAAAGTATCTTTCTATGTCATTATAAATTTTTCAAATTTATATTTTCAAATGGCTGAATAAAGGACATACTATAATTTATTTGGTGATTCTATTCCAACTACTGAGTAGTTTGTTTTGTTTTTTTATTATTGTTGTTTTGCTAAATTAAATAACACTGCGATAAACATCTTTGTGTTTACACACACATTTTCATTTTTCTGGGTTATTTCTTCAGGGTAAATTCCTAGGAATATAATAATGGGGATAAAAACCATAAACATTTTATTTTCATGAATACATGTAATGTCAAATTTCTTTCCAAATGAGTTGCACTAATTTACATTGGAAAGTAATGTGTGATCATATTATTTTCACTGCAACCTGAAGAATACAGAAAATAATTTCAAAACTGTGTAGCTCACTTTATAAAAAGTATCCAATTATTTTATTTTTAAGTTATTTTTTCAATAGGTAATATAATCATTTGGTAAAAATCTCAAACAGTGCAAAAGAATATATAGTAAAAAGAAGGTCTGTCTCCTGTCTCTGACTGACAGTCCCTTGGCCCAGAGACAACTGCTGTTACTTAATAGTTTACACACTCTTGTAAAGACAGCTTATGCATTTATAAGCATATACATACATTTAGCTTCCTCTTTTTACAAAAATTGACATGCCATTGTTTTAGAAGGCATTTCCTTGAGCACAAGCTAGAAGAACATTTTTCTATTTGCTTATTCACTACAAGTATCTCAAAAAAAGAAACATGAACGCCTGGCCTCCCCCTTCCCTCCTTTTTAATTTTAAAAATAATGTCAAACCTACAGAAATGTTGTAAGATTGGTATAATGAATTCTTGTATCATTTTTCTCAGATCCCTGATTGTTATCATTTAACCACATTTGTTCTATCATACCCACCCACTCAGCTACCTACACACACACAAATATACATGTATACAAGCACAAATATATATATATGTATATATATTCTATACAATCTTTGTCTGACATGGTGTTCTGTCACTCCTAAATATTCCAATGCATATTGCCACAAAACAAGTACACTCGCCTAAATTACCATAATACAACCCTTCCAATCAGGAAATTAGCATCAATACAATAGTACCGTCCCAGTCATAGACCTCACTCCAATTTTGTCAACAGTCCTAGCAATTTCTTTTTCATTTCTTACAGATTTCTATGCAGAAACATGCATTGCATTTAATTTTCATGTTATGTCTTAACAGTCTTTTAGTTTTTTTGTTTTTTTTTTTTTTTTCCTTGTCTTTTTTGTGACCGGTAAGGGGATCGCAACCCTTGGCATGGTGTCGCCGGCACCGCGCTCAGCCAGTGAGCGCACCGGCCATCCCTATATAGGATCCGAACCCGCGGCGGGAGAGCCGCTGTGCGCCCAAGCACCGCACTCTCCCGAGTGCGCCACGGGGCCGGCTTAACAGTCTTTTTCTAACTAGCATAGTTCCTCAGTCTTTCCTTGTCTCTCATGTACGTGATGGTCTTAAAGAGTATACGATTTACGTTCTGTACATGACCTTCAAGCTGGTAATTCAGTGTTTCCTCATGACCAGACCCAGGCCATGAAGTTTTGGCAGGAAAACCACAGAATTTATCTGGAGCTCATCTAAGTGCATTACATCAGGAGGCACACTATATTGACCTTCTCTATCACGGGCAATGTTAACCTTATTTGCTTGGTCAAGTTGGTTGCTGCCAGTTTTTTTTCTCTGTGAAGTCATCATTTTCCCCTCTGTATTAGTATTTCATGGGTATTTCATTCTGAATTATGCCAATAAGTCTTCCTCATCAAAACTTCACCTACCAGCCAGAGCATCCATTGATAACTAATGCCTATCAATTATCCCTAAGATGGTTGCCAAATGGTGATTGTTTCCACTGTTCCAAAATTGGCATGCATCCTTCTTTAAAGAAGAGCTTTCCTTTCTCCTCATTTGTTGATTGATTTATTATATCAGTGTGCACTCATGAGTTCCTATTTTATTTAATGTGTTGGAATTTGATACTCTTATTATTTTTTTTGATACTCAAATTTTATCTTAGCTTTGGCCAGCAGGGCCCCCTTTCAAGCTTGCTTTTCAGCTCTCATAAGGAACAGAGCTAGGCAATACATATGTGTACATATATATTTATAATTTATATACACACATCTGGCTCTTTCTGTATATCAGAGTGTGTGTACGTATGCATGTGTATGTATGTGTGAGACACACCCATGAACTCATACCAATACTTTTAATTCTAATCCAACCCCTTTAGGGTTCCTTCTAGCTTTTTCTCTGTCCGTGTTTGTAAATCCCTTCTGAGACAGCAGAGGACTAAATATATTTACTTATTGCTTAATCAATTAATTTATTTGTCCAATGCAACCCATTTCCCACCTCCAGCCACTACCTCCATCCACCACCTCCACGCCCCTCCTCCTCACTGCCCAGCTTCCTTGCCCCACACTGCAGCCCCTTCCACATCATCACCAGGTTTTCTTGGAAGCTCAGTGTACGACCCTTTTCCTCACTTCCCATTCCTTGGACATTGAATGCTGCCACCTCTGCTCAGCGTCCCTTTCCCTTCACTGCCCTGCTTCCTTGAAGTGTTTCTACACCAGGAGGAAGAAGGAGAAAGGGAAAGAAAGACAGGATGGGGAAAATATAAAGAGGGAGAGGAAGATGGGAAGTCCTAGCCTTTAAAAATAGCATAATGAGTATAATTTCACCTTCTCTTGGGTTTTTACTACAGAAATTAATGGCTGTAATGTATTAAAATGCAGTAATATCCTTGGGCAGTTAGGTGCCCGGTAAGGGGATTGTAACCCTTGGCACGGTGTGGTCTGCACCGAACCGGCCATCCCTATACGGGATCCGAACCCATGGCCTTGGTGTTATCAGCACCACACTCTCCTGAGTGAGCCACGGAATGGCCCTAAGTTATGAATTCTTAGGTTTGCTTCATAGTTATTCTTGTTTCTGTTTTTCTATTATTTGTCTATTTCCCTAAACATTTCCTCCCATATCTCTTCTCTCTCTCTCTCTCTCTCATTTTTGGTGGATGGCCAGTATGGGGATCCGAACCCTTGACCTTAATGTTATTGGCACTGCACTCTAACCAACTGAGCTAAGTGGCTAGCTGTCCTTCTCTTTTAAATAAGATATTTCTAACGTGCTTTGGGCTGAGAATTCAAGTAATCTGTGCAGTAAGAAGTTGTAAAAAGTGAAATAAATACATTTAGAGCCAGGGTTTAAAGAACTCTTTCATGATTAATACCTTGAGCCCTTTATAGCATGAATTCAATGACTTATTTAGGTGTCCAGAAGCTCCTTTTATATAATTCTCAGGTAGTTAAATTTTAGATAATTCAGGTTGCCTCAAAAGTGAATCTCCAGATAGGTTAGATGCAAATGTTATTTTGGGGTGGCAGCATTTAAAACTTTTTACTTGAATAAATTTTCACATTGGTTCAAAGGAAAATTTTATTTTATTTATTTTTATTTTATTTTATTTTAATTTTTCTATTTTAAAAAAAATTTTATTATGTCGATATACATTGTGGCTGATTATTGTTGCCCATCACCAAAACCTCCCTCTCTCCTCCCTCCCTCCCAACAATGTCCTTTCTGTTTGCTTGTCTTATCAACTTCAAGTAATTGTGGTTGCTATATCTTCTCCCCCCCCGTTTCTTTTTTTTTTTGTGTGTGTGTGTGTGTGTGAATTATATATTAATTTTTAGCTCCCACCAATAAGTGAGAACATGTGGTATTTTTCTTTCTGTACCTGACTTGTTTCACTTAATATAATTCTCTCAAGGTCCATCCATGTTGTTGTAAATGGCAGTATTTCATTCGTTTTTATAGCTGAGTAGTATTCCATTGTGTAGATGTACCACATTTTCCGTATCCACTCATCTGATGATGGGCATTTGGGCTGGTTCCAACTCTTGGCTATTGTAAAGAGTGCTGCGATGAACATTGGGGAACAGGTATACCTTCGACTTGATGATTTCCATTCCTCTGGGTATATTCCCAGCAGTGGGATAGCTGGGTCGTATGGTAGATCTATGTGCAATTGTTTGAGGAACCTTCATACCATTTTCCATAGAGGCTGCACCATTTTGCAGTCCCACCAACAATGTATGAGAGTTCCTTTTTCTCTGCAACCTCGCCAGCATTTATCGTTCAGAGTTTTTGGATTTTAGCCATCCTAACTGGGGTTAGATGGTATCTCAGTGTGGTTTTGATTTGCATTTCCCGGATGCTGAGTGATGTTGAGCATTTTTTCATGTCTGTTGGCCATTTGTATATCTTCCTTAGAGAAATGCCTACTTAGCTCTTTTGCCCATTTTTTAATTGGGTTGCTTGTTTTTTTCTTGTAAAGTTGTTTGAGTTCCTTATATATTCTGGATATTAATCCTTTGTCAGATGTATAGTTTGCAAATATTTTCTCCCACTCTGTTGGTTGTCTTTTAACTCTGTTAATTGTTTCTTTTGCTGTGCAGAAGCTTTTTAGTTTGATATAATCCCATTTGTTTATTTTTCCTTTGGTTGCCCGTGCTTTTGGGGTCATATTCATGAAGTCTGTGCCCAGTCCTATTTCCTGAAGTGTTTCTCCTATGTTTTCTTTAAGAAGTTTTATTGTTTCAGGGTATATATTTAAATCCTTAATCCATTTTGAGTTGATTTTTGTATATGGTGAGAGGTATGGATCTAGTTTCATTCTCCTGCATATGGATATCCAGTTATCCCAGCACCATTTGCTGAAGAGGCAGTCCTTTCCCCACTGAATAGGCTTGGTGCCTTTGTCAAAGATCAGATAAAAGTAAGTGTGTAGGTTGATTTCTGGATTCTCTATTCTATTCCATTGATCAGTGTGTCTGTTTTTATGCCAGTACCATACTGTTTTGGTTATTATAGCTTTGTAGTATAGCTTAAAGTCAGGTAGTATTATGCCTCCAGCTTTATTTTTTTTGCTCAGCATTGCTTTGGCTATGCGTGGTCTTTTATTATCCCATATAAATGTCTGGACGTGTCTTCTGGAACCCTCATCTATCATCTGTGCCTTCAAGACCTTTTTTTTGAATGCTGGCTGTAGTTCCAGTTTCCACCACGTGTCTGGGACTTACCAGGTCTTTTGCACTCAGATCCTGCGCTCTCAAGACTCTACCGGCAGCTACCAAAGGCTGGATCCTCTTCCAAAACAACTTCCAATTCCAGTGCCTGCATGGGGTGCTTCTTAGCAAAATGCAGAAATGACAGGCCAGCTGTGAACTCAAGAGTCTGCTTCCAGTTTACCTCCAGCCGGTCCGGGACGATCCCCCTTCCCTCCCCGCGCCGGCTCCGGGGCGCCGGAGCGAGTTCCCTGTGCCAGCTGCGGCGCGCTCAGCCCAGACTCGGCCGGCCATGACCCAAAGGAAAATTTTATTCCTCCTCCTACAAAATTACAGCTTTCTCAATTCCTAAGAAGTATTTGAAGTTAAACTTAGCCTCATCCAATGGTAAAGAGATCAATATGCACACATTCATTATTAGACCATTTAACAGTATATACTGAGTGCTTACTATGTGCCAGACATTGTTCTAAGCATTTGGGAGGGTAGCAGTGAATAAGATAAAGTCCCTGTTCTGAAGAAACTCACAGTATAGTTGGGGGAGGTAAACAAGTAAATAAATACTTAACTGGTTATAAATGCTTTGAAGAAAAATAAGGCCTGGTAAGGGGAAAGAAAGTAATATAGAGCTATTATTTGGATGGAGTGATCAGTGGGAGCTCTGACTTCATTTCTGCTGTAAATGGCTGACCTCTGACAGACTCTATTAGGGAAGCAGGGGGACAGAAGTGGCAACCAATTTATTTTGGGGAAAGAGACATTAAGCTGGGGACTTCAGGTATTCAAGCTTTCACAGTCCCTTATGAGTGGATCTAGCTGCCTTTTTTTTCCTTCTAAATTTGTTCTCTTTAAACAAAGATATGCCGATCGACTAGAAATGGAAAATGTTTATATTCTATTTGCATTAAAAAGGAGATGAATGATCTACTTAGACTATAGATCATGTTACAGAGGTCAGTTAGTACAACTACCTCACTTTAAGGATGAGTAAACTGAACTTCAGAGAGGGGAAGGGACTTGCTTAAAGTCACCCAGCGGCAGAGGCAAAGCTGAAACATAAGTTCCTGATTCTGTCTCTAACATTTTATATTTACACCATCCTATTCGAAGAGTAAAGGAGAAAAACACTCCAACACTAGGCTAAAAAAGTCTCTATTTCCTACCTGAAAAGGATGTGAAGATAAGAACCAAGGCCGGTTAAAATATGCCACCATGCATGAAATTGTGTGATGACACTCATGACAGGAGGCAACTTCTTTCGAAAGTTCCTGTGGAGAAGGAGAAAAATATCACCATGTTATATACTTAAAATATTTAGCAACTAATGCTGACAGTCTTAGGACATTTTGAAAATCATTCTCAAATATGGCAATTATATAATTATATAATTTCCTTAAGTCTGTTGTAGTCTGCCATATTGTTTTCCAAAGTGTATTCTGACAAATAGTATTCCTAGCAGAAGTTTCTTGAAGAAATGACTCTGTAGTCAAAGAAATGTGGGAAATGTTGTATAGTTTATTGCCCTCTTAGAGATTTTTAATGCATATTAACAGATTAAAGGCTTTGAAAAGTCTTACCATAAATAAAACAGTTTATCTTCATTATTTTCAGGTAACCTACTAATCCTTGGAACTCTTTTTTTCAGGTAATACTTATTAACACTTTATGAAACAAATCTTTTCTGAAACACACTTTGGGAAACTAATCTAGTTATAGCTATCCACTCAAGAAACTGGATATGTGCTTTTCCTACATCCTACATTGCAACCATCACTTAATTACAGCACCACTGATAAAGTGTTTTTATATCTATTATTTTACTTCATAGTCAGTGAATCTTTGAGGAGGCTATTACTAGCTTTGCTTTACAGATTAGAAACCTAAAATTCAGAGAGATTAATTGGGTTCCCTAAATCATTCAGCTAGTGGCACAGCTGGGTCTCAAATTCTAGACCTTTTGATTAAGTATATACTATATTAACGTTTATTAGAGGGGAAGAACCAATGTGAAACACAAAATTATTTTTCTAGATATCCTCATGAATTTTTGAGACAATTATCATCTTTAAGAGCCTACTTTGTTTCTTAGTGGTTTTCACCCAGGGGTTAATGATCTACCGCAGCAGTGTAAAAGCTCCAATAGGGGTTCTGCTGGGTATTCCTCATTCAGAACCACTCACCTAGATCTTAGTTTTCTAAGCAAGGTGTATTATTTGTCTACATTTAAAATCTACATTTACTTACTTAACTTTTTACTGTGGAGAATTTCAAACTTGTGCAAAAGTAGACAAAATAATAATGTATCCATTACCCAACATCAACAATTATCAATTTATGGTCAATCTGTGCCATCTAAACCCCTCATCCACTTCTCCCTCCCATATTATATTGAAGCAAATCCCAGATATTGTATCACTTTATCTATAAATATTTCAGTATGCATCTCTAAAAGATGAAAACTTCCTTAAAACGTAACCATAATATGATTTTTATACCTAAAAATATTAACAATAATCCCTTAATATTATCAAATATTCAATTATTGATCAAAGTCCCAAATTTCTTGGGTTTTTTTTTTTTTTTTTTTTCTTTAACAGTTGGTTTGTTTGGATCAGGATCCAACACATCAAAGACCAACAAACATTGTGTTTGGCTGATAAATCTCTTAAGTCTCTTAATCTGTATGTTCCTCCTTGCTCCTTTTTCCCCCTCTGCAGTTTATTTGCTGAAGAAACCAGCTCATTCATCCTACAGATTTCCCACAGTCTGAATTTGCTGATTGCTTTCCTGTGGTGCTGTTCAATATATTCCTCTGTCCTCTGTGTTTATGCAAAATTGTTGGGTCACAGAATTTTGAACTGGAATGACCCACTATTTTAATCTACTTCATATGCTTAATTTTATGGAATTTGAGGCCCAAAAAGAAAGCGTCTTAGTGACAGACTAGAATACAGAGGTCTAAGTCTAAGATTCCAACTCCTTTCAATACATAATTGCTAACAAGGTGGTAGAAGGAACACTTACCTTTCTTAGAAAATAAATTTACATGTTTTCATATGCTTATTACAAAGCATATGAAAACATGCTTGTTGTGCTGTGCATCTTTTAAGTGTCAACAATGGTAAAAATTCATTTCAGGGCACTAACATTTCTATATGCCTATGAAATTCTCTGCTTACTAGAATGCTTCCAAAAATATTTCTCAAGGAATGAGAATATATCTTACCTTAGTGAATCACAAAAGATGTTATCTATGTTCCATAATAAAAATCCCAATAAAAATATACCCAAGGATGTATAACCCAGTCCTTTAAGCCATGGATAAACCCTGTGGGGAAAAAAGAAAAGCAAAATGAAATTTTCTCAAATCATTTTATCATAGCTTGAAGACATCACTTTCATGAGAAGGAAAGGTTTTCATTAGTATTAAAAGCAAACCTACCTATTAAATTCTCTAATACGTTTGCCTACTATATTCAGCTATTAAAAGGTATTGAGAAAGAACTGGTCATGAAGAAATTGCTAAGTATATCAGGAAGGTAATCTGAAAGTGCCCAATAACTTTTTCAGTCCCATGGAAGAGGCAGGGGGATGGTGGATTAGAATTAACATGGATTGAGTCACATGTTCTTGTGTCAGGCACTGTAGTTTAAAAATATATATAAGCATATACATTAATTCATTAAATCACTTTGTAATATATGTCAAGTGCTTACTATGTGTCAGGCATTGTCCTAAGCATTTGTGATAGTAGCAGTGAATAAGATAAAGTTTCTGCTCTCAAGGAACTTGAAATATAGTTGGGGGAGGTGAACAAGTAAATACATACATAACTGGTTATAAATGCTTCGAAGAAAAATAAAGCTTAGAAAGGGGTTAAGCTAGTGATTTGGAGGTGGTATTTGGATGGGCTGGGAACACACACACACACACACACACACACACACACACACACAATCTTCACATATTACATTTACTCTTTTTTGTATAGCTTCTTTAATTTGGCATAATTATTTTGAGATTCGTCCATGCTGTAATGTGTATCAATACTAATTTCCTTTTATTGCTAAGTAGTATTCCATTATATATAGTACAATTTGTTTATCTGTCCAAATACTGGCAGACATTTGTATTGTTTCCAGTTTTTGATTATTACAAATAGAAGAGCTATGAACTGCTAAGACTTTGTATGGACATATGCCTTCATTTCTCTTGGGTAAACAGCTAGGAAAGGAATGACTGGGTTGTATGGTAGGTAAATGTTTATCTTTTTAAGATACTGCCAAACTGTTTTCTTAAATGTACCATTTTACATTCCCACTAGCTGTGTATGAGTGTTCCAGCTGTTCCACATCCTTATCAACACTTGGTGTGATGTCATTCTTTGTCATTTTAGCTGTGGTTTTAACTTGCATTTCCTTAATGACAACATATTGAGCATCTTTTCATGTACTTATTTGCCACCCATATATCTTCTTTGATGGTGTTTGCTTTCATATTATTGAGTGTAAGAATTCTTTATATATTCTATATGTAAGTCCTTTGTTGGAAATATATTTTCCCCAAGTCTATGACTTGCCTTTCATTTTCTGAAAACTGTCTTTTGAAGAACAAAACTTTATAATCTTAATGCTCAATCGATCAGTTTTTTTTCTTATATTTTGTGCTTTTGTTAATAATATTAATTAATAAATCTTTGCCTAATCAAAGGCTGCAAAGACTTCTATGTTTTCTTCTAGAAGCTTAATAATTTTAGCATTTACATTTAGGGATATGATTTAATTATTTTTTAAATAACGGTGTGAGGTTGAAGTTCATTTTTTTCCCAAAATATTCAGTTGTTCCAGCACAATTTGTTGAAAAGATTATCTTTTCCCCACTAAATTACCTTTGTATGTTTATTGAAAATGAGGTTAGAATGGTTATGTGGATCTAGTTTTGGGTGTTCTACTGATCTATACACCACCAATACAACAGTGTTTTGATTAGTGTAGAAGAGAGTAAATCAAGTAGTGAAAATCCTCTAACTTTATTCTTTTTCAAAACTATTTTGGATATTCCAGATCCTAGCATCCCCAAGTAAATGCTGGAATGGCTTTCTCAAGTTTTACAAAAAAGTCTGCAGAGATTTTGATTGTGATTCTATTAAACCTACAAATCAATGTGAGAAAATTGACATCCTAACAATATTGAGTTTTCTAATCCATGATATATCTCTCCATTTATTTAGGTTGTCTTTAATTTCTTGAAGCAAAAAACTGTACATGTAAGTTTTCAAAGTGTAGATCTTGCACATATTTGCTAAATTAACCCCTAAACATTTCATGTTTTCTGATGTTGTAAACTGTATTTTTTAAAATTTCACTTTCCAATTTGCTCACTGCTAGTACACACAAAGAAATCATAGAAATATGATTTTTGAATACTGACTAGAATCTTGTGACCCTGCTAAAATTCACTGATTGCTTCTAGTAGTTTTCTCTACACATTCTGTGATATATCTTGTACATAATCATGTCATCTGCAAATAACTTGTTGGATAGGCATTCCACCAGTACAATGCTGAATTGAAATGGTGATAGTACATATCCTTGTTTCATTCTTGATTTTAAAGGGATTTCTTTTTAACACATAATGACTAAGTATGCTATATGCTATAGAGTTCATACATTAAGAAAGTTCCCTTCTATTACTAGTTAGTGAAGATTTTTGTTTTTTGTTTTTATTTATTTAATTTCATTTATTGAAACTTAATTGATTATACATAACTGTGGGGTACAGCATTAAATATCTTTACCTGTGTAGAATACGTGATGATCAAATCAAGGATAATTAGGATACTGAATATTACATAATGTAATCATTTTTTGTGGCCCTTTCCAATGCTTCACTAGCTCCCCCTTCCCCTTTCCCATCTCTGGTGGCCTCAGTTCTGTTCTCTCCTTGGGAGTTCAACAAATTATTGTGATTGCTGTATCTTTCTTTTATTTATTTTTATTTCTTAATTTTTTTTGGTGGCTGGCTGGTACAGGGATCCAAACCTGTGACCTTGGTGTTACAAGGCTGCACTCTAATCAACTGGGCTAACTGGCCAGCCCCCAATTTTTTGGAATAGTTTGAAAAGAATTGCTATTAATTCCTCTTTAAAGGTAGAATTCAGCAGTAAAGCCTTCTGTCCTGGGCTTTTCTTTGTTGGGTAACTGCTGATTATTGCTTCAATCTTGTTTGTTATTGGTCTGTTCAGGTTTTCTATGTCTTTTTGGTTAAGTGCTGGTAGTTTGTACGTGTGCAGAAATTTAACCATTTCCAGGTTTTCAAATTTTTTTTTTTGGCATATAGTTGTTTATAATAGCCTCTAATGATTCTTTGTATTTCCGTGGTATTGGCTGTAATGTCTCCTTTTTCATTTCTGATTTTTGCTATTTAGGTCTTCTCTTTCCTTTTTTTTAGTTAGCCTAGCCAATGGTTTGTCTATTTTGTTTATCTTCTCAAAAAACCAACTTTTTGTTTCATCAATCTTTTGTGTCATTTTTTTGGTCTCTATTTCATTTTATTCCGTCCTGATCTTAGTTATTTCTTTCTGTCTACTAATTTTGGGATTCGATTGTTCTTGTTTTTGTAGTTCTTTGAAGTGCAGCATTATAGGCTGTTTATTTGAAATCTTTCTACCCTTTTGATGTAAACATATATTGCAATCAACTTTCCTTTGTACTGCTTTTCCAGTATCCCACAGGTTTTCATATGATGTATCTTTATTTTCATTAGTTTCAAGAAAGTTTTTGATTTCCTGTTTAATTTCTTCTTGGACCCATAGATCATTCAGGAGCACGTTGTTTAATTTCCACGTATTTGTATAGTTTCCAGAGTTTCGCTTGTTATTGATCTCTAGTTTTATTCTCTTTTGGTCTGAAAATATACTTGAAATGACTTCAACTTTTAAAAATTTGCTGAGACTCGATTTGTGATATTTATGATTGTTATGTCTTTTTGCTGGATAAATGGATAGATTCCTTCATCCTTATATAATGGCCTTATTGTCTGTTTCTGTGGTTTTTAGTTTAAAGACTATTTTATCTGATATAAGAATAGCTTCTCCTGCTGGTTTTTGATTTCCATTTGTGTGGTATATATTTTTTCTATCCTTTCACTATTATTCCGTGTGTGTCTTTACAGGTGAGGTGAGTCTCTTGAAGATAGCATATAGTTGGGTCTAGTTTTTTAATCAAGTCTGTGTCTTTTCAGTGGGGAACTTAATCCATTTACACTTAGGTTTGTTATTGGAAGGTACTGTCTTACTCCTGGCATTTTATCAATTTTCATTTGGATGTTTTAAATATCTTTTGTTCCTTTCTTCCCCTTTTATTTTTGTCTTTGGTGTTGGTTTTTTGAGTTTTTTCTTGTTTGCATTTTTGTTCTACCAGTGGGTTTTGTTCTTTCTTGTGTATTTATGGTAGTGATTATCACTTTTTGGATTCTAGATGCAGGACTCTCTTGAGAATTTCTTGTAGGGCTAGTCATGTGGTGGTGAACTCCCTCAGCTTTTGTTTGTCTGAGAAATACACTATTTCTCCCTCATTTCTGAAGGATAGCTTTTCTGAGTATGGTATTCTTGGCTGGCAGTTTTTTTCTTTAAGTATTTTGAATATATTATCACACTCTCTTTTGGACTGTAGAGTTTCTATTGAGAAGTCTGATGGGGATTCCTTTATAGGTGACTTGATGCTCTTCTCTTGCTGTTTTCAAGATTCTCTCTTTGTCTTTAAGCTTTGCCAGTTTGACTGTAAGGTATGTCGGGGAGGATCTTTTTCAATTGAATTTGTTTGGGGATCTTTGAACCTCCTGGATGTGAAGGTCCATGTCTCTCCGTATCCCTGCTAAGTTTTCTGCTATTATTTTGTTGAACAGGTTTTTGATGCCTTTTCACTTCTCTCCTGGACTACTCATGATTTGGATGTTTGTGCACTTAATGTTGTCTGCTAGCTCTCTTAGATTTTCTTCATTTTGTTTGATTCTTTTTTCTTTTTCTTTTTGGTCAGGCTTGGTTACTTTGAAAAGATTGTCTTTACGGTCAGAAATTCTTTCTTATGCTTGCTGTAAACTGCTGCTTAAGCACTTGGTTGTGTTTTTTCTTTCTTTGAGTGAATCCTTCAGTTCCAGGAGTTCTGCTACATTCTTTTTAAAGTATTAATGTCTTTGTAAATTTCCTTCTTCATATCCTGGATATTTTTTCTCATTTCATTATGTTGTCTAACAGAGTCTTCTTGTATCTCACTGAGTATCTTTAAGATTGTTGCTTGGAATTCCTTTTCAGTCATTTCAAGGGTTTCCTGCTCTATGGGGTCTGGTACTTGGGAATTACTGAATTCCTTTGGTGGTATCATATTTTCTTATTTTTTTCATATTTCTAGTATCTCTATGTTGATGTCTGGTCATCTGGTAGAGCAGTTGCTTCTTCTGTTACTCTGGAGTGGGCTTTGAGGAGAGAGACTTCCTCCTATAGATCTGTTTTATATTGACCATCAAGTAGGGTGTTTTAGTTTTGGTTCTGGGAAAACACATTAGTGTAGTCTCTATGTGGGTACTTCAGTTGTATTCATTGTTGGAGTTGCATGTGAGCACCTCCATGGCCTAGGCACTGGGGCACTTAGTGATTCCTTGCTGAGGTTAGTGACACTGTGTTGGTTTGCTGAGGATGTGAGTGAGCTCTTGAGCTCTTGGGAGAAGTGCCTGGGTGCCCTGTCACTCTTTGGCTGCAGTCGGTGACACTGTGTGGGCTTGTTGGCACCCTGGCTAGAGTCCCATGACTCTGGTTGGTGCACTGGGGTACACTGGAGCTCTTCACATTGAATGGGTGACTCTTGGTAGGGTTTCTCTTTCCTTTTTCCTACAGGCAGAGGCTCCTCCTGGATCCTTGTTTCCCCTGGTTGGGGAATGGATTGGGTGGTGATTGGGAATTTTATTTCTTACTCTGTTTGGGTATCCTGGGTTTCTGTACTCTTGGGGGGTTTTGTGTGTGTCTCTCTCTGGATCAAGGCAGTTACATGGGCTGTGCATGTACCTCCCACCCCCAGGAGTGCTACCTCATTTGGCAGCATAATTTTCCCCATGGGTTGGTGCATTGGGTTGTGGGTCTGTGCTTGCTCACCTCTTTCCCTAGGCTCCACTGGTAACTCTCCTTGTGTCAATGCACTTGAGTGGTTGGTGGGCCACCTGCATGGTGGCAGTGGCTACTGCTGTGGCCATGATCTGCCCTTGCTGCGGCAGTGGCAGTGGCAGTGGCTGTGGTGGTGGCTGTGGTGGACCACCCACACAGAAATGGTGTCTGTGGCAGTGGTAGGGACTGCCTGTGGCTCCCAAGGTCCCAGGTGCTCCTGCCATCTGTTGGGCCATAGTTCAGGTTTTTCTTATTTTGTTTTGTTTTCTTAGATCGTAAGTATATGTTGAATTTTATAGAATGCTTTGTCTAAATCTACTGGTATCATCATGTAATTTTTTCCTTTATTTTTTAAATATGATGAATGGCAGTAATAGGTTTTTTCAAATATTTTGTAATTTAAGTATTTGTGTATAAGTTAATGTAAACAGTGATTAACTTAAAAATCATCAGGAAAACACAAACCTGGCAATATATGGAAAGGGCATTAATGCCACTGTTCAATGAAGGTTCTCAAGAGAAGATGCAGTTGAGAGTTATAGAGTGGCTTCAGTTTTTCATAAAGTTTATCACAACCCCCTTTGAGGAAGGCAAGAATGAATCCCAGGAAACACAGGGCTCAACACAGTGAGGGCATCTGGCAGTGTGGGCCAGGTGATAAAATGTGACAGGAATATAATCAGTGGCAGTGAGGCGCTGTCTGTTTTCTGCTTCTAAACTTACTTACCATGGCCAATCTTCAGCTCTCAGGAGTAGTTCAAAGCAAAATACTTCTGTGGGGTGAAATGAATGTCTTTGGTTATCCAGGCAGCAGGGCACGTAGGAGAGAGCAAGAACATCAGCACATGGTCCATGCAAGCTAAGTATGGATAAGATTCTGGGGACATACTAGCTATATATTATCAGGTGCAAGAGTGTATTATACAGAAGGCCCTCAACATATCTGTGTCTAGAGTCACACTGCTTCATTCTGGATTGGCTGCATGTGTAGTGTACAGTGATAATTTCAGGAATCCCTTCCCTTCTCTACACCTTCACCTTGGGAACTACTTTCACCTCTCTCCTATGCTGGATATCCTCTCTTGTATCCCATGCCTTCCTCCTTTTTGTATACAAACTTTCTCATTCTGGTGAAACACATCCTCCGATAGCTTCCTGAACAATAGTTTATGGGATATAAGTTTTTTTTGATACTTGAATTTATGAAAACATATTTTTCTCCATATTTTATTGATAGTTTGGCTGACTATAGAATTCTAGGTTAGAAATAATTTTTCTTTAGAAACTTAATTGATCTACTATCTTCTAGTTTCCAGGGTTGCTTTGGCAAGCCCAAAGCCATTCTAATTCCTGATCCTTTGTATATTACCTGCTTCCCAACTCTATAATCTTATGGAATCCTTCCTTGTTCTACAATTCTGAAACTGGCATGGGTCTATTTCCATTCACTGTGCTGGGTATCCAGTGGGCTTTTTAAATCTAATATTTCATGTCCTTTAATTACAGGATATTTTCTTGAATTATTTTGGTGATTTCCTCCCTTCTATTTTCTGTCCCGTCCCACCCCCCTTTTTTTTGTTGGTTTTTCTATTCTAGCTCAGTATTATCTATTCAGTAATATTCCTATTGAGTCTCTTCTGTTTTCCATTTCTTTCTCTCTCTCTCTCTTTTTTTTTCAGAGTGGCTTCTTCAGCAGTATCTTTCGAATCTTTCAATTCAGTTTTTCATTTTATCATATTTTTAGCCTTTAAGTTTTTGAGGGGGATTCTCTGAATGTTACTTTTTAAAATAGTATCCTACTCTTAATTCATACATACAGTATATCTCTTGGAATATTAGTGAACTGATATTTGTTGTTTTTGAAGTTTTATTCTTCCTATATAAGTTGGAAACTCCAAGTTGATTTTTTTCCTTATTATTTGTTTTGGCCTCAATCTTTCATATTGGATGCATTTATCATATGTCTGGCACTGCCTCCTCATTTTTAAGAGTCTAGAAAGGAAGACTAAAAAGGTGACCCCAAGCCGTAAGGATATAGTTGATACCCTTGGACTAGTGACCTTCACTGTAGGGTTATTTTCTGGGCCAATTGTTGGGGAATCCCTAATATCAGTATTTTTGGATATTTTAGGCTGCTCATATTCCCTAAAAGAAGACTCTTTTATAATTTTCTTCCTAGAAGTCTTTGCATTCAGCATGCAGGATGCATAAGATTACCAAAATTTCCCTGATTTCAGTACGGTATTCACATGCTCAATTGTGCCTGGAAAAATCCAATGTAGACATATTGTTTACCCTTTCCAGAGAATAAGCCTTCAGATTTCTGTAGTTTCTCAGTGCTATGGAGGCATCTAAAAGCTTATTAAATAGCTTTTAACTAATCCTCCTTATTTTAAACCCCTTCTGTATCCCCTTTTCCACACTGCCTGATGCTGCTAATGTCTGATACTTGAGAAGATTCTGTGATGTAAACTGAAGGTTCCTGGTTTAGGATTTGGCTTTCTTGGGCCAGTTAAGACACTTAGCAATGGTATATCTACTTTCCAGCTTCTAGAATTTTATTGAGTCTTCTTCTTGTGGGCTTATGCTTTTTAAATAAATTCCTTTGTTTTAGTCTTAGAAGGATTTCAGAGCAGAGCAAAATTAGTTAGCTGGTGATCTTCAATATTTTGTCTCTCTTTTCTCTTCCATTAATTTATGCCCTGTATTATTTCCATTCTTTATTTCTCTTCAGGTGTACTTTATTGATCTGTTTTCTAATTCTTGAAGCTGGATGCTTAGTTCATTATTTTTCAGCTTCTTTTTTTTCTAATGTAAACATTTAAGGTCATAAATTTCCTTCAAAGAACTACTTTAGCTACATCTTGATTTTTGTAGTATTTTCATTAAAATGCATTCTAAGTATTTTAAAATTTCCATTATGATTTTTTTTTTAACTCATGAGTATTTAGAAGTGTGGTTTTAAGTTTCCAAAAACGTGAGTATTTTGACTAATTCTGTTTTGTTTTATTTAAACTTACTGCACTATCGTCAGAGAACATGTTGTGCATGATACCAACTCTTTAAAGTTTGTTGAGCCTTGCTCTAACACTAGTATCTGATAGATTTAATTATTCCATGCATAACTGAGAAGATTTTGGATTCTTTACCTGTTGAGACTGTAAGATCATTTTGTTATTGTGTTGCTCAAATTTTTCTATATCCTTACTCATATTTTTTTTTGAGTTATAGACTTAAAATATCTCTGCATGATGGAGCACTGTCTATTTCTCTTTGTAATTCTGTCAATTTTTGCTTACTTAAATTTCTTCATAAAAGTTTAGAATTGCCATTTCTTTCTGGCACATTGAATCTTTTATTTTGAATGTAGTGAATACATTTGTTTTAAATAATGCCCTCAAAGTTTTTTTGACTGTTATTAAAATTTCTAGTCCAGCTTTCTTTTGAATCTGGTTTTTAGAATTCTATTTACTCTTCCATGTTTTTGAAAGATATTGTAAAATCAATTACTATTTTTAGTGGTTACCAAAAATGCACATGTAAAAACTAAAAGTAATCACTGTGTGTACCCACTTCTCAAATAACAAGGACCTTAGAAACTAGGTAACTTTGATTATGCCCTTCTACTTTACATATTATTTTGTCCACCATTTTAGTTCCATTTTGCATATTAAAAAATACACTCTCCCAAATTACACATTATTGTTTTAAGCAGTCACAATATTTTGTTCAGATTTCCTGTAGTTTATCACTTTTTCTCCTTTAATGTTCTTTCTTGCATCTCAGCTCTTGCTCCTAAAGAATATCTTTTAAAAAGTCTTTTATTCAAGTGTATTGGCAAACTCTATTTTTGTTTGTCTCAAAATGCCTTTATCTTACTGTGTTTTTGAAAAATACTTGGGCATAGACCAATTGGTCTACAGCAGACTTATCAACAGCAACAGTAGAAGCCAAAACACAGTGGGACTGTTTTTTTCAAAGTATTAAAACAAATGAACTATTGGCTTAGAAATAATAAGGCACTCCTGCCCCTCTCTGCCAGAGTAGTATCAGCAAAGCCAAGTAGAGAATGAGAACTCCCACATCAGCCCAGCAGTTACTAAGGATCCAATTTTCCAATGGGGCTGCCAACAGAGGCTGAGGAGAGGCATGCATGGACTTCTACCAGTATCTGGTAGTAAAGAGGAGGCATTCAGGGACCTGTGGGTTATACCAAAAGATCTAAGTTTCATGTTATATTGGTGTCCCAGAAGGAGAGGAGAAAGAGGGTGGAGCTGAAAAAGCACTTGATGAAATAATGGCTAAAACTTCTAAATTTGGCAAAACAAACACACAAAACACAGAAAAATCCCAACAACCCTCAAACAAAAAAACTATAAACATACAGTTTCAAGAAGCTGAGCCAACCTCAAAGACATAAAACCCAAAGAAATCCACATTAAGACACATCATAGCCAAACCTCTGAAAACTAAAGACACAGAAAAATCTTGAAAGCAGTAAGAGAAACAACACCTTACCAATAGGAAAAAAATTCAAATGATAGAGGATTTCTCATCAGAATATTTGAAGGCCAGAAGGAAGTGGCTCAACATTTTTCAAATTCTAAAAGAAAAGAACTTTCAACTTACAATCCTATATACAGAAATATATCCTTCAGGAATGACATAAAAGTTGAGATATTCTCAGGTGAAGGAAATCTAAGAGGAGATATTGTCAGCAGACATACCCTAAAAGAATGGTTAAAGGAAGTCCTCTAAACAGAAAGGAATGATGAAAGAAGAAATTTTGGAACATCAGGAAGAAAGAGCAATGGAAAATAAATACATGGGAAAACACAATACATTTTCCTTCTATTGAGTTTTCTAAATTTTATATTACAGTTGAAGCAAAAACTATAACTGTCTGATGTGTCTCTAAATGCATGTAGAGAAAATATTTACAATAATTATATTTTAAATGGGGCAGGATAAAGGCACTGGTATGGGCTGAATGGTTTCCCTCCCTCCCCAAAGTAAGATATGTTGAAGTTCTAACCCTACTACTTCAGAATGTGACCTTATTTTAATATAGGGTCAGTGCAGATATAATTATTTAAGATGAGATCAGACTGGATAGAGTGGGCCCCTACTCCAATATGACTGGTGTCCTTATAAGAAGACTGCCATGTGAAGACACAGAGATGCAGGGTGAATGCCATGTGACAACAAAGGCAGAGATTGGAGTTATGCGGCTACAAGTCAAGGAACACCAAAGATTGCCAGCAAACTGCCAAAAGCTAGGAAAAGAAAAGGAAAGATTCACCTACAGGTTTCAGAGGGAGCATGTTCCTGGGACACGTTCATTTTGAACTTCTAGCCTCCAGAACTGTGAGACAATAAATTTCAGATACTTTAAGCTGCCTAGCTTGTGGTATTTTGTTATGGAAGCCCTAGGAAACTAATAAAAGCACATAAAGGGGAGGTAAGTTTTCTGCTCTTCACTGGAACTGGTAAAATGCTGACAACATTAGACTGTTACAGGTTATGTATACATAATGTAATACTGAGAACAACCACTAAAAAAGCAATACAAAGACAATCACAAACACTACAGATATACTAAGATGGAATTCCAAAAACATTTAAGTAACTTACGGGAAGGCAGGAAAAATACAGAGAAGCAAAAAACAAGAACAAAAACAGAACAAAGAGAAAACAAAAAAATAAAATGGCAGACTTAAGCCCTAACATATTAATAATTACAATAATGTTAATGACCTAAATACACCAATTAAAAGAGATTGAAAGAGTGAATTAAAAAACATGACCCATCCCTGGTAATGTAGTGGCTAAAAAAAATGACTCAACAATATAATATCTAAAGGAAATCCACTTTAAATCTAACAAGCAGTTGAAAGTAAAGATATATCATGTAAACATTAATCAAAAGAAACACTATGTTAATATGGTTATATGAGATAAAGTAGACTTCAGAGCAAAAAAAAATTACCAGAGACAGAGAGGAATGTTACGTAATGATGAAAGAGTCAATTCACCAAGAAGATGTACCAATTCTAAATGTCTATTCACCAAACAAATAGAGCTGCAAAATATGTGAAGCAAAAAATGATAGAATGAAGGAGAAATAAACAAATCCAAAATCATGTTTGGAGACTTCAACACTCCTCTTTCGAAAATTGCTGGAACAACGAGACATAAAATCAACAATGACATAGAAAAATTCAGCAACACCACTGTGCATTAAATAGCTAACTCAGTAGTCTTGGGGAGCACAAACATTCTACAGTCCAAAGAATGGACTGACATTTGACTGGATCCTGGGAGATAACTTCTGAGTCCTTGAAAGACCCTGCCCAATAAACATATACCTGACATTTTGGGTCATGCCAGATACTTTATGCTAATAACATGATTTATAGTAAACACCTATTTTTGTTTGCTTGGGGTCCTGGGCCATGCTGTATCAGTTTGACCTCTAGGTGATAAACCATAATCATGAGTTTAACAGCTTTGCTGAATTTTTTGAGTCTTTCTAGTGAACCATCAAATGTGAGGGTGGTCTTGGGGAACCCCCACACAACTATCAACCAACAGGATCTAATCAACATCTATGGAAGACTTCACCCAGCAGCAGCAAAATACATATTCTTTTCAAGTAAACTCGGGACATATGCCAACAAATTCCTGGCATAAATATCCTTGGCACAGCCTTGTCCATAATACAAACCTCAACAAGTTTAAAATAAATCAAATCATACAGAGTTTGTTCTCTGATTACAATGGAGTCAAACTAGAAATCAAGAAGATAGCAAGAAAATTTCCAAACTCTTGAATGCTAAATAACAAACTTCTAAATAATCCATGGGTCAAAGAAGAAGTCCCAAGGTGAATTAAAAAAAAGATACAATGAACCAAGTGAGAATGAAAATACAACATATGAAAAGTTGTGGAATACAGCTAAAACAATGCTCAGAGGGAAATTTACAACACTAAATCCTCATTAGAGAAGAGGAAAGTCTGAAATCAGTAATCTAACCTTCCACCTCAAGAACCTTGAAAAGAAGAGCAAAATAAACCCACAGCAAACAAAAGTTAGGAAATAATAAACATAGGAGCAGAAATCAATGAAACCAAAAAATGGAAAATAAAGAAAATCAAACAAAAATTTGTTTTTTAAAAGATCAATAAAATTTGAGACATTTCTAGCAAAGTTTACTAAAAAAAAAAAAAAAAAAAAACAGAGAAGACTTACACATCAGCAATATCAAGAATAAAATAGGATATCATTACAGACCCTGCAGACATCAAAGGAAAACAAGAAAATATAACCAGCTCTACACACATGCATTTTGACAACTTAGATGAAATGGACCAGTGCTTTGAAAAACACAGCCTATGACAAATCACCCAATTTTATATTAATTATTAAGGAAGTTGAATTCATAATTTTAAAATGCTCCCCAAACATCTCCAGGCCCAGATGGTTTCACTGGAGAATCCTACAAAACATTTAAAGAAGAATTAACACTAATTCTACACAATTTCTTTCAGAAAATAGAAGGGAAGGAACATTTACCAAACCAAAACCAGAAAAAGATAGTACAACCCCCCCCAAAACTACAAACTAATATCCTTCATAAATATAGGCAAATTCTTAACAAAATATTAAGTAGAATTCAGCAATATATAAAAACAATTATCCATCATGTCTAAGTAGTGTTTATTCTAGAATGCAAGGCTGGTTCATTATTTGAAAAATCAATCAATGTAATCCACCTTATAAATGGAATATAAAATAAAACCACATGATGAAATCAATTGATACAGAAAAAGCATGTGACAAAATTTAGCACCAATTCATGATAAAGATAAAAAAATTAGAGGGTGTTATAGGACCATCTATGATAAAGTTAGGAATAGAAAGGTATACTGTGTCTTCCCTGAAATTCATATGTTGAAGTCCCAACTCCTCCTCTGCCCCCCATATTTCAGAATGGGATTCTATGTAGTTTAGAGATAGGTTCTTTTTAAATTTTTGTTCTATTCATTCATTCATTCATTCATTCATTCATTTATTTTGTGGTTAGCCAGTATGGCGATTTGAACCTTTGTCCTTGGTGTTACAACACCGTGCTCTAACCAGCTGGGTTAAGTGGCCAGCTCTTATGGATAGGTTCTTTAAAGAGGTAATTAAGTTTAAATTTATTCATTAGAATAGGCTCTAATCCAATACGAGTGGTGTCCTTTATCAGAAGAAGAGATTAGGACACACACAATCAGTGAGAGACAACAAACATCTATATGCCCGAAGTTTAAACCACGTGAGAACACAGAGGGAAGGTGGCCATCTGCAAACCAAGGAGAGGGGCGTTCAAAGAAAGCAAATCTGCCAACATCTTGATCTTGGACTTCTAGCCTCCAGAACTGTGAGAAAATAAATATAATTTTTTGTAAGCCACCCAGTCTACAGTATTTTGTTATGGCAGCCCTAGCAAACTAATACAGAGGTAAACTCCTCAACTTGATGAAGAACATCTACAAAAAACATACAGCTAACATTTGTACTTAATGGTGAAAGATTGAATGTTTTCCCCCTAAAATTGGGAACAAGGCAAGGATATTTGCTCTCACTGTTCTTGTTCAACAGTCCTAGAAGTTCTAGTCAGTGCAATAAAGCAAAAAAGAAATAAAAAACGTAGACATCAGAAAGGAGGATATAAATTATCCCTATTTACAGCAACTCTCAAGAAATCTACCAAAAAAACCTCTTAGGACAACTAACTTCAGGAAGGTGGCAAAATAAAACATAAATATAAAGAAAATCAATTGTATTTCTATGTAATAGCTATGAACATGTGGACACCAAAATTTAAAAATACAATACCATTTACAATTGCTTAAAAAAGTGAAAAATAAAAAATACCGATGAAAGAAATCAAAGAGATCTAAATAAATCAAGAAACATACTGTGCTCATTTCATGTATTGGAAGGCTCAACATAGTAAAGATGTCAACTCTATGCAAATTGATACGCAAGGTTAGTGTAATTCCTAGCAAAATCCCAGCAAGATTTTGAATGTAGACAATATTATTCTAAAATTTATATGGAAAAGCAAAGGAACCTGAACAGCTAAAACAATTTTGAAAAAGAAGAATGAAGTGGGAGGAATCAGTCTATATGATTTGAAGACATTATATAACTATAGTAATCCAGACTATGTAGTATCAGTTGGGGGACAGACACTTTGAGCAATAGAATAGAATACAGACTCCAGAAATAGACCCACACAAATATACCCAAATAATTTTTGACAAGGTTGCAAAGGCAATTCAATGGAGAAAAAATAGTCTTTTTAGGCAATGGTCCTGGTGTGTTTGGACATCCATAGGTAAAAAATAGAACTTCACCCTAAGCCTCATATCTTACACAAAATTAACTCAAAATAACTCATGAACTTAAATGTAAAATGTAAAACTTTACAATCTTTTAGGAAAAACACAGAAGAAAATATCTGAGATCTACGGTTAGGTATAGATCTCGAAGACTTGATACCAAAAGCATAATCCATAAAAGGAATATTGATAAATTTGATCTAATTGAAATTAAAAATGTTTGCTCTTTGAGAGACACTCTAAAGGAGATGATAAGATAGAGATTGGGAGAAAATATTTGCAAACCACATATTTAACAAAGAGTTAGAATCTCAAAACTCAACTGTAAAAACAGGAGCAACTATCCATGTTATCTCTTGTAAAATCAAAAGAAATGGACAGAGACATAAAAAGACATTTCACCAAAGAGGATGTACAGATGGCAAATAAGTACATGAAGGTATTTTCAACATAATTAACGATTAGAGAAATGCAAATTAAAATAATGAGGTATTAGTACACACCTGTCAGAACTGCTAAAATAAAAAATAGTGACAACACCAAATGCTGGTGAGGGTGCAGAGAAACTGGATCACTCATACATTGCTGGTAGGAATGTAAAAATGCTAGAGCCACTCTGAAAAACAGTTAAGCAGTTTTGAGAAAAACTATACATACAACTACCATACAACCTAGCAGTTCCACTCTGGGCATTTATTCCAGAGAAATGAAAACTTATGGTCATGTAAAAACCTATATACAAACATTCACAACAGCTTTATTTATAATAGCCTCAAACTGAAAATAATCCAGAGGTTACTCAACAGGTGCATGGTTAAACTGTGGGATATCTATACCATGGAATACTACTCAGCAATAGAAAGGAATGAATTACTGATACACTTAGATTAGCTTCTAGAGAAATATACTGAGTTCAGACAGCCAATCCCAAAGGTTATATGCTATATGAATCTATTTATATAATATTCTTGAAATAACAAAATTATAGAAATGGAGAACAGGTTAGTGATTGCTAGAGGTTAAGGACAGGAAAAGTGGGGTAGGGTGGGAGGGAAGTAGGTATGGCTATAAAAGGGCAACATATGGGTCTTTATGATGATAGAAATGTTTTTTATTTTAACTGTATCAATGTCAAATCCTGGTTGTGATATTATACTATAGTTTTGCAAGATGTTACCATTGGAGGAAATTGGTAAAGGGTACAGGGGATCTCTATTATTTCTTACAAATGCATGCATTTCTATGGTAATCTCAAAAGTAAAAGTTAAATTAAAAAGGAAAACAAAAAGAACAAACCCACAAATCATACTACTTACTTATTAAGCACCTATTGCATGGCCAGGCCCTATTTAAGGTACTTTAATGAATGCTATTCCTTATTTAATTTTCATGAACTTGTAATTATTATGTCCATTTCCCAAATGATCTTTCGTGGAACACTAATTCTTTGTGACATTAACAGCCTTCCTAGAGAGGTGTTATGTAAAAGAGGTTCCCTAATTTAGTAGGTTTGAGAAAGATAAAAACAGTTTTTTTTTTTTTTTTTACTGTAGGATTTTCCAAGGTCTTTAAATACTAATGAACATTATAAATATTCAAAAGGAGGCTATCATATACAGCTTTCCTCAAATTTCTGTAATTTTGGAACTCTTATTTTTAAGTGATGTGTATAACAACTTGCCTGAAGAACTAGTATACCTTATAATATACCATAATAAATGTTGGGTTATAGTTTTCTATCAACATCTCTACTGGAGGTTTTATGTGTTATTTCAATTTAAGTTACAGATTTACTGTTATAAGCCTGAATATGCTTTAATCATAGTGTTGATGATCCAAAGTACTTACCATGTAACAATATAAATAGATCGAAGGACTAATGTGAAGACCAATATTCCATACATGATCTGAATAGTAAAGAAAAACGAAGTTAGTTCAATCATTATTCTTTGGCAAAGGAATTGTGTATAGCCCTCCCGATTAAATGTAAACTTTTGTTAATTTTCATTACATTTTAAAGAACAGAGTTTTTAAGAATGTGTTATTTGTGTAATTAAGTCATGCTAACCTCTGAAGAAAAATTAAGAGCCTGCTTGTAAATAACCAGTATCAGAAGTCTTATGTCAATTTTAATTCTGAATGGTTACATGTAATGTTAAATACTTGCTGAAACCCGAATAAATGCTATAATTTTGCCTCACACTCCCAGTTCTTTAGGTTTGCTTTCAGCAAGTAATTGTGTTTCCCATTTTACAACAGCATAAACTTGAACTCTTTTAAATTCTTCTCCTAAATGTCTCTGCATGGATATGCATCTTCTCACCGCACTCTTTCTCCCATCCCTAGTCTCCAAAGACAGAGGTGCCCACTTCTTCTTCACCAAGGTTAACCTATTCTTCTGTGTTCTTATTCTCCCACATCTTGATAGACTTGGCTTCATTCTCTTCTACATTGAGCATTGGATAGGTATTACTATCTCAAAAATTGAATCTTGGAAAATTTAACTTTTAAAAGTGTGCAATATTAAATACAAAAATTTCGCATGGAATCAAAATGTTGTTTATATTTGTAATGTTTATAAAGCCAATAGGTAGAAAAGCACAACCACCCAGGTCAAGAAATGGATCCATGTTAATACCCTAGAAGTGTTCCACATGTCTCTTCCTAGTCCAACCCTCTCTTTCTCCTTAGAGGAAACCACTCTCCTGACTTTTATAATAAACATTTTCTGAGCTTTTCTTTATATATTTCCTAACTTAAACTGGTTACCTAAATATGTATTCCTAAATAATACTATTTTTTTGAATTAAAATAGAATTTTAATTAAACTGAATTTTAAATTACAACAGAATAGTATCGTATGCATTTGTGTTTGTCTTTTTTATGTTTCAGTTATATGCTGTTGTAATAGCCATGGTTCATTCATTTTTGATGCTATATACTATTTAACTGGATGAAAATAGCATAATTTATTCATTCTTTTGTTGATGAACATTTTTGAGTTTGCAGTTTTCACTGTAATGAATATTCTTATTCACATATCATACTGCACATGCATACAAGTTAGTCTAGGGTATATACCTGGGAATGTAATGTAGGGGTATACAGTTGTCCCTTGGTATCCATGAGGGTTTGGTTCCCCCATTTCTACCATGTTGAAAAAATGGTGTAATATTTGCAGATAACCTACACACATATACTTTAAATTATCACTGTATTACTTACAATACCTAACACAATGTGAATGCTATATAAATAGTTGTTATACTATATTTTTTAAAATTGACTTTGTAGGTCGAAACATGGAAATTTGCTGGCATACCATAAGTTCACCTTATACATATCTCAAGCTCTATACCATCTCTTCCCCAAGATTTACTACTATTCTGACCTCTAACAGTATAGTTAAGATCGGTTTGTCTGTTTTTCAGCCTTATAAATGGAACCATATAGTATATATGTATTTGTGTCAAGATTCTTTTATTCAGTATATTTGTTTAACCTCATTCAACTTGCTATGTGAGCTATAGTGTATTAGTTTTCATTGCTACGTTTCATTATTTGAATATGCATATTTTGTAAATCCATTCTACTATTGATAAACATTATGGTCTAATTTTTACCTATTTATAATAACCCTTGCTATAAATATTTTAATATATATTTGTGGTGTATAATATAATACATATTTACAGATTTCCATTGAGCACAGAGGATCTATAAGTTCAAATTCAGTAGTTCATGCAAACTGTTTTCCAAACTGGTTATACCAATTTATACTGCCACCAGTACTATATGAGGGTTGCTCAACATCATTGCCAGCCATCACTTGTTACTGTAACGTCTTTTTGATTTTAGCCATTCTGTTGGGAGTACAGTGATATTTCACTGTGTTTTAAATTTTCATTTCCCTGATGACCAGTGATATTGAGCACCTTTTCATATGTTTATTGGCCATTTGGATGTGTTCTTGTGAAGTGTATCTTAAAGTTTCTTGTCCATTTTCCACTGGGCCTTTTACTTTCTTTTTATTCATTTGCTGGAGGTCTTTATATATACTAGCACTTGCTTGGTTATGTGTTGTGAATATCTTATTCCACTCTACAGCTTGTTTTTACCCTCTTAATGGTGGCTTTTAATGGATCCAACTTCCTAATTTTAAGATAAATAATTAGTATTGTCTGTGTCTTGTAATAATGGCATAGCTATCTATTTATTTAGGAATTCCTTAATGTCTCTAAATGTGTTTTATAATTTCGTCCATATACAGGTCTTACACTTTTATGTTAGGTTTATTCCTATGTACTTCATATTTTTGGATGATATCATAAATGACACTTTTTTTAAAAAAAAAGATGACCGGTAAGGGGATCTTAACCCTTGACTTGGTGTTGTCAGCACCACACTCTCCCAAGTGAGCCACAGTCTGTCCCTATAAATGACACTTTTTCAGCTGTCATTTTCTGTTTGTTGTTCTAAATAAATAAAACCATTTGTTGTATACTGTTTTTATATCATGCAGCTTTACTTTTTAAAAATTCTTCTAATAACTTATCTGTAGATGCTTTAGATTTTCTATGTACACATTTGGATATTACTTGTGAATATTATCAGTTTTGCTTTGTCCTTTTCAATTCAATAATTTTTACTTCTTTTTCTTGCTTAATTGAGTAGGCCAGCACCTACAGGAATAGAATTGATAATAACAGACATTGTTATCTCATACCTAATCTCAAATGGACAGCGATCAATTGTTCACTGTCAAGAGTAATGTGTGCTATTGTGCTATAGTTTTTTTAAAAAATATTTTTAAATAATCTTTATCAGAAAAGAAGTCCCTTTCTATTTCTAGTTTACTAAGGAATTTCTTAAAATCATAAATTGATATACTTTTTCAAATACTACCTCTGCATCTCCTGAGTATACAATTTTTGTCCTTTAATCTTTTAATAGGATTTTCTAATATTGGTTGATAGTCTCACAAACTTTATATTCCTGTGATATATTCAACTTAGTCATGATATTTTATACTGCTTTTTATATGGTGGATTTGGTTTGCAAATATTTTTCTCAGGGCTTCTGCCTGTAATTTTTAACTCTTTCATACTGTCCTTGTTGGTGTTAAGATTTTACTAGCCTTATACGTGACTTGGAGAGTATACCCCCTTTCTTTTCTACTCTTTATGAGAATTTGTGTGAAACTGGAATTATTTCTTCCTTTAATGTATGGTAGAACATTCTACTGAAGTCATGTTTGTGAGATTTCTGACTACTGATTCAATTACTTTTAATGGTAATAGGACAATTCCTGTAGGTTTTCTGTTTCTTAATTATTAAGTTTCTGTGGTTTTTTTTTTTTTTTTTAAGGAATTTTTCCATTCTAAAAAAAACTTTAAATATTTATTGGCAGAAATTTGTTTACAATATTCCACTAATTTAGAAAAACACTTTTTAAAATTGTGGGTAAAAAACACACAACATAAAATTTACTATCTTAAACATTTTTAAGTGTACAGTTCAGTAGTTTTAAGTATAGTCACAATGTTGTAAAACATATTATTGGAATTTTTTCATCTTCTCAACTTTCATCTTCTCTCTGATCCCTGGTAACCACCTTTTTACTTTGTTTCTATAAATTTGACTACTTTAGGTACCTCATTTAAGTGAAGCATATATACAGTAAGTTGTTTTGTGACTGGCTTATTTCACTTAGCATAATGTGTCCTCAAGGTTCATCCATGTTATAACAGGATTTCTCTTCTTTTTAAGGCTGAATAATATTCCACTGTATGTATACACCACGTTCTGTTTATCTGTTCATCTGTTGTTGATAGACATTTGGGTTGTTTCCACCTCTTGGCTGTTATGAATAGTGCTGCTATAAATATGGGTGTACAAATATTGCTTTGAGACTCTGCTTTCAATATATTTTGGAGATTAATCCCTTATCAGATATATGCTTTGCAAATATTTTCTCCCATTCTGTAGTTGCCTTTTCAATCTTTTGATTGTTTCATTTGCTGTGCAGAAGCTTTTTAGTTTGATGTTGCCTCACTTATTTTTGTTTTCGTTGTCTGTGCTTTTAGTGTCATAGCCATGGAATCATTGCCCAGACCAGTGTCATGAAGCTTTTCCCTATATTTTCTTTTAGGAGTTTTATTTTCATATCTTATGCTTAAGTGTTTAATCCATTTCAGTTGATTTTTGTGTATAGTGTAACATAAGGGTCCATTTTCATTCTTTTGCATGTGGATATCCAGTTTTCCCAGCAACATTTGTTGAAGATCCCCTGAATATGTATGGGGTGACTTATTTCTGGGCTCTCCATTCTGTTCCACTGGTGTGTGTGGAACTGGCCTATACTGGTCTGTCTTTGTGTCAGTACCATAGTGTTTAATTACTTTAGCTTGGTAATATATCAGGAAATGAGATGCCTCAGTTTTGGTTTTTTTTTCAAGATTGTTTTAGCTACGGGGGGTCTTTTGTGGTTCCTTATGAATGTTAGAATTGTCGCCGGCCTGTGGCTCACTCGGGAGAGTGCAGTGCTGATGAATGTTAGAATTGTTTTTTCTATATCTGTAAGAAATGACTTTCAAATTTTGATTGGGATTGCACTGAATCTATAGATCACTTTGGGAAGTATGGAAATTTGAACAACATTAAGTCTTCCAGTCAATGAAAAAAAGATGTCTTTCCATTTGTTTATGTTTTGTCTTATTTCTTTTTCCAATGTTTTGTAGTTTTCAGTATACAGTCTGGCACCTCTGTAGTTAAGCTTATTCCTAGATATTTTATTCTTTTTAGTGCTATTATAATGGGATTGTTTTTCTAGTTTCCTTTTCAGATAGTTTGTTGTTAGTGCATAGAAATGTAACTGATTTTTGTCTGTTGATTTTGTATCCTGCAACTTTACTGAATTCATTTAATAGTTCTAACAGTTATTTTGTGGAATCTTTAGGGTTTTTTATATTAGATCATGTCATCTACAAATGGGAACAATTTTACTTCCCCTTTTTGATTTGGATGCCTTTTATTTTCTTTTTCTTCCCTAATTCTAAAAAGTGGTAAGAATGGACATTTTTGCCTTGTTCTTGATTTTGGAGGAAAAGTTGTCAGTATTTCCCCATTGAGTATGATGTTGGCTGTGGGCTTTTCCTATATGGCCTTTATTATTTTGAGGTAATTTCCTTCTATTCCTAGTTTGTTGAGAGTTTGTATCTCGAAAGGGTGTTGAATTTTCTTGAACACTTTTTCTGCATCTGAGAGAACTGTGTGACTTTTATACTTTATTTATGTGGTGTATCATGTTAACTGGCTTTCATATGCTGAACTATCTTTGCATCCCAGGGATAAATCCTAGTTGGTCATGGTGTATGACCATTTAAATATGCTGTTGGATTTGGTTTGCTTGTACTTTGTTGCAGACTTCTACATCTATGTTCATTAGTGATATTGGCCTGTATTGTCTTTGTCTGCCTTTGCATCAGTGTAATTCTGGCTTCACAAATTAGTTTGGAAGTGTTCCCTCTTCTTTGATTTTCTGGAAAAGTATGAGAATTGTTGTTAATTCTTTAAATGTTTGGTAAAATTTGCCAGTGAAGCCATCTGATCCTGGGGTTTTCTTTGTTGAGAGGTTTTTGATTATTGATCCAATCTCCATACTAGTTAGAGTTCATTCAGTCTTTGTATTTTTTCATGTTTCAGTCTTGGTAGGTTGTATGCTTCTAGGAATTTGTCCATTTCTTCTAGGCTATCCAGGTTGTTGCCATATGATTATTCATAATAGTTTTACATTCCTTTATTTCTGTGGCATCAGTTGTAAGGTCTCTCCTTTCTGACTCTATTTATTAGAGTCATTGCTCTATTTTTCTTAGCCTTGCTAAGGGTTAGTCCATTTTGTTTATTTTTTCCATATACCAATTGTTAGTTTCATTGATTTTTTTCTATTATTTTTCTATTTCATTTATTTCTGCTCTAATCTTTCTTTCCTTCTGAGAAATTTAGCTTTAATTTATTCTTCTTTTTGTAGTTCTTTGAATGTATAGTTAAGTTGTTTGAGATCTTTCTTCTTTTTTAATGTAGGCATTTATTGCTATGAACTTCCCCTCTTAATACTGCTTTTACTGTATATTGTATGTTTTGGTGTGTTCTGTTTTTGTTGTCACTGGCCTCAAAGTTTTTTCCAGTTTCCTTTTGATTTTTTCTTTGACCCAATGGTTGTTTAGGAGTGTACTGTTTACAGCAATTTCCACGTTTGTGAATTTTTGTTTACCTTTTGCTGTTGATTCCTAGTTTTGTTCCATTGTTTGAAAAAGTTACTTGATATGATTTCAAGTGTCTTAAATTTGTTAAGACTCGTTTTGTGGCCTAACACATCATCTATCCTGGAGAAAGATCCATGTGTGCTTAAGAAGAATGTATATTCTGCTGATAGTGAATGGAATGTTCTGTCCATGTTTTTTAGGTTCATTTGGTCTATAGTGTTGTTCAAGTTCTCTGTTTCCTTATTGGTCTTCTGTCTGGATATTTTATTGAAAGAGGGGTATAAAATCTCCTACCATTATTGTATTGCTGTCTCTCCCTTCAGTTCTGTCAATGTTTGCTTTACATATTTAGGTGCTCTGATATTGGGTTGCATATTTATTTATCTATTCCTGTGGACTGACCCTTTTATCATTCTGTAATGTTTTTGTGTTTGTGACAGTTTTGACTTCACGTCTATTTTGTCTGATATAGTATAGACACGCTGTTCTTTTTTGGTTACCATTTGCATAGAATATCTTCTTCCATCCCTTCACTTTCAACCTATATGTTTCCTTGCATCTAAAGTAAGTTTCTTTATCAGCACCACACTCTCCCGAGTGAGCCACGGGCTGGCCCCTAAAGTAAGTTTCTTTAGATAGCATATAGTTGGGTCTTGTTTTTTGTTTTTTTGTTTTTTTTTTTTTGTGTGTGTGTTATCCACTCAGCCACTACGTGTTTTTTGAGTAGAAGTTTAATCTTTTAAAATTTAAAGTAATTATTGCTAGGGAAGGATTTAGTATTGCCATTTTGTTGTTTTCTTTTTGTCTTGTAGTTCTT